>NW_028135892.1:0-363000 GCF_964662115.1 Mustela nivalis | reverse complement strand
GCTTCGGGGCCTGGAGTGTGAGGACGGAAGTCTGTGAACACAAGCTAGACTTGGGTTTCAGGGCCAGGGCACGGCAGGTACCCCTGTAGATCTGAACCTATATCTCATGCATCTGAAGTCAGGGCGAGGATCAGAAGTTGGCTCAGGTTGGAGTTTCTGTGCATGACGGCCCCTTCATGAAGGGAGCGGAATCTCGAGGCCATGGAGGTTTTCCCACGTTGGGAGTTGTGGGATGACCCCTTCAAGGATTCCTTCTGCGGGACAATTGAGACTTGTTGGGCAGCTCCAGGACATCCCATATGGAATGACTCCAGGTCACCGTTCGAGGATGGATGCCTGGGAAGCCCGCCTCGCATTCCAATTGTCTCCTAGCAACAAGACAGTTTAGATCTGATGGCTCTGCGGGAGAAACCGGGGTGGCTGACTTGAAATGGACTTTCCTGAGGATGGGTCCTAATGTGTGTTTGTGTCCATGAGGGCCTTAAAATGGGGCGGTGGCACCGAGACCCTGAAGTATTCTCCTAAGCTTTTGACATAGCTCGATGCACAAGGTTCCTTGTGGAGACGAGATTTGTTTTGATGGGTGCCTCAGGAAAACCTCTATGCTGGTATTGGTATCCAGGCTTTTGAGGAGACATGCCTGTAATCCAAAGCAATGTATCCGATTATGGCCTAGGGTCCTGTCTGGTTCAATCTTCTTCTCAGGGGACATCCATCTATGGTATGAGTGGAGGTAGATGCTCAGCTGGTATCAGACCGCCCTTGTTTGTCCCGGGCGACCTGCACTATTGGGATGGCCTCAGGGATTTGGAGGGTTCTCCAAATTTTACTGTTTTGGACAATGGCATCGGCAGAATTCCCATGGATTGGGTAGGCACAGTCCTAATGTGTGACTCCAGGGGCCCCAGCCTGGAGGGTGTGTGGCCCAGGAGTTTGAGGACAGAAGTCTGAAAACACAAACTCAGCTTAGGTTTGGGGACGTAGGTATGGCAGGCCCGATCTATAAACCATGAGAAGAACTCCTCCGGATATGAAGAAAGAGCGAGTCTGAGGCGCTTGCTCAGGCTTTTGTCTCTGGATTTTGTATCAGAGATGGCCGTGGAATGTCGGGGAGGCCTCATGGGCCATGGACGAATCTTCCTCTCTGTGGATTTGGCCCGATCCCAATTGTTTTTCGTCAATCTGTGGAATGGGAGGACTCCTTTCAGGTTTGTTACCTCAGGTGTCCCGCCAAAAGAGGAATTCCAAAGAAGAGCCCTGGGGAAAAGTGAAGGGAGAACCCGAACTATGGGTAAAATTTGGGGCCTGGGGGCATGGCAAGCCCAATATGCTATCTCTTCATCCAGCCACTGAGAGGCCTTATGGAGGACTGGGATCAGGGTGAGGGTCACAATGTGTGGTTTTGACCAATGTGGCCCGCAAACATGAGCGGGGCCTCATGGGCCACCCTGGTTTCAACTACACTGAACGTTGGACAACATGCCAACCACATGGTTTCTTGCCACGGGGAAGGAGTTGTGTTTTCTGCATCACTTTCAAGCCTGGGCAGTGATTGGAGATAAGGTCTAGGTTCTGAAACTTGACAACCGAGGTTGGGAAGAGATGACGACCTAAGACCATGGCGGGTCCGATGTGCTCAGTGAGCAGCCAGCTTTCTGTGTGGGGCCAGGTAATCCAGGCTCAGGCTGTGTCAAAAAGGGCAATAGTGCCCAGGTCAGCCTATATATTTGGGGTACAGTCGTATGGCGTGCAGGTTGATCCTCTTTTGGAGTTTCTGGGTAGCCCCAGAGGGCAATGTTTTTCTTCCTGAGGGCAGGAAGAGTGCTGCAATATAGTTCTGGTTTTCAAACTGGAGGCTTGTGGGCCAGTAGTCTGAGGAAGGAAATCTGAGAACAAGCTAGGCTTAGGTTTCTGGGTGAGGACAAGGCAGGAACAATCTACAGACCTGAATCGAGATCTCGTGCTTATGATGTCAGGGCGAGGATCAGAAGATCGCTCAGGTTGGAGTTTCTGTCCCTGATTGCCCTTCATGAAGGGGTGGGGGGGTCATGAGGCCGTGGGGGTTTTCCCACGATGTTAGTTGTGAGAAGCTCCAAACTGCAAAGATTCTTCTGCAGGACAATTGAGACCTGTTGGTTGGCTCCAGGGCAACGATTCCGAGCAGGGTTCTAAGGATGGATGGCTGGGTAGCCCACCTCGCATTCCAATTGTGTCCTAGCAACAAGACAGGTTAGATCTGCTGGATCTGGGGGAGCAACCCAGGAGGCTGAGTTGAAATAAACTCTCCTGTGGATGGGTCCTAATGTCTTTTTGTGTCTATGGAGACCTTGGAATGTAGCGGTGGCACTGGGGTCCTGAAGGGTTTTTCCAAACAGAGGCTTTGACACAGCTCCAACGTGCAAGTTTCCCATATGTAGATGAGATGTTTTCTGATGGGTGAGTCAAGAAACAGCCATACGCTGGTATTGAAATCCAGGCCTCTGAGGAGAGATGACTGGATACCACAGCAATGGATCCGAATAGTGCCTAAGGGCCTGTTCGTTCCTTTTTACCTCTGGGGATATCAGTCTATGCGTCTGAGTGCATGTAGGTGTCAGATGGGCTCAGATTGCTCCTGTTTGTCCTGGAGAGCCACCACTATTGGGATGGCCTCAGGCAGTTTGGAGGTTTATCCTATTAGTAGGTTGTGGCCATTGGAATGGGCACATACAATTCCCTTGGAGAGGGCAAGTACAGTCCTCAGGTTTGGCTCCAGGGGCCTGAGCCTGTAGGGTGTGTAGGCAGAGCTTTTTGGACAGTTGTCTGAAAACACAAACGCGGCTTATGTTTCGGGTAATAGATATGGCAGTATTGATCTACAGACCATGAGGAGAACTCTTCGGGATATGAAAAAAGGGCGAGTGTCAGGCTCTTGCTCAAGTTTTTGTCTCTGGATATCGTGTCACTCATGGTCATGAAATTTCCGGTTGACTTCATGGGAAATGGACGAGTCTTACTCTCTGGTGGTTTGTCCCCATCGCAAGATTTTGGGGTCATTCTGTGGGATGGAAGAAGTCCGTTTTGTTGTTGTTGTGATTTGCCTTGTTTTGTTTTTTAACCTCAGGTGTCCCACCAAATGAGGTATTCCAGAGTAGAGCCCTGGGGAGGGCCGACTGGACAACCAGAAATCTGGTTACAAATTTGGGCCTAGGGACATGTCAAGCCCATTATGACATCTAATGGTCGAGCGACTGAGAGGACTTACTAGAGGACAGGACTCACGCTGAGGGTCACAATGCGTGTTTATGCCCACTTCGCAAACAAGAATGGGCGGGGCCTCATGGTGAATCCTGGTTTCTCCTACACTGAACGTTGGACAACCTGCCAATGACAAGATTTCTTGCCATGGGTAAGGAAGAGTTCTGATTTCTGCATCACAGTCACCTTGGGCAGTGATTGGAGATAAGGTCTAGATTCTGAAGCCTGAAAACAGAGGTAGGGAAGAGATGATAACCTAAGGCCATGGCGGGTCTGATGTGCTCAGTGTGCAGTCAGCTGTCTGGGTGTTGGTCAGGAGGTCCGGGCTCAGTTGTGTCAGACAGTGCATTAGTGCCCCCGTAGACTATATAATTTGGGTAAAGTCGAGTGCCATGTAGATTTATCCTCATATAAGTTGTCTGGGAGCTCATTAGGCAAAATTTGTTTTCTAGAGGGCAGGCAGAGTGCTTCATTGTCGGTCCGGAATTGCCAAACTTGAGGGCTTCGTGTCCAGGAGTGTGAGGACGGAAGTCTGAGAACACAAGCTAGACTTGTGTATCAGGGCGAGGACACGGCAGGGACCACTGTAGATCTGAACCAATATCTCATGCATCTGAAGTCAGGGCGAGGATCAGACGTTGTCTCACGTTGGAGTTTATGTGCATGACGGCCCCTTCATGAAGAGAGCGAAATCTCGAGGCCATGTAGGTTTTCCCACGTTGGGTGTTGTGGGATGCCCCCTTCAAGGATACCTTCTGCGGGACAATTGAGACCTGTTGGGCAGCTTCAGGACATCCCATATGGAATGACTCCAGGGCACCATTCGAGAATGGATGACTGGGAAGCAGGCCTCGCATTCCAATTTTCTCCTAGCAACAAGAGAGTTTAGATCTGATGGCTCTGCGTGAGCAACAGGAGTGACTGACTTGAAATGGACTTTCCTGAGGATGGGTCCTAATGTGTGTTTGTGCCCATGAGGGCCTTAAAATGTGGCGGTGGCACCGGGGCCCTGAAGTATTCTCCTAAGCTTTTGACATAGCTCGATGCACAAGGTTCCTTGTGGAGACGAGATTTGTTTTAATGGGTGCCTCAGAAAAACCCCTATGCTGGTATTGGAATCCAGGCTTTTGAGGAGACATGCCTGTAAACCAAAGCAATGTATCCGATTATGGCCTAGGGTCCTGTCTGGTTCAATCTGCTTCTCAGGGGACATCCATCTATGGTATGAGTAGAGGTAGATGCTCAGCTGGTATCAGACCGCCCTTGTTTGTCCCGGGCGACCTGCACTATTGGGATGGCCTCAGGGATTTGGAGGGTTCTCCTAATTTTACGGTTTTGGACCATGGAATGGGCAGAATTCCCATGGATTGGGTAGACACAGTCCTAATGTGTGACACCTGGGGCCCCAGCCAGAAGGTGTGTGGCCCAGGACTTTGGGGACAGAAGTCTGAAAACACAAACTCAGCTTAGCTTTGGGGAGGTAGGTATGGCAGGCCCGATCTATAAACCATGAGAAGAACTCTTCCGGATATGAAGAAAGAGCGAGTCTGAGGCGCTTGCTCAGGCTTTTGTCTCTGGATTTTGTATCAGAGATGGCCGTGGAATGTCGGGGAAGCCTCATGGGCCATGGACGAATCTTTCTCTCTGGGGATTTGGTCCGATCCCAATTGCTTTTCATCAATCTGTGGAATGGGAGGACTCCTTTCAGGTTTGTTACCTCAGGTGTCCCGCCAAAAGAGGAATTCCAAAGATGAGCCCTGGGGAAAAGTGAAGGGAGAACCCGAACTATGGGTAAAATTTGGGGCCTAGGGGCATGGCAAGCCGAATATGCTGACTCTTCATCCAGCCACTGAGAGGCCTTACCTGAGGCCTGGGATCAGGCTGAGGGACACAATGTGTGTTTGTGACCAATGTGGCCCATAAACATGGGCGGGGCCTCATGGGCCACCCTGGTTTCAACTACACTGAACGTTGGAAAAACATGCCAACCACTAGGTTTCTTGCCAAGGCGAAGGAGAAGTTCTGATTCTTCTATCACGTTCACTCCTGAGCAGTGAGTGGAGATAAGGTCTAGGTTCTGAAGGTGAAAACTGAGGTTGTGTAGAGTTGATGGCCTAAAGCCATTGTGGGTGTGATATGCTCTGTTTATGGCCAGCTGTCTGGGTGTTGGACTGGAGGTCTGCCCTCCGGCTGTTTCAGACAGGGCTTTAGTGCACAGGCTAGACTGTATAATTGGGGTATGGTCGAGTGGCATGCAGGTTGTTACTCATTTGGCGTTTCTGGTTAGGCCTATAGGGCAACATTTTTCTTCTGGAGGGCAGGCAGAGTGCCGCATTGTGTCTCCAGAATTGCCAAACTGGAGGGGTGTGGCCAGGATTGTGAGGAAGGAAGTCTGAAAACTCAAGCTAGCACGAGTTTTGGGGCCAAGAGCATGGCAGGCCCACTCTGCAGAGGCTGAATCGAGATCTCCTGCAGGTGAGGTCAGGGCGAGTATCAGATGTTGCCACAAGCTGGAGTTTGTGTCCATGACGGCCCCTTCCTGAAGGGGGTGGGGGCGTCATGAGGCCAGGGAGGTTTCCCTACGCTGGGAGTTGAAAGCTGCTCCAAACTTCAAAGTTTCCTTTTTCAGGACAGTCGAGTACTATTGGATGGTTCCAGGATGCCCAATACAGAAAGACTCGAGAGCAGGGCCCTAAGCATGGATGCCGAGAAATGCCAACTCACCTTCCCATTGCCTGGTCGAGACAAGGCACGCTCAATCTGCTGGCTTTTGGGTGAGCTACCCAGAAGGCTGAGTTTAAATGGACTCTCCAGAGGATGAGTCATAATGTGGGTTGGTGGCCAAGGAGACCTTGGAATGTGGCAGTAGCTAAGGGACTCTGCAGGATTCTCCAACCCGAAGGGCTTGACACAACTCCAACAAGGAAGCTTCCCATGTGGAGATGAGAGGTCTTCTGTCTGGTGCCTCAGGAAAGCCCCGTATGCTGGTCTTCGAACCCAGGCCTCTGAGGAGTGATACCTGGACACCAAAGCAAGAGTTCATAATAGGGCCTAGGGGCCTGTCTGGTTCAATCTTCTGTCTCTGCGGATATCTGTCTGTGTGTCTGCATGGAGGTAGTAGTTGCTCAGCTTGTGTCATAATGCCCCTATTTGTCCAGTGCGGCTTGTGGTAGTGGGATGTCCTTGGGGACCTTGAGGTTTCTACTATTTTGTAGAGTTGTGGCCAATGGAATGGGCAGTTTCTTAGGAGAGAGCAGGCACAGTTCTGTGGTGTGGCTCCTGAGACCCCAGCCTGGAGGCTGTGTGGGCTATGGCTGTGCAGACAGACATCCAAAAACCCTAACTCAGCTCAGGTTTGGGGCCGAGGTTACGGCAGGCCTGATCTACAGTCCATGAGGGGAGCTCCTCTGGATATGAAAGAAGGGTGAGAGGGAGGCAGTCGCTCAGGCTTTTGTCTCTGGATGTTTTGTCCACAATGGCCGTTTAATGTAGGAGTTGCCTCATGGGTCGTAGAAGTCTCCCTCTCTGGTAGTTTGTCCAGCCCCCAAGAGTTTGGGGTCATTCTGTGGGAAGGGAAGTGTCCTGTTTTCTGCTTCATGTGTCCCCCCAGTAGAGGGATTCTAGAGCATAGCAGTGGGTACTGACAACTGGAATACTCGCCCTCTGGTTAAGCCTGGGGGCCTATGGATATGACAAGCCCCATATGCA
The DNA here is from genome assembly GCF_964662115.1 of Mustela nivalis. Taxonomy (NCBI): domain Eukaryota; kingdom Metazoa; phylum Chordata; class Mammalia; order Carnivora; family Mustelidae; genus Mustela; species Mustela nivalis. The sequence continues at coordinate 356,055 of NW_028135892.1, read as the reverse complement.
GGATCTTGGTCCAGCCACTGAGAGGCGTTACTTTAATACGGGACTCACGCTGCAGGTCACAATGCATGTCTGTGCCCTAGGGGGCCCTCAAGCACTGGCGTGGCCTTCCGGACAATGCAGGTTTTCCCACATTGAACGTTGGACAACATGCCAACCACAAGGTTTCTGGCCATGGGGAAGGAGGAATTCTAATTTCTGCATCACGTTCACCCCTGGGCACTGATTGGAGATAAGGTCTAGGTTCTGAAGCCTGAAAACCGAGGTTGGGAAGAGATGACGACCTACAGCCATAACGGGTCCTATGTGTCCAGGTTGGGGCCAGCTGTCTGGGTGTCGTTTGGGATGTCTTGTCTCAGGCTGTGCCAGACAGGGCATTAGTATACAGGGTGCGCTGTATAATTGCTTTACAATCGAGTGACATGCATTAGAAAATCATTTGGGGTTACTTATTAGCAGCATAGGGCAAAGTTTTTCTTCTGGAGGACAGGCAGAGTGCTGCATTGTGGCTTCGGAATTCCCAAACTGGAGGGCTTGTGGGCCAGGAGAGTGAGGACGGAAGTCTGAGAACACAAGCTAGGCTTAGGTTTCGGGGCAAGGACATGGCAGGCACACTCTGCAGAGTTGAATTGACATCTCATGCCTCTGAAGTCAGGTCGAGGATCAGACTTTGGCTCAGGTTTGAGTTTCTGTCCATGTTGGTCCCTTCAGGAAGGGGTGACATTATGAGCCCATGGGGGTTTTCCCACTATTGGAGTTGTGAGATGCTCCAAACCGCAAGGATTCCTTCTGTGGGACAATTAAGATTTGTTGGATGGCTCCAGGACGTCTTATAAGGTATTTTTCCAGAACAGGGTTCTAAGTATGAATGCCTGGGCAGCCAGCCTCACATTCCAATTGTCTCCTAGCAACAAGAAACGTTTGATCTGCTGGCTTGGGGTAGCAACAGAGGGGGCTGAGTTGAAATGGACTTTCCTGAGGATGATCTTAATGTTGGTTTGAGTCCATGGAGACCTTGGTATGGGGCAGTGGCACCAGGGCCCTGAAGGATTCTCCTAACCAGAGGTTATGACAAAGCTCCAATGAGCAAGTTTTCCATGGGGAGACGAGATTTGTTCTTATTGTTGCCTCAGGAAACCACCATATGCTGGTATTGGAAACGAGGCCTAGGAGAGATGCCTGAAAACCAAAGCAATGGATCTGATTAGGGCCTAGGGGCCTGTCCGGTTCAATATTCTTCTCTGGGGACATCTGTTGTCTGAGTGGAGGTAGTTGCTCAGCTAGTTTGAGATCACCCCTGTTTGTCCTGGGCGGCCTACACTATTAAGATGGCCTCGGTGACTTTGGAGGTTTTTCCTCATTTGCAAGGTTGTGGCCAATGGAATGGGAAGAATTCCCTTGAAAGGGAAGCAGAGTCCTGAGGTGTGGCTCCAGGGACCCAAGTGTGGAGCGTGTGTGGTCCAGGGCTATTTGGACAAAAGTCTGAAAACACAAACTCCACTTAGGTTGGGGGATGTAGGTATGGCCGACCCGATCTATAGACCGTGAGGAGAACTCTTCGGGATATGAACAAAGGGCGAATGTGAGGTGCTGGCTCATGCTTTGTTTTTTTTTTCTGGAATTGTGTCACCGATTGCCATGGAATGTCGGGGTGTCCTCATGGGTCATTGATGAGGCTCCCTTTCTGGGGATTTGACCCGATCCCAAGAGTTTGTGGTCATTCTGTGGGAACGGAGGAGGCCTTTCTTGTTTTTTTGTTTATTTTTTTAGTATTATTATTTTTTTTTACCTAAGGTGGACCACCAAAAGAGAGATCCAAGAGCAGAGTCCTGGCGAGGGGCGACTGGACAACCAGACCTCTGGTTAACATTGAGACCTAAGAACATGGCAAGCCCCATATGTGGGCTCTTGGTCCAGACACTGAGAGGCCTTCCTTGAGGATAGGTCTCACACTGAGTTTCACAATGTGTTTTTGTGCCCAAGGAGCCCCTCAAGTCAGGGCGTGGCCTAATGTACCATGCTGGTTTCTCCTACACTGAACGTTGCACAATATGGCAACCACAAGTTTTCTGGCCATGGGGAAGATGGAGTTCTAATTTCTGCAACAATTTCACTCCTGGACTGTGATTGGATTTAAGGTCTAGGTTCTGAAGCCTGAAATCTGAGGTTGGGAAGAGATGAAGACCTAAGGCCATGGTGTGGCTGATGTGCTCAGTGTTCGGCCAGCTGTTGAGTGTGGGTTGGGAGGTGCAGGCTCAGGCTGTGGCAGACAGGGAATTAGTGCCCAGGCTAGACTGTATCATTGGGGTACTGTCGAGTTTCGTGCAGGATGGTACTCATTTGTGGTTACTGGGTAGCCCCAGAGGGCAACGTTTTTCTTCTGGAGGGAAGACACAGTGCCACATAGTGGCTCCAGAATTCCCAAACTGGAAGGCTTGTGGGCCAGGAGTGTGAGAAAAAAATTCTGAGAACACAAGCCATACTTAGATTTCTGGGTGAGGGGACGGCAGGCACCCTCTGCAGAGATGATTCGAGATCCCGTATGCCTGAAGACAGAGCTAGGATCAGACGTTGGCTTACGTCGGAGTTTCTGTCCATGACGGCCCCTTCATGAAGGGGACGGTGTCACGAGGACATGGAGGTTTTCCCACGATGGGAATTGTGAGATGCTCCAAACCGCAATGATTCCTTCTGTGGGACAGTCGAGACCTGTTGGATGGCTCCAGGACATCCCATAAGGAAGTTATCCAGAGCAGGGTTCTAAGGATGGATGCCTGGGCAGCCTGCCTCCCATTCCAGGTGTCTCATAGCGCCAAGGCAAGTTCGATCTGCTGGATCTAGGGGAGCAACCGAGGCGGGTGTGTTGAAATGGGTGAGTTGAGGATGGGTCATAATGTGCATTTGTGTCCATGGAGACCTTGGAATGGGGTGCTTTAACCGGGGCCTTGAGGGACGTTCATAACCGGAGGTTTTGATGGGCTCTAAAGAGTACGTTTCCTATGTAGAGAAGAGAATTGTTTTGATGAGTGCCTAAGTAATCTCCCATATGCTGGTATGGAAAACCAGGCCTCTGAGGAGAGATGACTGGAAACAAAAGCAATCGAGATGATAGGGCCTAGGTGCCTGTCCGGTTCAATCTCTTTCCTGAGGATACGTGTCTAAGGATCTGAGGGGATGTAGTTGCTCAGCTTGTGTCAGATCGCCCCTGTTTGTCCTGGGCAGCCTATAATATTGGGATGGCTTCCGGACTTTGGAGTTTCTCCTAATCTATAGGTTTGTGGCCAATGGAATGGGCAGAAATCCCCTGGAGAGGGCAGGCACAGTTCTGAGTTCGGCTCTAGGGGCCCAGCCTTGAGGCTGTGTGGGCCAGGCCTGTGGGGACAAAAGTCTGAAAACACAAACTCTGCTTAGGATTGGGGGCATAGGTATGGCACGCCAAATCTACAGACTGTGATAACACTTAGGGATATGAAAAAGGGTGAGTTTGAGGTGCTTGCTCAGGTTTTGTCTCTGGATTTGTGTCAACAATGTGGGTGGAATGCTGGCGTGGCCTCATGGGTTGTGGATGGCTTTCCTTCTCTGAGGATTTGACCCGATCCCAAGAGTTTGGGTATATTCTGTGGGATGGGAGGAGTCTTTTCTGTTTTTTATTTTATTTTATTTTATTTTATATTTTATTTTATGTACCTCAAGTGTCCCAATAAAAGAGGGATTCCAGAGCAGAGTCCTTGGGAGGGACAACTGGATATCCCCACCTCTGTTTAAGTTTGGGGGCCTAGGGGCATGGCAAGTCCAATAGGCGGGCTCTTGATTCAGACACTGAGAGGCCTTCCTTGAGGACAGGGTTCATGCTGAGGTTCACAATGCCTATTTGTGCCCAACAAGGCCCTCAAGCATGGGAAGGGCCTCATGGGCCACGCTGGATTATTCTACACTGAACGTTGGAGAATATGCCAACCACAAGGTTTCCAGCCATGGCGAAGGAAGAGTTGTGATTTCTGCATCACGTTCACCCCTGGACAGTGTTTGGAGTTTAGGTCTAGGTTCTGAAACCCGAAAACTGAGGTTGGAAGAGATGAAGACCTAAGGACCTGATGGGTCCAATGAGCTCAGTGTGCTGCCAGCTGTTGAGCGTAGGACTGGAGGTGTGGGCTCATGCTGTGTCAGACAAGGCATTAGACAGGGTAGACTGCATATTTGGGGTGCAGTCGAGTGGCGTTCAGTTGATCCTTATTCGGGTTTCTAGGTAGATCCATAAGGCAACGTTTTTCTTCTGGAGGGCAGGCAGTGTGCTGCATTATGGCCCCAGTATTGCCAATCTGTAGGGCTTTTGGGGCAGGGGTGTGAGGACGGTAGTCTGAGAACACAAGCTAGGCTTAGTTTTGGGGGTGAGTGCACAGAAGGCACACTCTGCAGAGCTGAATCAAGATCTCATGCACCTGAAGTCAGGGCGAATATCAGACGTTTGCTCAGGTTGGAGTTTCTGTCCATGATGGCCCCTTTATAAAGTGGAGCGTCTCAAGAGGCCATGTAGATTTTCCCACAATGGGAGTTGTGAGATGCTCCAGACTGCAAAGATTCCTTCTGTGGGACACTTGAGACCTGTTGGATGGCTCTAGGATGTCCCATGTGGAACGACTCCAGAGTAGGGTTCTAAGGATGGATGCTTGGGCAGCCCGCCTCCCATTCTAGTTGTCTCCTAGCAACAAGGCAGGTTTGATCTGCAGGCCCTGGTGGAGAAACCAAGGGGGTTGAGTTGACATGGACTCTCCCGACAATAGATCATAATGTGGGTTTAAGTCCATGGAGACCTTGGAATGGGGCGCTTGATCCGGGGCCCTGAAAGATTCTCCTAAACAGAGGTTTTTATAGAGCTCCAAAGAGTACATTTCCTATGTGGAGATGAGATTTTTCTGATGAGTGCCTCAGTAATCCCCCGTATTCTGGTATTGGAAACCAGGCCTCTGAGGAGAGATGCCTGGAAACAAAAGCAATGGATCCGATTAGAGCCTAAGTGCCCGTCCAGTTCAGTCTTATTCTATGGGGATATCTGTCTCTGGGTCTGAGTGGAGGTAGTTTCCTAACTTGTTTAAGATCATCCCTGTTTGTCCTGGGCAGCCAACACTATTGGGATGGCCTCGGGGAGTTTGGAGGATTCTCCTAATCTATAGGGTTGTGGCCAATGGAAATGGCAAAATTCCCCTGGAGAGGGAAGCCACAGTCCAGAGGTGTGTCTCCAGGGGCCCCAGCTTGGATGGTGTTTGGGCCAGGACTGTCGGGACAGAAGTCTGAAAACACAAACTCAGCTTAGGTTTGGGGATGTATGTATGAAGGCTCGATCTACAGACCGTGAGAATTTTCCGGGCTATAAAAAAAGGGCGAGTATGTGGCGCTTGCTCAAGCTTTTGTCTCTGGATTTTGTGTCAACGGTGGCCGTGGAATGTCGGGGTGTCCTCAAGGGCCATGGACAATTCTTTCTCTGGTGATTTGGCCTGATCCCAAGGGGTTGGGATCATTCTGTGGATGGGAAGAGTCCTTTCTGTATTTTTTTTTTTTTACCTCAGGTGTTCCACCAAAGAGGGATTCCAGAGTAGAACCCTGAGTAGGGGTGACTAGACATCTCGAACTCTGGTTGAGATTGGGGGACTAGGGGCTTTGCAAGCCCCATATGTGGGCTGTTGTTCCAGTCACTAAGAGGCTTTGCATGAGGATAGGGTTCACGCTGAGGGTCACAATGTGTGTTTGTGCAAATTGTGGCCCTCAGGGATAGGTGGGGCCTCATAGTCCATGCTGCTTTCTCCTACAATGAACATTGGACAACATGCCAACCACTAGGTTTCTTGCCAAGGCGAAGGAGAAGTTCTGATTCTTGCATCACGTTCACTCCTGAGCAGTGAGTGGAGATAATGTCTAGGTTCTGAAGGTGAAAACTGAGGTTGGGTAGAGATGATGGCCTAAAGCCATTGTGGGTGTGATATGCTCTGTGTACGGCCAGCTGTCTGGGTGTTGGACTGGAGGTCTGCCCTCAGGCTGTGTCAGACGGGGCTTTAGTGCACAGGCTAGACTGTATAATTGGAGTATGGTCGAGTGGCATGCAGGTTGTTACTCATTTGGCGTTTCTGGTTAGCCCTATAGGACAACATTTTTCTTCTGGAGGGCAGGCAGAGTGCTGCATTGTGTCTCCAGAATTGCCAAACTGGAGGGGTGTGGCCAGGATTGTGAGGAAGGAAGTCTGAAAACACAAGCTAGCACGAGTTTTGGGACCAAGAGCATGGCAGGTCCACTCTGCCGAGGCTGAATCGAGATCTCCTGCAGTGAGGTCAGGGCGAGTATCAGATGTTGCCTCAAGCTGGAGTTTGTGTCTATGACGGCCCTTACATGAAGGGGGTGGGGGCGTCATGAGGCCAGGGAGGTTTCCCTACACTGGGAGTTGTGAGCTGCTCCAAACTTCAAAGTTTCCTTCTTCAGGACAGTCGAGTACTATTGGATGGTCCCTTGATGCCCCATACAGAAAGACTCGAGAGCAGGGGCCTAAGCATGGATGCCAAGAAACGCCAACTCACCTTCCCATTGCCTGGTCGAGACAAGGCACGCTCAATCTGCGGGCTCTTGGGTGAGCTACCCAGAAGGCTGAGTTTAAATGGACTCTCCTGAGGATGAGTCATAATGTGGTTTAGTGGCCATGGAGACCTTGGAATGTGGCAGTAGCTAAGGGACTCTGCAGGATTCTCCAACCCGAAGGGCTTGACACAACTCCAACAAGGAAGCTTCCCAGGTGGAGATGAGAGATCTTCTGTCTGGTGCCTCAGGAAAGCCCCATATGCTGGTCTTCGAACCCAGGCCTTGAGGAGTGATACCTGGACACCAAAGCAAGAGTTCATAATAGGGCCTAGGGGCCTGTCTGGTTCAATCTTCTGTCTCTGCAGATATCTGTCTGTGTGTCTGCATGGAGGTAGTAGTTGCTCAGCTTGTGTCATAATGCCCCTATTTGTCCAGTGCGGCTTGCGGTAGTGGGATGTCCTTGGGGACCTTGAGGTTTCTACTATTTTGTAGAGTTGTGGCCAATGGAATGGGCAGTTTCTTAGGAGAGAGCAGGCACAGTTCTGTGGTGTGGCTCCAGATACCCCATCCTGGAGGCCGTGTGGCCATGGCTGTGCAGACAGACATCCAAAATCCCTAACTCAGCTCAGGTTTGGGGCCAGGGTTACGGCAGGCCTGATCTACAGTCCATGAGGGGAGCTCCTCTGGATATGAAAGAAGGGTGAGAGGGAGGCAGGCGCTCAGGCTTTTGTCTCTGGATGTTTTGTCCACAATGGCCGTTTAATGTAGGAGTTGCCTCATGGGTCGTAGAAGTCTCCCTCTCTGGTAGTTTGTTCAGCCCCCAAGAGTTTGGGGTCATTCCGTGGGAAGGGAAGTGTCCTGTTTTCTGCTTAATGTGTCCCCCCTGTAGAGGGAATCTAGAGCATAGCAGTGGGTACTGACAACTGGAATACTCGCCCTCTGGTTAAGCCTGGGGGCCTATGGATATGACAAGCCCCATATGCAGGATCTTGGTCCAGCCACTGAGAGGCGTTACTTTAATACGGGACTCACGCTGCAGGTCACAATGCATGTCTGTGCCCTAGGGGGCCCTCAAGCACTGGCGTGGCCTTTCGGACAATGCAGGTTTTCCCACATTGAACGTTGGACAACATGCCAACCACAAGGTTTCTGGCCATGGGGAAGGAGGAATTCTAATTTCTGCATCACGTTCACCCCTGGGCAGTGATTGGAGATAAGGTCTAGGTTCTGAAGCCTGAAAACCGAGGTTGGGAAGAGATGACGACCTACAGCCATAGCGGGTCCTATGTGACCATGTTGGGGCCAGCTGTCTGGGTATCGTTTGGGATGTCTTGTCTCAGGCTGTGCCAGACAGGGCATTAATATACAGGGTAGGCTGTATAATTGCTTTACAATCGAGTGGCATGCATTAGAAAATCATTTGGGGTTTCTTATTAGCAGCATAGGGCAAAGTTTTTCTTCTGGAGGGCAGGCAGAGTGCTGCATTGTGGCTTCGGAATTCCCAAACTGGAGGGCTTGTGGGCCAGGAGAGTGAGGACGGAAGTCTGAGAACACAAGCTAGGCTTAGGTTTCGGGGCAAGGACATGGCAGGCACACTCTGCAGAGCTGAATTGAGATCTCATGCGTCTGAAGTCAGGTCGAGGTTCAGACTTTGGCTCAGGGTTGAGTTTCTGTCCATGTGGGCCCCTTCAGGAAGGGGGGGCATTATGAGGCCATGGGGGTTTTCCCACTATTGGAGTTGTGAGATGCTCCAAACCGCAAGGATTCCTTCTGTGGGACAATTAAGATTTGTTGGATGGCTCCAGGACGTCTTATAAGGTATTTTTCCAGAACAGGGTTCTAAGTATGGATGCCTGGGCAGCCAGCCTCACATTCCAATTGTCTCCTAGCAACAAGAAACGTTTGATCTGCTGGCTTGGGGTAGCAACAGAGGGGGCTGAGTTGAAATGGACTTTCCTGAGGATGGTCTTAATGTTGGTTTGAGTCCATGGAGACCTTGGTATGGGGCAGTGGCACCAGGGCCCTGAAGGATTCTCCTAACCAGAGGTTATGACAAAGCTCCAATGAGCAAGTTTTCCATGGGGAGACGAGATTTGTTCTTATTGGTGCCTCAGGAAACCACCATATGCTGGTATTGGAAACGAGGCCTCTGAGGAGAGATCCTAAAAACCAAAGCAATGGATCTGACTAGGGCCTAGGGGCCTGTCCGGTTCAATATACTTCTCTGGGGACATCTGTTGTCTGAGTGGAGGTAGTTGCTCAGCTGATTTGAGATCACCCCTGTTTGTCTGGGCGGCCTACACTAATGGGATGGCCTTGGTGACTTTGGAGGTTTTTCCTCATTTGCAAGGTTGTGGCCAATGGAATGGGAAGAATTCCATTGAAAGGGAAGCACAGTCCTGAGGTGTGGCTCCAGGGACACAAGTGTGGAGCGTGTGTGGTCCAGGGCTATTTGGACAAAAGTCTGAAAACACAAACTCCACTTAGGTTGGGGGATGTAGGTATGGCCGGCCCGATCTATAGACCGTGAGGAGAACTCTTCGGGATATGAACAAAGGGCGAATGTGAGGTGCTGGCTCATGCTTTTTTTTTTTTTTTTTTTTTCTGGAAATCTGTCACCGATTGCCATGGAATGTCGGGGTGTCCTCATGGGCCATCGATGAGGCTCCTTTTCTGGGGATTTGACCTGATCCCAAGAGTTTGGGGTCATTCTGTGGGAAGGGAGGAGGCCTTTCTTGTTTTTTTGTTTACTTTATTATTATTATTATTATTTTTTTACCTAAGGTGGACCACCAAAAGAGGGATTCCAGAGCAGAGTCCTGGCGAGGGGCGACTGGACAACCAGACCTCTGGTTAACATTGGGACCTAAGAACATGGCAAGCCCCATATGTGGGCTCTTGGTCCAGACACTGAGAGGCCTTCCTTGAGGATAGGTCTCACACTGAGTTTCACAATGTGTTTTTGTGCCCAAGGAGCCCCTCAAGTCAGGGCGTGGCCTAATGTACCATGCTGGTTTCTCCTACACGGAACGTTGGACAATATGGCAACCACAAGTTTTCTGGCCATGGGGAAGAAGGAGTTCTAATTTCTGCAACACTTTCACTCCTGGACTGTGATTGGATTTAAGGTCTAGGTTCTGAAGCCTGAAATCTGAGGTTGGGAAGAGATGAAGACCTAAGGCCATGGTGTGGCTGATGTGCTCAGTGTTCGGCCAGCTGTTGAGTGTGGATTGGGAGGTGCAGGCTCAGGCTGTGGCAGACAGGGAATTAGTTCCCAGGCTAGACTGTATCATTGGGGTGCAGTCGAGTTTCGTGCAGGATGGTACTCATTTGTGGTTACTGGGTAGCCCCAGAGGGCAACGTTTTTCTTCTGGAGGGAAGACACAGTGCCACATAGTGGCTCCAGAATTCCCAAACTGGAAGGCTTGTGGGCCAGGAGTGTGAGAAACAAATTCTGAGAACACAAGCCAGACTTAGATTTCGGGGAGAGGGGACGGCAGGCACCCTCTGCAGAGATGATTCGAGATCCCGTATGCCTGAAGACAGAGCTAGAATCAGACGTTGGCTTACGTCGGAGTTTCTGTCCATGACGGCCCCTTCATGAAGGGGACGGTGTCGCGAGGACATGGAGGTTTTCCCACGATGGGAATTGTGAGATGCTCCAAACCGCAATGATTCCTTCTGTGGGGCAGTCGAGACCTGTGGGATGGCTCCAGGACATCCCATAAGGAAGTTATCCAGAGCAGGGTTCTAAGGATCGATGCCTGGGCAGCCTGCCTCCCATTCCAGGTGTCTCATAGCGCCAAGGCAAGTTCGCCTGCTGGATCTAGGGGAGCAACCGAGGCGGGTGTGTTGAAATGGGTGAGTTGAGGATGGGTCATAATGTGCATTTGTGTCGATGTAGACCTTGGAATGGGGTGCTTGATCCGGGGCCTTGAGGGATGTTCATAACCGGAGGTTTTGATGGCCTCTAAAGAGTACGTTTCCTATGTAGAGAAGAGAATTGTTTTGATGAGTGCCTAAGGAATCTCCCATATGCTGGTATTGGAAACCAGGCCTCTGAGGAGAGATGACTGGAAACAAAAGCAATCGAGATGATTAGGGCCTAGGTGCCTGTCCAGTTCAATCTCTTTCCTGAGGATACGTGTCTAAGGATCTGAGGGGATGTAGTTGCTCAGCTTGTGTCAGATCGCCCCTGTTTGTCCTGGGCAGCCTATAATATTGGGATGGCCTCAGGACTTTGGAGTTTCTCCTAATCTATAGGGTTGTGGCCAATGGAATGGGCAGAAATCCCCTGGAGAGGGCAAGCACAGTTCTGAGTTTGGCTATAGGGGCCCAGCCTTGAGGCTGTGTCGGCCAGGCCTGTGGGGACAAAAGTCTGAAAACACAAACTCCGCTTAGGATTGGGGACATAGGTATGGCACGCCCAATCTACAGACCATGATAACACTTAGGGATATGAAAAAGTGTGAGTTTGAGGTGCTTGCTCAGGTTTTGTCTCTGGATTTGTGTCAACAATGTGGGTGGAATGCTGGCGTGGCCTCATGGGTTGTAGATGGCTTTCCTTCTCTGAGGATTTGACCCAATCCCAAGAGTTTGGGTACATTCTGTGGGATGGGGGGAGTCTTTTCTGTTTTTTATTTTATTTTATTTTATATTTTATTTTATGTACCTCAAGTGTCCCAATAAAAGAGGGATTCCAGAGCAGAGTCCTTGGGAGGGACAACTGGATATCCCCACCTCTGTTTAAGTTTGGGGGCCTAGGGGCATGGCAAGTCCAATAGGCGGGCTCTTGATTCAGACACTGAGAGGCCTTTCTTGAGGACAAAGCTCATGCTGAGGGTCACAATGCCTATTTGTGCCCAACAAGGCCCTCAAGCATGGGAAGTGCTTCATGGGCCACGCTGGATTCTCCTACACTGAACGTTGGAGAATATGCCAACCACAAGGTTTCCAGCCATGGCGAAGGAAGAGTTGTGATTTCTGCATCACGTTCACCCCTGGACAGTGATTGGAGTTTAGTTCTAGGTTCTGAAACCCGAAAACTGAGGTTGGGAAGAGATGAAGACCTAAGGACCTGATGGGTCCAATGAGCTCAGTGTGCGGCCAGCTCTTGAGCGTAGGTCTGGAGGTGTGGGCTCATGCTGTGTCAGACAAGCATTAGACAGGGTAGACTGCATATTTGGGGTGCAGTCGAGTGGTGTTCAGTTGATCCTTATTCGAGTTTCTAGGTAGCTCCATAAGGCAACGTTTTTCTTCTGGAGGGCAGGCAGTGTGCTGCATTATGGCCCCAGTATTGCCAATCTGTAGGGCTTTTGGGGCAGGGGTGTGAGGACGGTAGTCTGAGAACACAAGCTAGGCTTAGTTTTGGGGGTGAGTGCACAGAAGGCACACTCTGCAGAGCTGAATCAAGATCTCATGCACCTGAAGTCAGGGCGAATATCAGACGTTTTCTCAGGTTGGAGTTTCTGTCCATGATGGCCCCTTTATAAAGTGGAGCGTCTCAAGAGGCCATGTAGATTTTCCCACAATGGGAGTTGTGAGATGCTCCAGACTGCAAAGATTCCTTCTGTGGGACACTTGAGACCTGTTGGATGGCTCTAGGATGTCCCATGTGGAACGACTCCAGAGTAGGGTTCTAAGGATGGATGCCTGGGCAGCCCGCCTCCCATTCTAGTTGTCTCCTAACAACAAGGCAGGTTTGATCTGCAGGCCCTGGGGGAGAAACCAAAGGGGTTGAGTTGACATGGACTCTCCCGACAATAGATCATAATGTGGGTTTAAGTCCATGGAGACCTTGGAATGGGGCGCTTGATCCGGGGCCCTGAAAGATTCTCCTAAACAGAGGTTTTTATAGAGCTCCAAAGAGTACATTTCCTATGTGGAGATGAGATTTTTCTGATGAGTGCCTCAGTAATCCCCCGTATTCTGCTATTGGAAACCAGGCCTCTGAGGAGAGATGCCTGTAAACAAAAGCAATGGATCTGATTAGAGCCTAAGTGCCTGTCCAATTCAATCTTATTCTATGGGGATATCTGTCTCTGGGTCTGAGTGGAGGTAGTTTCCTAACTTGTGAAAGATCATCCCTGTTTGTCCTGGGCAGCCAACACTATTGGGATGGCCTCGGGGAGTTTGGAGGATTCTCCTAATCTATAGGGTTGTGGCCAATGGAAATGGCAGTATTCCAGTGGAGAGGGAAGCCACAGTCCTGAGGTGTGTCTCCAGGGGCCCCAGCTTGGATGGTGTGTGGGCCAGGACTGTGGGGACAGAAGTCTGAAAACACAAACTCAGCTTAGGTTTGGTATGTATGAAGGCTCAATCTACAGACAGTAAGAATTTCCCGGGCTATGAACAAAGGGCGAGTATGTGGCGCTTGCTCAAGCTTTTGTCTCTGGATTTTGTGTCAACGGTGGCCGTGGAATGTCGGGGTGTCATCAAGGGCCATGGACAATTCTTTCTCTGGTGATTTGGCCTGATCCCAAGGGGTTGGGATCATTCTGTGGATGGGAAGAGTCCTTTTTGTATTTTTGTTTTTTTACCCTAGGTGTTCCACCAAAGAGGGATTCCAGAGTAGAGCCCTGAGTAGGGGTGACTAGACATCTCGAACTCTGGTTGAGATTGGGGGACTAGGGGCTTGGCAAGCCCCATATGTGGGCTGTTGTTCCAGTCACTAAGAGGCTTTACATGAGGATAGGGCTCACACTGAGGGTCACAATGTGTGTTTGTGCACATTGTGGCCCTCAGGGATAGGTGGGGCCTCATAGTCCATGCTGCTTTCTCCTACAATGAACATTGGACAACATGCCAACCACTAGGTTTCTTGCCAAGGCGAAGGAGAAGTTCTGATTCTTGCATCACGTTCACTCCTGAGCAGTGAGTGGAGATAAGGCCTAGGTTCTGAAGGTGAAAACTGAGGTTGGGTAGAGATGATGGCCTAAAGCCATTGTGGGTGTGATATGCTCTGTGTACGGCCAGCTGTCTGGGTGTTGAACTGGAGGTCTGCCCTCAGGCTGTGTCAGACAGGGCTTTAGTGCACAGGCTAGACTGTATAATTGGGGTATGGTCGAGTGGCATGCAGGTTGTTACTCATTTGGCGTTTCCGGTTAGCCCTATAGGGCAACATTTTTCTTCTGGGGGGCAGGCAGAGTGCTGCATTGTGTCTCCAGAATTGCCAAACTGGAGGTGTGTGGCCAGGATTGTGAGGAAGGAAGTCTGAAAACACAAGCTAGCACGAGTTTTGAGGCCAAGAGCATGGCAGGCCCCCTCTTCAGAGGCTGAATCGAGATCTCCTGCACGTGAGGTCAGGGCGAGTATCAGATGTTGCCTCAAGCGGGAGTTTGTGTCCATGACGGCCCCTTCCTGAAGGGGGTGGGGGCGTCATGAGGCCAGGGAGGTTTCCCTACGCTGGGAGTTGTGAGCTGCTCCAAACTTCAAAGATTTCTTCTTCAGGACAGTCGAGTACTATTGGATGGTTCCAGGATGCCCCATACAGAAAGACTCGAGAGCAGGGGCCTCAGCATCGATGCCGAGAAACGCCAACTCACCTTCCCATTGCCTGGTCGAGACAAGGCACGCTCAATCTGCGGGCTCTTGGGTGAGCTATCCAGAAGGCTGAGTTTAAATGGACTCTCCTGAGGATGAGTCATAATGTGGTTTGGTGGGCATGGAGACCTTGGAATGAGGCAGTAGCTAAGGGACTCTGCAGGATTCTCCAACCGGAAGGGCTTGACACAACTCCAACAAGGAAGCTTCCCATGTGGAGATGAGAGGTCTTCTGTCTGGTGCCTCAGGAAAGCCCCGTATGCTGGTCTTCGAACCCAGGCCTCTGAGGAGTGATACCTGGACACCAAAGCAAGAGTTCATAATAGGGCCTAGGGGCCTGTCTCGTTCAATCTTCTGTCTCTGCGGATATCTGTCTGTGTGTCTGCATGGAGGTAGTAGTTGCTCAGCTTGTGTCATAATGCCCCTATTTGTCCAGTGCGGCTTGCGGTAGTGGGATGTCCTTGGGGACCTTGAGGTTTCTACTATTTTGTAGAGTTGTGGCCAATGGAATGGGCAGTTTCTTAGTAGAGAGCAGGCACAGTTCTGTGCTGTGGCTCCAGAGACCCCAGCCTGGAGGCTGTGTGGGCCATGGCTGTGCAGACAGACATCCAAAAACCCTAACTCAGCTCAGGTTTGGGGCCGAGGATACGGCAGGCCTGATCTACAGTCCATGAGGTGAGCTCCTCTGGATATGAAAGAAGGGTGAGAGGGAGGCAGTCGCTCAGGCTTTTGTCTCTGGATGTTTTGTCCACAATGGCCGTTTAATGTAGGAGTTGCCTCATGGGTCGTAGAAGTCTCCCTCTCTGGTAGTTTGTCCAACCCCAAGTGTTTGGGGTCATTCTGAGGGAAGGGAAGTGTCCTGTTTTCTGCCTCATGTGTCCCCCCAGTAGAGGGATTCTTGAGCATAGCAGTGGGTACTGACAATTGGAATAATCGCCCTCTGGTTAAGCCTGGGGGCCTATGGATATGACAAACCCCATATGCAGGATCTTGGTCCAGCCACTGAGAGGCGTTACTTTAATGCGGGACTCACGCTGCAGGTCACAATGCATGTCTGTGCCCTAGGCGGCCCTCAAGCACTGGCGTGGCCTTTCGGACAATGCAGGTTTTCCCACATTGAACGTTGGACAACATGCCAACCACAAGGTTTCTGGCCATGCGGAAGGAGGAATTCTAATTTCTGCATCACGTTCACCCCTGGGCAGTGATTGGAGATAAGGTCTAGGTTCTGAAGCCTGAAAACCAAGGTTGGGAAGAGATGACGACCTACAGCCATAGCGGGTCCTGTGTGTCCAGGTTGGGGCCAGCTGTCTGGGTGTCATTTGGGATGTCTTGACTCAGGCTGTGCCAGACAGGACATTAGAATACAGGGTGGGCTGTATAATTGCTTTACAATCGAGTGGCATGCATTCGAAAATCATTTGGGGTTTCTTATTAGCAGCATAGGGCAAAGTTTTTCTTCTGGGGGGCAGGCAGAGTGCGGCATTGTGGCTTCGGAATTTCCAATCTGGAGGGCTTGTGGGCCAGGAGAGTGAGGACGGAAGTCTGAGAACACAAGCTAGGCTTAGGTTTCGGGGCAAGGACATGGCAGGCACACTCTGCAGAGCTGAATTGAGATCTCATGCGTCTGAAGTCAGGTCGAGGTTCAGACTTTGGCTCAGGTTTGAGTTTCTGTCCATGTGGGCCCCTTCAGGAAGGGGGGGCATTATGAGGCCATGGGGGTTTTCCCACTATTGGAGTTGTGAGATGCTCCAAACCGCAAGGATTCCTTCTGTGGGACAATTAAGATTTGTTGGATGGCTCCAGGACGTCTTATAAGGTATTTTTCCAGAACAGGGTTCTAAGTATGGATGCCTGGGCAGCCAGCCTCACATTCCAATTGTCTCCTAGCAACAAGAAACGTTTGATCTGCTGGCTTGGGGTAGCAACAGAGGGGGCTGAGTTGAAATGGACTTTCCTGAGGATGGTCTTAATGTTGGTTTGAGTCCATGGAGACCTTGGTATGGGGCAGTGGCACCAGGGCCCTGAAGGATTCTCCTAACCAGAGGTTATGACAAAGCTCCAATGAGCAAGATTTCCATGGGGAGACGAGATTTGTTATAAATGGTGCCTCAGGAAACCACCATATGCTGGTATTGGAAACGAGGCCTCTGAGGAGAGATGCCTGGAAACCAAAGCAATGGATCTGATTAGGGCCTAGGGGCCTGTCCGGTTCAATATTCTTTTCTGGGGACATCTGTTGTCTGAGTGGAGGTAGTTGCTCAGCTGGTTTGAGATCACCCCTGTTTGTCCTGGGCGGCCTACACCATTGGGATGGCCTCGGTGACTTTGGAGGTTTTTCCTCATTTGCAAGGTTGTGGCCAATGGAATGGGAAGAATTCCCTTGAAATGGAAGCACAGTCCTGAGGTGTGGCTCCAGGGACCCAAGTGTGGAGCGTGTGTGGTCCAGGGCTATTTGGACAAAAGTCTGAAAACACAAACTCCACTTAGGTTGGGGGATGTAGGTATGGCCGGCCCGATCTATAGACCGTGAGGAGAACTCTTCGGGATATGAACAAAGGGCGAATGTGAGGTGCTTGCTCATGCTTTTTTTTTTTTTTTTCTGGAAATCTGTCACCGATTGCCATGGAATGTCGGGGTGTCCTCATGGGCCATCGATGAGGCTCCCTTTCTGGGGATTTGACCTGATCCCAAGAGTTTGGGGTCATTCTGTAGGAAGGGAGGAGGCCTTTCTGGTTTTTTTTTTTTTTTTTTTTTTTAACCTCAGGTGGACCACCAAAATAGGGATTCCAGAGCAGAGTCGTGGGTTGGGGCAACTGGACAACCAGACCTCTGGTTAACATTGGGACCTAAGAACATGGCAAGCCCCATATGTGGGCTCTTGGTCCAGACACTGAGAGGCCTTCCTTGAGGATAGGTCTCACACTGAGTTTCACAATGTGTTTTTGTGCCCAAGGAGCCCCTCAAGTCAGGGCGTGGCCTAATGTACCATGCTGGTTTCTCCTACACTGAACGTTGCACAATATGGCAACCACAAGTTTTCTGGCCATGGGGAAGATGGAGTTCTAATTTCTGCAACACTTTCACTCCTGGACTGTGATTGGATTTAAGGTC
Source organism: Mustela nivalis (assembly GCF_964662115.1). Lineage (NCBI taxonomy): Eukaryota > Metazoa > Chordata > Mammalia > Carnivora > Mustelidae > Mustela > Mustela nivalis. The sequence goes on along the minus strand of NW_028135892.1, from coordinate 338,841 downwards.
TAGGTTCTGAAGCCTGAAATCTGAGGTTGGGAATAGATGAAGACCTAAGGCCATGGTGTGTCTGATGTGCTCAGTGTTCGGCCAGCTGTTGAGTGTGGGTTGGGAGGTGCAGGCTCAGGCTGTGGCAGACAGGGAATTAGTGCCCAGGCTAGACTGCATCATTGGGGTGCCGTCGAGTTTCGTGCAGGATGGTACTCATTTGTGGTTACTGGGTAGCCCCAGAGGGCAACGTTTTTCTTCTGGAGGGAAGACACAGTGCCATATAGTGGCTCCAGAATTCCCAAACTGGAAGGCTTGTGGGCCAGGAGTGTGAGGAAAAAATTCTGAGAACACAAGCCAGACTTAGATTTCGGGCTGAGGGGACGGCAGGCACCCTCTGCAGAGATGATTAGAGATCCCGTATACCTGAAGACAGAGCTAGGATCACACGTTGGCTTAAGTCGAAGTTTCTGTCCATGACGGCCCCTTCATGAAGGGGAGGGTGTCACGAGGACATGGAGGTTTTCCCACGATGGGAATTGTGAGATGCTCCAACCCGCAATGATTTCTTCTGTGGGACAGTCGAGACCTGTTGGATGGCTCCAGGACATCCCATAAGGAAGTTATCCAGAGCAGGGTTCTAAGGATGGATGCCTGGGCAGCCTGCCTCCCATTCCAGGTGTCTAATAGCGCCAAGGCAAGTTCGATCTGCTGGATCTAGGGGAGCAACCGAGGCGGGTGTGTTGAAATGGGTGAGTTGAGGATGGGTCATAATGTGCATTTGTGTCCATGTAGACCTTGGAATGGGGTGCTTGAACCGGAACCTTGAGGGATGTTCATAACCGGAGGTTTTGATGGAGCTCTAAAGAGTATGATTCCTATGTAGAGAAGAGAATTGTTTTGATGAGTGCCTAAGGAATCTCCCATATGCTGATATTGGAAACCAGGCCTCTGAGGAGAGATGACTGGAATCAAAAGCAATGGATCTGATTAGGGCCTAAGTGCCTGTCCAGTTCAATCTTATTCTATGGGGATATCTGTCTCTGGGTCTGAGTGGAGGTAGTTTCCTAACTTGTGAAAGATCATCCCTGTGTGTCCTGGGCAGCCAACATTATTCGGATGGACTGGGGGAGTTTGGCGGATTCTCCTAATCTATATGGTTGTGGCCAATGGAAATGCAGAATTCCCCTGGAGATGGAAGCCACAGTCCTGAGGTGTGGCTCCAAGGGCCCCAGCGTGGATGGTGTGTGGGACAGGCCTGTGGGGACAGAAGTCTGAAAACACAAACTCAGCTTAGTTTTGGGGATGTATGTATGAAGGCTCGATCTACAGACCGTGAGAATATTCCGGGCTATGAACAAAGGGCGAGTATGTGGCGCTTGTTCAGGCTTTTGTCTCTGGATTTTGTGTCAACGGTGGCCGTGGAATGTCGGAGTGTCCTCAAGGATCATGGACAATTCTTTCTCTGGTGATTTGGCCTGATCCCAAGGGGTTGGGATCATTCTGTGGATGGGAAGAGTCCTTTATGTATTTTTTTTTACCTCAGTTCTCCCACCAAAGAGGGATTCCAGAGTAGAGCCCTGAGTAGGTGTGACTAGACATCTCGAACTCTGGTTGAGATTGGGGGACTAGGGGCTTGGCAAGCCCCATATGTGGGCTGTTGTTCCAGTCACTAAGAGGCTTTACATGAGGATAGGGCTCACGCTGAGGGTCACAATGTGTGTTTGTGCAAATTGTGGCCCTCAGGGATAGGTGGGGCCTCATAGTCCATGCTGCTTTCTCCTACAATGAACATTGACAACATGCCAAGCACTAGGTTTCTTGCCAAGGCGAAGGAGAAGTTCTGATTCTTGCATCACGTTCACTCCTGAGCAGTGAGTGGAGATAATGTCTAGGTTCTGAAGGTGAAAACTGAGGTTGGGTAGAGATGATGGCCTAAAGCCATTGTGGGTGTGATATGCTCTGTGTACGGCCAGCTGTCTGGGTGTTGGACTGGAGGTCTGCCCTCCGGCTGTTTCAGACAGGGCTTTAGTGCACAGGCTAGACTGTATAATTGGGGTGTGGTCGAGTGGCATGCAGGTTGTTACTCATTTGGTGTTTCCGGTTAGCCCTATAGGGCAACATTTTTCTTCTGGAGGGCAGGCAGAGTGCCGCATTGTGTCTCCAGAATTGCCAAACTGGAGGGGTGTGGCCAGGATTGTGAGGAAGGAAGTCTGAAAACACAAGCTAGCACGAGTTTTGGGGCCAAGAGCATGGCAGGCCCACTCTGCAGAGGCTGAATCGAGATCTCCTGCAGGTGAGGTCAGGGCGAGTATCAGATGTTGCCTCAAGCGGGAGTTTGTGTCCATGACGGCCCCTTCCTGAAGGGGGTGGGGGCGTCATGAGGCCAGGGAGGTTTCCCTACGCTGGGAGTTGTGAGCTGCTCCAAACTTCAAAGTTTCCTTCTTCAGGACAGTCGAGTACTATTGGATGGTTCCAGGATGCCCCATACAGAAAGACTCGAGTGCAGGGGCCTAAGCATGGATGCCGAGACACGCCAACTCACCTTACCATTGCCTGGTCGAGACAAGGCACGCTCAATCTGCGGGCTCTTGGGTGAGCTACCCAGAAGGCTGAGTTTAAATGGACTCTCCTGAGGATGAGTCATAATGTGGGTTGGTGGGCATGGAGACCTTGGAATTTGGCAGTAGCTAAGGGACTCTGCAGGATTCTCCAACCCGAAGGGCTTGACAAAACTCCAACAAGGAAGCTTCCCATGTGGAGATGAGAGGTCTACTGTCTGGTGCCTCAGGAAAGCCCCTTATGCTGGTCTTCGAACCCAGGCCCCTGAGGAGTGATACCTGGACACGAAAGCAAGAGTTCATAATAGGGCCTAGGGGCCTGTCTCGTTCAATCTTCTGTCTCTGCGGATATCTGTCTGTGTGTCTGCATGGAGGTAGTTGTTGCTCAGCTTGTGTCATAATGCCCTTATTTGTCCAGTGCGGCTTGCGGTAGTGGGATGTCCTTGGGGACCTTGAGGTTTCTACTATTTTGTAGAGTTGTGGCCAATGGAATGGGCAGTTTCTTAGGAGAGAGCAGGCACAGTTCTGTGGTGTGGCTCCAGAGACCCCAGCCTGGAGGCTGTGTGGGCCATGGCTGTGCAGACAGACATCCAAAAACCCTAACTCAGCTCAGGTTTGGGGCCAGGGTTACGGCAGGCCTGATCTACAGTCCATGAGGGGAGTTCCTCTGGATATGAAAGAAGGGTGAGAGGGAGGCAGTCGCTCAGGCTTTTGTCTCTGGATGTTTTGTCCACAATGGCCGTTTAATGTAGGAGTTGCCTCATGGGTCGTAGAAGTCTCCCTCTCTGGTAGTTTGTCCAGCCCCCAAGAGTTTGGGGTCATTCTGTGGAAGGGAAGTGTCCTGTTTTCTGCTTCATGTGTCCCCCCAGTAGAGGGATTCTAGAGCATAGCAGTGGGTACTGACAACTGGAATACTCGCCCTCTGGTTAAGCCTGGGGGCCTATGGATATGACAAGCACCATATGCAAGATCTTGGTCCAGCCACTGAGAGGCGTTACTTTAATACGGGACTCACGCTGCAGGTCACAATGCATGTCTGTGCCCTAGGCGGCCCTCAAGCACTGGCGTGGCCTTTCGGACAATGCAGGTTTTCCCACATTGAACGTTGGACAACATGCCAACCACAAGGTTTCTGGCCATGGGGAAGGAGGAATTCTAATTTCTGCATCACGTTCACCCCTGGGCAGTGATTGGAGATAAGGTCTAGGTTCTGAAGCCTGAAAACCGAGGTTGGGAAGAGATGACGACCTACAGCCATAGCGGGTCCAATGTGTCCAGGTTGGGGCCAGCTGTCTGGGTGTCGTTTGGGATGTCTTGTCTCAGGCTGTGCCAGACAGGGCATTAGAATACAGGGTGGGCTCTATAATTGCTTTACCATCGAGTGGCATGCATTAGAAAATCATTTGGGGTTTCTTATTAGCAGCATAGAGCCAAGTTTTTCCTCTGGAGGGCAGGCAGAGTGCTGCATTGTGGCTTTGGAATTCCCAAACTGGAGGGCTTGTGGGCCAGGAGAGTGAGGACGGAAGCTGAGAACACAAGCTGGGCTTAGGTTTCGGGGCAAGGGCATGGCAGGCACACTCTGCAGAGCTGAATTGAGATCTCATGCGTCTGAAGTCAGTCGGGGTTCAGACTTACCTCAGGGTTGAGTTTCGGTCCATGTTGGCCCCTTCAAGAAGAGGGGGGATTATGAGGCCATGGGGGTTTTCCCACTATTGGAGTTGTGAGATGCTCCAAACCGGAAGGATTCCTTCTGTGGGACAATTAAGATTTGTTGTATGGCTCCAGGACGTCTTATAAGGTATTTTTCCAGAACAGGGTTCTAAGTATGGATGCCTGGGCAGCCAGCCTTACATTCCAATTGTCTCCTAGCAACAAGAAACGTTTGATCTGCTGGCTTGGGGTAGCAACAGAGGGGGCAGAGTTGAAATGGACTTTCCTGAGGATGGTCTTAATGTTGGTTTGAGTCCATGGAGACCTTGGTATGGGGCCGTGGCACCAGGGCCCTGAAGGATTCTCCTAACCAGAGGTTATGACAAAGCTCCAATGAGCAAGTTTTCCATGGGGAGACGAGATTTGTTCTTATTGGTGCCTCAGGAAAACACCATATGCTGGTATTGGAAACGAGGCCTCTGAGGAGAGATGCATGGAAACCAAAGCAATGGATCTGATTAGGGCCTAGGGGCCTGTCCGGTTCAATATTTTTCTCTGGGGACATCTCTTGTCTGAGTGCAGGTAGTTGCTCAGCTGGTTTGAGATCACCCCTGTTTGTCCTGGGCGGCCTACACTATTGGGATGGCCTCGGTGACTTTGGAGGTTTTTCCTAATTTGCAAGGTTGTGGCCAATGGAATGGGAAGAATTCCCTTGAAAGGGAAGCACAGTCCTGAGGTGTGGCTCCAGGGACCCAAGTGTGGAGCGTGTGTGGTCCAGGGCTATTTGGACAAAAGTCTGAAAACACAAACTCCTCTTAGGTTGGAGGATGTATGTATGGCCGGCCCGATCTATAGACCTTGAGGAGAACTCTTCGGGATATGAACAAAGGGCGAATGTGAGGTGCTTGCTCATGCTTTTTTTTTTTTTTTTCTGGAAATGTGTCACCGATTGCCATGAAATGTCGGGGTGTCCTCATGGGCCATCGATGAGGCTCCCTTTCTGGGGATTTAACCCGATCCCAAGGGTTTGGGTCATTCTGTTGGAAGGGAGGAGGCCTTTCTGGTTTTTTTGTTTATTTATTTTTGTTTATTTGTTTTTTTTTTTTTTTTTACCTCAGGTGGACCACCAAATGAGGGATTCCAGAGCAGAGTCGTGGGTGGGGGCAACTGGACAACCAGACCTCTGGTTAACATTGGGACCTAAGAACATGGCAAGCCCCATATGTGGGCTCTTGGTCCAGACACTGAGAGGCTTTCCTTGAGGATAGGTCTCACACAGAGTTTCACAATGTGTTTTTGAGCCCAAGGAGCCCCTAAGGTAGGGCGTGGCCTAATGTACCATGCTGGTTTCTCCTACACTGAACATTGCACAATATGGCAACCACAAGTATTCTGGCCATGGGGAAGAAGGAGTTCTAATTTCTGCAACACTTTCACTCCTGGACTATGATTGGATTTAAGGTCTAGGTTCTGAAGCCTGAAAACCGAGTTTGGGAAGAGATGACGACCTACAGCCATAGCGGGTCCTATGTGTCCAGGTTGGGGCCAGCTGTCTGGGTGTCGTTTGGGATGTCTTGTCTCAGGCTGTGCCAGACAGGGCATTAGTATACAGGGTAGGCTGTATAATTGCTTTACCATCGAGTGACATGCATTAGAAAATCATTTGGGGTTTCTTATTAGCAGCATAGGGCAAAGTTTTTCTTCTGGAGGGCAGGCAGAGTGCTGCATTGTGGCTTCGGAATTCCCAAACTGGAGGGCTTTTGGGCCAGGAGAGTGAGGACGGAAGCTGAGAACACAAGCTGGGCTTAGGTTTCGGGGCAAGGGCATGGCAGGCACACTCTGCAGAGCTGAATTGAGATCTCATGCGTCTGAAGTTAGGTCGAGGATCAGACTTTGCTCTGGTTTGCGTTTCATTCCATTTTGGCCCCTTCAAGAAGAGGGGGAATTATGAGGCCATGGGGGTTTTGCGACTATTGGAGTTGTGAGATGCTCCAAACCGCAAGGTTTCCTTCTGTGGGACAATTAAGATTTGTTGGATGGCTCCAGGACGTCCTATAAGGTATTTTTCCAGAACAGGGTTCTACGTATGGATGCCTGGGCAGCAGCCTCACATTCCTATTGTCTCCTAGCAACAAGAAACGTTTGATCTGCTGGCTTGGGGTAGCAACAGAGGGGGCTGAGTTGAATGGACTTTCCTGAGGATGGCCTTAATGTTGGTTTGAGTCCATGGAGACCTTGGTATGGGGCAGTGGCACCAGGGCCCTGAAGGGTTCTCCTAACCAGAGGTTATGACAAAGCTCCAATGAGCAAGTTTTCCATGGGGGGACGAGATTTGTTCTTATTGGTGCCTCAGGAAACCACCATATGCTGGTATTGGAAACGAGGCCTCTGAGGAGAGATGCCTGGAAACCAAAGCAATGGATTTGATTAGGGCCTACAGGCCTGTCCGGTTCAATATTTTTTCTGGGGACATCTGTTGTCTGAGTGGAGGTAGTTGCTCAGGTGGTTTGAGATCACCCCTGTTTGTCCTGGTCGGCCTAAACTATTGGGATGGCCTCGGTGACTTTGGAGGTTTTTCATAATTTGCAAGGTTGTGGCCAATGGAATGGGAAGAATTCCCTTGAAAGGGAAGCACAGTCCTGAGGTGTGGCTCCAGGGACCCAAGTGTGGAGCGTGTGTGGTCCAGGGCTATTTGGACAAAAGTCTGAAAACACAAAATCCACTTAGGTTGGGGGATGTAGGTATGGCCGGCCCGATCTATAGACCGTGAGGAGACCTCTTCGGGATATGAACAAAGGGCGAATGTGATGTGCATGCTCATGCTTTTTTTTTTTTTTTTCTGGAAATGTGTCACCGATTGCCATGGAATGTCGGGGGATCCTCATGGGCCATCGATGAGGCTCCCTTTCTGGGGATTTGACCCGATCCCAAGAGTTTGGGGTCATTCTGTCAGAAGGGAGGAGGTCTTTCTGTTTTTTTTTTTTTTTTTTTTTTTTTTTTTACCTCAGGTGGACCACCAAAAGAGGCATTCCAGAGCAGAGTCCTGGGGAGGGGCGACTGGACAACCAGACCTCTGGTTAACATTGGGACCTAAGAACATGGCAAGCCCCATATTTGGGCTCTTGGTCCAGACACTGAGAGGCCTTCCTTGAGGATAGGTCTCACACTGAGTTTCACAATGTGTTTTTGTGCCCAAGGAGCCCCTCAAGTCAGGGCGTGGCCTAATGTACCATGCTGGTTTCTCCTACACTGATCGTTGCACAATATGGCAACCACAAGTTTTCTGGCCATGGGGAAGAAGGAGTTCTAATTTCTGCAACACTTTCACTCCTGGACTGTGATTGGATTTAAGGTCTAGGTTCTGAAGCCTGAAAACTGAGGTTGGGAAGAGATGAAGCCCTAAGGCCATGGTGTGTCTGATGTGCTCAGTGTTCGGCCAGCTGTTGAGTGTGGGTTGGGAGGTGCAGGCTCAGGCTGTGGCAGACAGCGAATTAGTGTCCAGGCTAGACTGTATCATTGGGGTGCAGTCGAGTTTCGTGCAGGATGGTACTCATTTGTGGTTACTGGGTAGCCCCAGAGGGCAACGTTTTTCTTCTGGAGGGAAGACACAGTGCCATATAGTGGCTCCAGAATTCCCAAACTGGAAGGCTTGTGGGCCAGGAGTGTGAGGAAAAAATTCTGAGAACACAAGCCAGACTTAGATTTCGGGGTGAGGGGACGGCAGGCACCCTCTGCAGAGATGATTCGAGATACCGTATACCTGAAGACAGAGCTAGGATCAGACGTTGGCTTAGGTCGGAGTTTCTGTCCATGACGGCCCCTTCATGAATGGGAGGGTGTCACGAGGACATGGAGGTTTTCCCACGATTTGAATTGTGAGATGCTCCAAACCGCAATGATTCCTTCTGTGGGACAGGTGAGACCGGTGGATGGCTCCAGGACATCCCATAAGGAAGTTATCCAGAGCAGGGTTCTAATGATGGATGCCTGGGCAGCCTGCCTCCCATTCCAGGTGTCTTATAGATCCAAGGCAAGTTCGATCTGCCTGATCTAGTGGAGCAACCGATCGGGTGTGTTGAAATGGGTGAGTTGAGGATGGGTCATAATGTGCATTTGTGTCCATGGAGACCTTGGAATGGGGTCTTGATCCGGGTCCTTGAGGGATGTTCATAACCGGAGGTTTTGATGGAGCTCTAAAGAGTATGTTTCCTATGTAGAGAAGAGAATTGTTTTGATGAGTGCCTAAGGAATCTCCCATATGCTGGTATTGGAAAACAGGCCTCTGAGGAGAGATGACTGGAAACAAAAGCAATGGATATGATTAGAGCCTAGGTGCCTGTCCGGTTCAATCTCTTTGCTGGGGATACGTGTCTAAGTATCTGAGGCGAGGTAGTTGCTCAGATTGTGTCAGATCGCCCCTGTTTGTCCTGGGCGACCTATAATATTGGAATGGCCTCGGGACTGTGGAGTTTCTCCTAATCTATAGGGTTGTGGTCAATGGAATGGGCAGAAATCCCCTGGAGAGGGCAGGCAAAGTTCTGAGTTTGGCTCTAGGGGCCCAACCTTGAGGGTGTGTGGGCCAGGCCTGTGGAGCAAAAATCTGAAAACTCAAACTCCGCTTAGGATTGGGGACATAGTTATGGCACGCCCAATCTACAGACCGTGATAACACTTCAGGATATGAAAAAGTGTGAGTTTGAGGTGCTTGCTCAGATTTTGTCTCTGGATTTGTGTCAACAATGTGGGTGGAATGCTGGCGTGGCCTCATGGGTTGTGGACGGCTTTCCTTCTCTGAGGATTTGACCCAATCCCAAGAGTTTGTGTATGTTCTGTGGGATGGGAGGAGTCCTTTCTCTTTTTTTATTTTATTTTATTTTATTTTTTGTACCTCATGTGTCCCAATAAAGGAGGGATTCCAGAGCAGAGTCCTCGGGAGGGACAACTGGACAACCCCACCTCTGTTTTAGTTTGGGGGCCTAGGGGCATGGCAAGTCCAATATGTGGGCTCTTGATTCAGACACTGAGAGGCCTTCCTTGAGGACAGGGCTCATGCTGAGGGTCACAATGCCTATTTGTGCCAACAAGGCCCTCAAGCATGGGAAGGGCCTCATGGGCCACGCTGGATTCTCCGACACTGAACGTTGGAGAATATGCCAACCACAAGGTTTCTGGCCATGGCGAAGGAAGAGTTGTGACTTCTGCATCACGTTCACCCTGGACAGTGTTTGGAGTTTAGGTCTAGGTTCTGAAACCCGAAAACCGAGGTTGGGAAGAGATGAAGACCTAAGGACCTGTTGGGTCCAATGAGCTCAGTGTGCGGCCAGCTGTTGAGCGTAGGTCTGGAGGTGTGGGCTCATGCTGTGTCAGACAAGGCATTAGACAGGGTAGACTGAATATTTGGGGTGCAGTCGAGTGGCGTTCAATTGATCCTCATTCGGGTCTCTAGGTAGTTCCATAAGGCAACGTTTTTTCTCTGGGAGGGCAGGCAGAGTGCTGCATTGTGGCCCCAGTATTGCCAAACTGTAGGGCTTTTGGGCCAGGGTTGTGAGGACTGTAGTCTGAGAACACAAGCTAGGCTTAGTTTTTGGGGTTAGGGGACAGAAGGCACACTCTGCAGAGCTGAATCATGATCTCATGCACCTGAAGTCAGGGCGAATATCAGACGTTTGCTCAGGTTGGAGTTTCTGTCCATGATGGCCACTTTATAAAGTGGAGCGTCTCAAGAGGCCATGTAGATTATCCCACAATGGGAGTTCTGAGATGCTCCAGACTGCAAAGATTCCTTCTGTGGGACACTTGAGACCTGTTGGATGGCTCTAGGATGTCCCATATGGAATGACTCCAGAGTAGGGTTCTAAGGATTGATGCCTAGGCAGTCCACCTCCCATTCTAGTTGTCTCCTAGCGACAAGGCAGGTTTGATCTGCAGGCCCTGGGGGAGAAACCAAGGGGGTTGAGTTGACATGGACTCTCCCGAGGATAGATCATAATGTGGGTTTAAGTCCATGGAGACCTTGGAATGGGGCGCTTGATCCGGGGCCCTGAAAGATTCTCCTAAACAGAGGTTTTTATAGAGCTCCAAAGAGTACATTTCCTATGTGGAGACGAGATTTTTCTGATGAGTGCCTCAGTAATCCCCCTATGCTGGTATTGGAAACCAGGCCTCTGAGGAGAGATGCCTGGAAACAAAAGCAATGGATCTGATTAGGGCCTAAGTGCCTGTCCAGTTCAATCTTATTCTATGGGGATATCTGTCTCTGGGTCTGAGTGGAGGTAGTTTCCTAACTTGTGAAAGATCATCCCTGTTTGTCCTGGGCAGCCAACACTATTCGGATGGCCTCGGGGAGCTTGGAGGTTTCTCCTAATCTATAAGGTTGTGGCCAATGGACATGGCAGAATTCCCCTGGAGAGGGAAGCCACAGTCCTGAGGTGTGGCTCCAGGGGCCCCAGCTTGGATGGTGTGTGGGCAAGGACTGTGGGGACAGAAGTCTGAAAACACAAAAACAGCTTAGGTTTGGGGATGTATGTATGAAGGCTCGATCTACAGAACGTGAGAATTTTCCGGGCTATGAACAAAGGGCGAGTATGTGGCGCTTGCTCAGGATTGTCTCTGGATTTTGTGTCAACGGTGGCCGTGGAATGTTGGGGTGTTCTCAAGGGCCATGGACAATTCTTTCTCTGGTGATTTGGCCTGATCCCAAGGGGTTGGGATCATTCTGTGGATGGGAAAAGTCCTTTCTGTATTTTTTTTTTTTACCTCAGGTGTCCCACCAAAGAGGGATTCCAGAGCAGAGCCCTGAGTAGGGGTGACTAGACATCTCGAACTCTGGTTGAGATTGGGTGACTAGGGGCTTGGCAAGCCCCATATGTGGGCTGTTGTTCCAGTCACTAAGAGGCTTCACATGAGAATAGGGCTCACGCTGAGGGTCACAATATGTGGTTGTGAAAATTGTGGCCCTCAGGGATAGGTGGGACCTCATAGTCCATGCTGCTTTCTCCTACAATGAACGTTGGACAACATGCCAACCACAAGGTTTCTTGCCATGGCGAAGGAGAAGTTCTGATTCTTGCATCACGTTCACTCCTGAGCAGTGAGTGTAGATAAGGTCTAGGTTATGAAGGTGAAAATTGAGGTTGGGTAGAGATGATGGCCTAAAGCCATTGTGGGTATGATATGCTCAGTGTACGGCCAGCTGTCCTGGTGTTGGACTGGAGGTCTGCCCTCAGGCTGTGTCAGACAGGGCTTTAGTGCACAGGCTAGACTGTATAATTGGGGTATGGTCGAGTGGCATGCAGGTTGTTACTCATTTGGCGTTTCTGGTTAGCCCTATAGGGCAACATTTTTCTTCTGGAGGGCAGGCAGAGTGCTGCATTGTGTCTCCAGAATTTCCAAACTGGAGGGGTGTGGCCAGGATTCTGAGGACGGAAGTCTGAGAACACAAGATAGGCTTAGGTTTCAAGACGAGGGCCCAGCAGGCACACTCTCAAGTGCTGAATCGAGATCTCATGCTTCTGAATTCAGGGCGAGGATCAGACTTTGGCTTAGGATGGAGTTTCTGTCCATGATGGCCCATTTATGAAGGTGTGGGGCATCATAAGGAAATGGAGGTTTTCTCACAGTGTTATTGTGTGATGCTTCAAACCACAAGGATTCATTCTGCGAGACAGTCAAGACAGGTTGGTTGGATTCAAGACGTCCCATAAAGAAGTTCTCCAGAGCAGGGTTCTAAGGATGGATGCCTGGGAAGCCCGCCTCCCATTCTAACTCTCTCCTAGTGACAAGGAAGGTTTGATCTGCTGGCTCTGGGTGAGCAGCCGAGTGGGCTGATTTGAAATGGACTCTCCTGAGAATGGTTCATAATGTATGTTTGTGTCCTTGGAGACCTTGGGATTGGGCCATGGTGCCAGCGCCCTGAAGGATCCTCCTAACCTGAGGTATTGACACAGCTCCAAAGAGCAAGTTTCCCATGTGGAGATGAGATCTGTTCTGATTGTTTCCTTAGGAAACCCCCATATTCTGATATTGGAAACCAGGCCTCTGAGGAGAGATACCTAGAAACCAAAGCAATGCATCAGAAGTTGGCTCAGGTTGGAGTTTCTGTCTATGATGGCCCCTTTATAAAGGGGAGCATCTCATGAGGCCATGTAGGTTTTCCCACGATAGGAGTTGTGAGATGCTCCAATCTGCAAGGATTCCTTCTGTGGGACAGTCAAGACCTATTGGAAGGCTCCAGGACATCCCATATGGAACGGCGCCAGGGCAGGATTCCATGGATGGATGCCTAGAGAGTCTGCTTTGCATTCCAGTTGTCTCCTAGCGACAAGGCAGGTTTGATATTCTGCCTCTGGGGGAGTAATCGACGGGACTGAGTTGAAATGTACTCTCCTGCCGAATGGTCATAATGCGGGTATGTGTCCATGGAGACCTTGGAATAGGGCGGTTGCTCCGGCTACCTGAAGGTTTCTCCTAACTGGAGGCTTTTACAGAGCTCCAAAGGATAAGTTTCCCATGTGAAGACAAGATTTGTTCTGATTGGTATCTCTGGAATCCCCCATATGCTGGTATTGGAAAACAGGCCTCTGAGGAGAGATGCTTAGAAAAAAAAAGCAATGGAACCAATTACATTCTAGGGGCCAGTCCAGTTTAATCTTCTTCTCTTGGGTTATCTGTCTACGGGTGAGTTGACGTCGTTGCTCAGCTTGTGAGAGATCGCCCCTCTTTGTCCTGGGTGGCCTACACTATTGGAATGGCCTCTGGGACTTTGGAGGTTTCTCCTTATCTGTAGGGTTGTGGCCAATGGAATGGGAAGAATTTCCTTGGAGAGGGCAGGCACAGTCCTGAGGTGTGGCTCCAGGGGCCTCAGTCTGGAGGGTGTGTGGGACAGGGATGTCAGGATAGAAGTCTGAAAACACAAACTCGGCTTAGGTTTGGGGACGTAGGTATGGCAGGCCCAATCTACAGACTATGAGGAGAATTTTTTGGGCTATGACCTAAGGGTGAGTGTGAACGCTTGCTGAAGCTTATGTCTCTGGATTTTGTGTCAATAGTGGCCGTGGAATGTCGGGCTGGCCTCATGGGCCATGGACGAGTCTTTCTCTCTGGACCCCAATCACTTGGGATGGCCCAATCCCAAGTGATTGGGGTCATTCTGTGAGTGGGAGGAGTCCTTTCTGTGTTTATTTACCTCAAATGTCCCACCAAAGAGGGATTCCAGAGCAGAGCCCTGAGTAGGGGTGACTAGATGTCTCTACCTCTGGTTAAGATTGGGTGACTTGGGGCATGGCAGGCCCCATATGCGGGCTCATGGTCCAGCCACTGAGAGGCTTTACTTGAGGACAGGGCTCAAACTGAGGGTCCCAATGTGTGTTTGAGCCCACCGCAGCTCTTAAGCATAGGCAGGGCCTCAGGGACCCTACACTACCCTCAGGGGCCCTACTACTGCCCCTGTAGGCCCTACAGGGGTCCTACACTGAACGTTGGACAAGATGCCAACCACAAGATTCTGGCGAGAGGGAAGGAGGAGTTCTGATTTCTGCATCACGTTCACCCATGGGAAGTGAGTAGAGATAAGGTCTAGGATTCTGTAGCCTGAAAACCGAAGTTGGAAAGAGATGGCGACCTAAGGCCATGGCGGTTCAGATGTTCTCAGTGTACTGCAAGCTGTCTGGGTGTCGGTTGGGAATTCAGGCCTCAGGTTCTGTCAGAAAGGGCATTAGTGCACAGGCTAGACTATATAATTGGTGTACAGTTGAGTGACGTGCAGGTTTATCCTCATTGGAGATTTCTGGGTAGACCCATAGGGCAATATTTTTCTTCTAGAGGGCAGGCAGAGTGCAGCACTGTGTCATCGGAAATCCCAAAATAGAGGGCGTGTGGTCCAGGAGAGTGAGTACGGAAGTCGGAGAACACTAGCTACGCTTAGGTTTTGGGGTGAGGGCACAGCAGGTACACTCTGAAGAGCTGAATCAAGATCTCGTGCATCTGAAGTCAAGGCGAAGACCAGCTGTTGGCTCAGGTTGGAGTTTCTTTCCATGATCTGCCTTCATGAAGATTGGGGGCATCATGTGACCTTGGAAGCTTTCCATGATATGAGTTGTTAGGTGGTCAATGCACAAGGACTCCTGTGGGACAGTCGAGACCTGTTGGATGGCTCAAGGATGTCCCATAAGGAATGACGCAAGAGCAGGGTTCTAAGGATGGATGCCTGAAGAGCCCAACTCGCATTTCAATTGTCTCCTAGCGATAAGGCAGGTTCAATCTGCTGGCTCTGGAGTAGCAACTGAGGGGGTTTAGTTGAAATGGACTCTCCTGAGGATGGGTCATAATTTGGGATTGTGTCCATGGAGATATTCAAATGGGGCAGTGGCTCCAGTGACCTGAAGTTTTCTCCTAACTGGAGGTTATGACACAGCTCCATAGAGCAAGATTCCCATGTGGAGACGAGATTTTTTCTGATAGGTAGCTCTGGAAACCCCCTTATGCTGGTATTGGAATCCAGGCCTCTGAGGAGAGATGCCTGAAAACAAAAGCAATGGATCCAATTAGGGCCTAGGTGCCTGTCTTGTTCAATATTCTTTTCTATGGATATCTGTCTAAGGTTCTGATTGGAGGTAGTGGCTCAGCTTGTGCCAGAGGGTCCCTGTATGTCCAGGACATCCTACACTATTGGGATGGCCTCAGAGATTTTGGATGATTCTCCTAATCTGTCAGGTTGTGCCACATGAATGAGCAGAATTCCCTTGGAGAGGGCAGGCACAGTCCTGAGGTGTGGCTCCATGGGGCCCAGCCTTTAGAATGTGTGGGTGAGGACAATGGAGACAGAAGTCTGAAAACACAAACTCGGCTTAGGTTTGGGGACATAGGTATGGCAGGCCCGATCTACAGACCTTGAGAATTTTGGGGGCTCTGAACAAAGGGCAAGTGTGTGGCGCTTTTTCAGGTTTTTGTCTCCGGATTTTGTGTCAATGGTGGCCGTGGAATGTCAGGCTGGCCTCATCGACCATGGACGAGTATTTCTCTCTGTAGATTTGGCCAGATTCCAAGTGTTTGGGGTCATTCTTTGGATGGTAGGAGTCCTTACTTTTTTTTTTCTTTATCTTGTTTTTTTTTTTTTTTTTTTTTTTTTTTTTTTACCTTATGTGTCCCACCAAAAAGGGATTCCAGAAAAGAGCTCTGAATAAGGTTGACTAGACTTCTCAAGCTCTGGCTAGGATTGGGGGAGTAGGGGCATGGCTAGTCCCATATGCAGGCTCTTGGTCCAGCCCCGGAGAGGCTTTACTTGAGGCCAGGGTTCATGCTTAGGGTCCTAATGTGTGTTTGTGCCCATCGCAGCCCTCAAGCATGTCTGAGGCCTCATGGGCCATGCTGGGTTCTCATATACTGAACGTTGGACAACATGCCAACCACAAGGTTTCTGGTCATGGGGAAGGTGAAGTTCTGATTGCTGCATCACGTACATCACTTAGTTGTGAGTGGAGATAATGTCTAGGTTCTGAAGCCTGAAGACCAAGGTTGGGAAGAGATGATGACCTAAGGCCATGGCATGTTCGATGTGTTCAGTGTGAGGCCAGGTGTCTGGGTGTCGATCACGAGGTCTGGGGTCAGGCTGTGTCAGACAGGGCATTAGTGTCTGACTGTATAGACTGTATAATTGGGGTACAGTCTAGAGAATTGCAGGTTGATCCTCATTTGATGTTTCTGGGTAGACCCCTAGGGCAAAGTCTCTCTTCTGGAGGGCAGGCAGAGTGCTGCATTTTGTCTCCAGAATTCCCAAAGTGGAAGGCTTGTGGGCCAGGAGTGTGAGGACGGAAGTCTGAGAACGTGAGCTGGCTTAGGTTTTGGGGCGAGGGCAAGGCAGGCACTCTCTGCAGAGCTGAATTGAGATCTCATGCATCTGAAGTCAGGGCGAGGATCAGACGGGAGTTTCTGTCCATGATGTCCTCTACCTGAAGGTGGAGGCATCACGAGGGCATGGAGGTTTTCCCACGGTGCGAGTGTGTGATGCTGCAAACCACAAGGATTCCTTCTGCAGGACAGTTGAGACCTGTTGAATGGATCAAGGACACCCCATTAGGAATTTCTCCAGAGCAGAGTTCTAACAACGGATACCTGGGCAACGAACTCGCGTTCCAATTGTCTCCTAGTGACAAAGCAGGTTTGATCTGCTGGCACTGGGTGAGCAACCGCCAGGTTTGAGTTGAAATGGACTCTCCTGAGGATGGGTCATAATGTGGGATTGTGTCCATTGAGACATTGGAATGGGGCGGTGGCTCCAGTGACGTGAAATTTTCTCCTAACTGGAGGTTTTGACACAGTTCCATATAGCATGATTCCCATGTGGCATGCGATTTGTTCTGATTGGTAGCTCCAGAAACCCCCATGTACTGGTATTGGAATCCAGGCCTCTGAGGAGAGATACGTGAAAACAAAAGCAATGGATCCGTTTAGGGCCTAGGTGCCTGTCCTGTTCAATCTTCTTTTCTATGGATATCTATCTACAGGTCTGATTGGAGGTAGTGGCTCAGCTTGTGGCAGATGGTCCCTGTTTGTCCCGGACATTCTACAATATTGGGGTGGCCTCGGAGACTTCGGATGTTTCTCCTAATCTGTCAGGTTGTGCCAAAGGAATGAGCAGAATTCCCATGGAGAGGGCAGGCACAGTCCTGAGGTGTGGCTCCATGGGGCCAAGCCTTGAGGGTGTGTGGGCCAGGACAATGGAGACAGAAGTCTGAAAACACAAACTTGGCTTAGGTTTGGGGACATAGGTATGGCAGGCCCGATCTACAGACCGTGAGAATTTTTCAGGCTTTGAACAAAGGGCGAGTGTGTGGCGCTTTTTCAGGCTTTTGTCTCCGGATTTTGTGTCAATGGTGGCCGTGGAATGTCAGGATGGCCTCATCAGCCATGGACGAGTATTTCTCTCTGTGAATTTGGCCCAATTCCAAGTGTTTGCGGTCATTCTTTGGACGGTAGGAGTCCTTTCTCTATTTTTTTTTAACCTCATGTGTCCCACCAAGGAGGGATTCTAGAGAAGAGATCTGAGTAGGGGTGACTAGACTTCTCAAGCACTGGTTAAAGCTTGGGGAGTAGGGGCATGGTAATCTCCATATGTGGGCTCTTGGTCCAGCCCCGGAGAGGCTTTACTTAAGGCCAGGGATCATGCTTAGTATCCTAATGTGTGTTTGTGCCCATCGCAGCCCTCAAGCATGTCTGAGGCCTCATGGGCCATGCTGGTTTCTCCTACACTGCACGTTGGACATCATGCCAACCACAGGGTTTCTGGTCATGGGGAAGGAGGAGTACTGATTTCTGCATCACGTACACGGCATGGCAGTGAGTAGAGATAAGGTCTAGATTCTGAAGCCTGAAAACCGAGGTTGGTAAGAGATGAAAACCTAAGGCCATGGTGGGTCCGATGCACTTATTGTGCGGCCAGATGTCTGTGTCCATCATGAGGTCTGGGCTCAGGCTGTGTCAGGCAGGGCATTAGTCCCCAGGCTAGACTGTATAATTGGGGTACAGTCGAGTGATGTGAAGGTTGGTCCTCATTTGGGGTTTCTGGTTGGCCCCATAGGGCAAAGATTTTCTTCTGCAGGGCAGGCAGAGTGCTGCATTCTGGCTCCAGAATTGCCAACTTCAGGGCTTGTGGGCCAGGTGTTTTAGGACAGAAGTCTGAGAACACAAGTTCAGCTTTGAATTCGCAGCGGTGACATGGCAGGCACACTCTACAGACCTGAAATGAGATCTCGTGCATCTGAAGTCAGGGCGAGGATCAGATGTTGGCTTAGGTTGGAGTTTCTGTACATGATGTCCCCTTCATGAAGGTGGGGGGGGGCATCAGGAAACCATGGAAGATTTCCAACTTTGTGAGTGTGTGATGCTCCAAACCACAAGGATTCCGTCAGCGGGACAGTCACGAACTTTGGGATGGATCAAGGACGTCCCATAAGAAATGCTCCAAAGCACAGTTCTAATGATGGATGCCTGGGCAGTCCAACTTGCATTCCAGTTGTGTCCTAGTGAAAAGGAGGATTTGATCTGCTGTCACTGGGGGAACAACCGAGGGGGCTGAATTGAAATGGAATGTCATGAGGATCAGTCGATGTGGATTTGTGTCCATGGATCCCTTGGAATGGGGCAGTGGCTCTGTTGCCCTGAAGAATTCTCCTAACCTGAGGTTTTGATGCAGCTCCAAAGAGCAAGTTTCCCATGTAGAGACGAGATTTGTTCTGAAACCCCCACAACCTGGTATTGGAAACCAAGCATCTGGGGAACAATGCCTGGAATCCAAAGCAATGGATCTGATTACGGTCTAGGGGCCTGTCCTTTTCAATATTCTCCTCTGAGTGTCTCTGTCTAAGATTCAGAATGGAGGTCACTGCTCAGCTTGTGTCAGATCACCCATGTTTGTTGGGGGAGGCCAACACTATTGGACTGGTCTTGGGAATTGGAGGTTTCTCCTAATCTGTAAGGTTGTGGCAAATGAAACGGGCAGAGTTCCCTTGGAGAGCACTGGCACAGTCCTTAGGTGTGACACCACCTTTCTGGGTGTCATCCAGGAGGTCCAGGCTCAGGCTGTGTCAGACAGGGCATTAGTGCCAAGCTTAGACTGTATAATTGGAGTAAAGTTGAGTGGCATGCAGGTTGATCCTCATTTGGCGTTTCTGGGTAGCCCCAGGGGCAACGTTTTTCTTCTGGAGGGAAGAAAGAGTGCTGCATTGTGGCGACGGAATTCTCACACTGGAGGGCTTGTGGGCCAGAATTGTGAGGAAGGAAGTGTGAGAACACAAGCTAGGCTTAGGTTTTGGGTAAAGATCATGGCAGGCACACTCTGTAGAGCTAAATCTAAATCTCATGCATCTGAAGTCAGGGCGAGGATCAGACGTAGGCTCAGGTTGAAGTTTCTGTTCAGGATGGCCCCTTCATGATGGTGGGGGGCATCATGGGGCTATGGAGACTTTCCCACGATTGGCATTGTATGTTGCTCCAATCGGCAAGGATTCCTTCTACGGGACAGTCGAGACCGGTCAGATTGCTCCAGGAGGTACCATGCGGAACCACGGCAGTGCAGGGTTCTAAGGATGGATTCCTGGAGTGCCCGCCTCACATTCCTATTGTCTCCTAGTGACAAGGCAGGTTCGATCTGCTTCTTTTGGGGAGCAACCAAAGGGGATGTGTTGAAATGGACTCGCCTGCGGATGGGTCATAATGTGGGTTTGTGTCCATGGAGACCTTGGAATGGGGTGTTGGCTGCTGGGACCTGAAGGTTTCCCTTAACTGGAGGTTGTGACACAGCTCCAAAATGCATGTTTCCCATGTGGAAATGAGATTTGTTCAGACTGGTACCTCCAGAAGAACACATATGCTGGTATTGGAAATCAGGCCTCTGAGGAGAGATGCCTGGAATCAAAAGCAATGGATCTGATTAGGTCCTAGGTGCCTGTCCGGTTCAATCTTCTTCTCTGGGGTTATCTGTCTATGGGTCTGAGTTGAGGTAGTTGCTCATCTTGGGACAGATCACCCTGTTTGCCCTGAGTGGCCAACACTATTGGGATGGCCTCAGGGACGTTGGAGTGTTCTCCTAATCTTTAGGGTTGTGGCCAATGGAATGGGCAGAATTTGCTTGGAGAAGGCAGGCACAGTCCTGAGGCATGGCTCCAGGGGCCCCAGCCTGGAGGGTGTGTGGGCCAGGACAGTGGGGACAGAAATCTGAAAACCCAAACTCAGCTTAGGTTTGGGGACGTAGGTATGACAGGCCTGATCTATAGACCGTGAGGAGAATTTTTCAGGCTATGAACAAAGGGCAAGTGTGAGGCATATATCCAGGCTTTTGTCTCTAGATTTTGTGTCAATGGTGGCCATGGAATGACGGGATGGCCTCTTTGGCCATGGATGATTCTTTCTCTTTTAAGATTTGGTTAGATCCCAAGTTTTGGGGCTCATTCAGGGGATGGAGGAGACCCTTCGATATTTTTTTCCTCAGGGGTTCCAGAGCAGAGACCTGAATAGGGGTGACTAGACCTCTCAACCTCTCATTAATATTGGGGGACTTGGGATGGCAATGCGGGTTCTTGGTCCAGCCCCTGAGAGGCTTTACTTGAGGACAGGGCTCACACTGAGGGTTCCAATGTGTTTGTGCCCATTGCGGTTCTCAAGCATGGGCGGGGACTCATGGGCTACACTGGATTCTCCTACACTGAACGTTGGAAAACATGCCAACCACAAGGTTTCTTGCCTTGAGGAAGAAGGAGTTTCATTTCTGCATCACGTTCACCCCTGGGTAGTGAGTATATATAAGGTCTAGGTTCTGAAGCCTGAAAACCAAGGTTGAAAAGAGATGATGACCTAAAGCCATGGCGGGTCTGATGTGCTCAGTGTACAGCCAGCTGTCTGGGTGTCGGTTGAAAATTCAGACCTCAGGTTGTGCAAGACAGGGCATTAACGCCGAAGCGAAACTGTATAATTGGGGTAGAGTCAAGTGGCATGCAGGTTGATCCTCATTTGGTGTTTCTGGTTAGCCCCATAGGACAACGTTTCTCTTCTGGAGGGCAGTCAGAGTGCTGCATTGTGTCTCTCCAGAATTCCCTAACTGGAGGGCTGGTGGGCTCGGAGTGTGAGGACGAAGTCTGAGAACAATAGCTAGGTTTTGCTTCGGGGCAGGGTTTCAGCAGGCACACTCTGCAGAGTTGAATCAAGATTTCGTGCATCTGAAGTCAGGGCGAGGATTAGACGTTGGCTCAGGTTGGAGTTTCTGTCCAAGATGGCTCGTTCATGAAGGGGACGGTGCACCACGAGGCCACAGAGCTTTTCCCATGATGGGAGTGGTGAGGTGCTCCAAAGCGCAAGGATTCCTTCTGCAGGACAGCTGTGACCTGTTGGATGGCTCCAGGACGTCCCATATGGAATTACTTCAGAGTAGTTTTCTACAGATGGATGCCTAGCCAGCCCGCCTCACATTCCAATTGTCTCCTAGTGACAAGATAGGTTCGATCTGCTGGCTCTAGGGGAGTACCCAAGGGCACTGAGTTGAAATAGACTCTCCTGCAGATGGGTCCTAATGTGGGATTGTGTCCATGGAGACCTTGGAATGAGGTGGTGGCACCGGGGCCCTGAAGGATTTTCCTAGCCGGAGGTTTTGACACAGCTTGAAAGAGCACGTTTCCCATGTGGAGAAGACATTTGTTCTGACTGATGACTCAGGAAACCCCCATATGGTGGTATTGAAAACCAGGCCTCTGAGGTTCTGACATAGCTCCACGAGCAAGTTTCCAATGTGCAGACAAGACTTGCTCTGAAGGGGCCTCTGGAAACCCCATAGGCTGGTATTGGAAACCAGGCCTCTGAGAAGAGATGCCTGGAAACCAAAGCAATGGATCTGATTAGGGCCTAGGGGCCTGTCCAGTTCAATGTTCTTCTCTGGGGACATCTGTCTCCGAGTTGGTGTGGAGCTAGTTGCTCAGCTAGTGTCAGATCACCCCTTTTTGTTCCAAGCGACCTACAATATTGGTATGGTCCCAGGGACATTGGAGATTTCTCCTGATTTATATGGTTGTGGCCAATGGAATATGAAAAATTCCCTTTGAGAGGGCAGGAACAATCCTGAGGTGTGGTTCCAGGGGCCCTGGCCTGGAGGGTGTGTGTTTTCAGACAACTGTCCAAACAGCCCAGGCCTACACAACCTACAGGATCAGGCCCCTGGAGCCAAACCTGAGGAATGTACTTGCCCTCTCCAAGGGAATTGTGTGTGCCCATTCGAATGGCCACAACCCTTCTAATAGGATAAACCTCCAAAGTCCCTGATTCATCTCAATAGTGGTGACTTCCCAGGAACAACAGGGGCAATCTGAGCCCAACTGAGCACCTACCTGCACTCAGACCCATAGACAGATGTCCCCAGAGGTAAAAAGGAAAGAACAGGCCCCTAGGCACTAATCAGATCCATTGCTTTGGTTTTCAGGCATCTCTCCTCAGAGGCCTGGATTTCAAAAGCAGCATATAGCTGTTTCTTGACCCACACATCAGAAAACATCTCATCTACACATGGGAAACTTGCACGTTGGGGCTGTGTCAAAGCCTCTGTTTAGGAGAACCCTTTAGGGCCCCAGTGCCTCCGCTTCATTCCAAGGTCTCCATAGACACAAAAGCACGTTAGGACCCATCCCCAGGGGTGTCCATTTCAACTCAGCGTCCTCGGTTGCTCCCCACAGATCCAGGAGATCTAACCTGTCTTGTTGCTAGGAGACAATTGGAATGCGAGGT
This sequence comes from Mustela nivalis, assembly GCF_964662115.1. Lineage (NCBI taxonomy): Eukaryota > Metazoa > Chordata > Mammalia > Carnivora > Mustelidae > Mustela > Mustela nivalis. The sequence continues at coordinate 316,393 of NW_028135892.1, read as the reverse complement.
GGGCTACCCAGCCATCCATCCTTAGAACCCTGCTCAGAATCATTGGCCTGGAGCCAAACAACAGGTCTCAATTGTCCTGCAGAAGACTCTCTGCAGTTTGGAGCTTCTCACAACTCCCATCGTGGGAAAACCCCCATGGCCTCGTGATGCCCCCGCCCATTCATGAAGGGGCCATCAGGGACAGAAACTCCAACCTGAGCGATCGTCTGATCCTCGCCCTGACTTCAGATGCACGAGATCTCGATTCAGGTCTGTAGATTGTGCGTGCCATGGCCTCACCCAGAAACCTAAGCCTAGCTTGTGTTCTCAGACATTTGTCGTCAGACTACTGGCCCACAAGCCCTCCAGTTTGGCAATCCAGAACTACAATGCAGCACTCTGCCGGCCCTCCAGAAGAAAAACATTGTCCTCTGGTGCTACCCAGTAATCCCAAATGAGGATCAACCTGCACCGACCTTGGCTGTACCCCAAATACATAGGCTGACCAGGGCACTAATGCCCTTTCTGACACAGCCTGAGCCTGGACCCCCTGGCCCCTCCCAGACAGCTGGCCGCACACTGAGCACATCGAGCCGCCCTGGCCTTAGGCCGTCATCTCTTCCCAACATCAGTTTTCAGGTTTCAGAACCTAGACCTTATCTCCAATCACTGCCCAGGGTTGAAGGTGATGCAGAAATCAGAACTCCTTCCCCATGGCAAGAAACCTTGTGGTTGGCATGTTGTCCAACGTTCAGTGTAGTTGAAACCAGTGTGGCCCATGAGGCCCTGCCCATGCTCGCGGGACACATTGGTCACAAACACACATTGTGACGCTCAGGCTGAGCCCAGTCCTCAAGTAAGGCCACTCAGTGGCTGGATGAAGAGATATCATATTGGGCTTGCCATGCCCCTAGGCCCCAATTTTTAACCATAGTTCGGGTTGTCCCTTCAGTCTTCCCCACGGCTTGGCTTCGGAATTCCTCTTTTGGTGGGACACCTGAGGTAACAAACCTGAAATGAGTCCTCCCATCCCACAGATTGACGAAAAGCAATTGGGAATCGGGCCAAATCCTCAGAGAGGAAGATTCGTCTATGGCCCATGAGGCGTCCCCGACATTCCACGGCCATCGCTGATACAAAATCCAGAGACAAAAGCCTGAGCAAGAGCCTCAGACTCGCACTTTCTTCATATCCTGAAGAGTTATTCTCATGGTTTGTCGATCGGGCCTGCCATACCTACGTCCCCAAACCTAAGCTGAATTTGTGTTTTCAGACTTCTGTCCTCAAAGTCTTGGGCCACACACCCTCCAGGCTGGGCCCCTGGAGCCACACATTAGGACTGTGCCTACCAATCCATGGGAATTCTGCCCATTCCATGGTCCAAAATCGTACAAATTAGGAGAAATCTCCAAAGTCCCTGAGGCCATCCCAATAGTGTAGGTCGCCCGGAACAAACAAGGGCTGTCTGACACCAGCTGATAATCGACCTCCACTCATACCATAGATGGATGTCCCCAGAGAAGAAGATTGAACCAGACAGGACCCTAGGCCATAATAGGATCCATTGCTTTGGGTTACAGGCATGTGTCCTCAAAAGCCTGATTCCAATACGAGCATAGGGGTTTTCCTGAGGCACCCATCAGAACTCATCTCGTCTCCACAAGGAAACCTGAGCATGGGAGCCATGTCCATAGCTTAGGAGAGTACTTCAGGGTCCCGGTGCCACCGCCCCATTCCAAGGCCCTCATGGACACAAAAACACATTAGGACCCATCCTCAGGAAAGTCCATTTCAACTCAGCCGCCCCGGTTGCTCCCGCAGAGCCATCAGATCTAAACTGTCTTGTTGCTAGGAGACAATTGGAATGCGAGGCGGGCTTCCCAGGCATCCATCCGCGAACGGTGCCCTGGAGTCATTCCATATGGGATGTCCTGGAGCTGTCCAACAGGTCTCAATTGTCCCGCAGAAAGAATCCTTGAAGGGGGCATCCCACAACTCCCAACGTGGGAAAACCTCAATGGCCTCGAGATTCCGCTCCCTTCATGAAGCGGCCGTCATGCTCAGAAACTCCAACCTGAGCCAACGTCTGATCCTCGCCCTGACTTCAGATGCATGAGATATTGGTTCAGATCTGCAGGGGGTACCTGCCGTGCCCTCGCCCTGAAACCCAAGTCTAGCTTGTCTTCTCAGACTTCCGTCCTCACACTCCTGGCCGCGAAGCCCTCAAGTTTGGCAATTTCGGACCCACAATGCAGCACTCTGCCTGCCCTCTGAAAAAAAATTATTGCCTCATGAGCTGCCCAGGCACCTTAAATGAGGGTAAACCTACACAGCACTCGACTTTACCCAAATTATATAGTCTAACCTGGGCACTAATGCACTGTCGAACACAAACTGAGCCCGGACCTCCTGACCAACACCCAGAAAGCTGACCGCACACTGAGCACATAAAACCCGCCATGGCCTTAGGTCATCATCTCTTCCCTACCTCAGTTTTCAGGCTTCAGAACCGAGACCTTATCTCCAATCACTGCCCAGGGGTGAGTGTGATGCAGAAATCAGAACTCCTCCTTACCCATGGCAAGAACCCTGTGGTTGGCACGTTGTCCAACGTTCAGTGTAGGAGAAACCAGCATTCACCCTGAGGCCCCGCCCATTCCTGAGTTCGACGAGGGCATACACACGCATTGTGACCCTCAGCATGAGTCCTGTCCTCTAGTAAGTCCTCTCAGTTGCTGGACCATTAGATGTCATAATGGGCTTGACATGTCCCTAGGCCCCAATTTTTAAACAAATTTCTGATGGTCCAGTCGCCCCTCCCCAGGGCTCTACTCTGGAATCGCTCATTTGGTGGGACACCTGAGGATGAAAAAGAAAAAAACAAGAATAAAAAAAAAAAAAAGGGACTTCTTCCAGCCCACAGAATGACCCCAAACTCTTTGGACGGGGCCAAACCACCAGAGAGTAAGACTCGTCCATTTCCCATGAAGTCACCCAGAAATTCCACGTCCATGAGTGATACGATATCCAGAGACAAAAACTTGAGCAGGAGCCTCACACTCGCCCTTCTTTCAAATCCCGAAGAGTTCTCCTCATGGTCTGTAGATCAGTCCTGCCATACCTATGACCCGAAACATAAGCCGAGTTTGTGTTTTCAGACAACTGTCCAAACAGCCCTGGCCAACACACCCTACAGGCTCAGGCCCCTGGAGCCAAACCTGAGGACTGTACTTGCCCTCTCCAAAGAATTGTGTGTGCCCATTCCAATGGCCACAACCCTTCTAATAGGATATACCTCCAAATTCCCTGATCCATCTCAATAGTGGTGGCTTCCCAGGAAAAACAGGGGCAATCTGAGCCCAACTGAGCACCTACCTGCACTCAGACCCATAGACAGATGTCCCCAGAGGTAAAAAGGAAAGAACAGGCCCCTAGGCACTAATCAGATCCATTGCTTTGGTTTCCAGGCATCTCTCCTCAGAGGCGTGGATTTCAAAAGCAGCATATAGCTGTTTCTTGACTCACCCATCAGAAAACATCTCATCTACACATGGGAAACTTGCACGTTGGAGCTGTGTCAAAGCCTCTGTTTAGGAGAACCCTTTAGGGCCCCAGTGCCACCGCTTCATTCCAAGGTCTCCATAGACACAAAAGCACGTTAGGACCCATCCCCAGGGGTGTCCATTTCAACTCAGCGTCCTCGGTTGCTCCCCACAGATCCAGGAGATCTAACCTGTCTTGTTGCTAGGAGACAATTGGAATGCGAGGTGGGCTACCCAGCCATCCATCCTTAGAACCCTGCTCAGAATCATTGGCCTGGAGCCAAACAACAGGTCTCAATTGTCCTGCAGAAGACTCTCTGCAGTTTGGAGCTTCTCACAACTCCCATCGTGGGAAAACCCCCATGGCCTCGTGATGCCCCCGCCCATTCATGAAGGGGCCATCAGGGACAGAAACTCCAACCTGAGCGATCGTCTGATCCTCGCCCTGACTTCAGATGCACGAGATCTCGATTCAGGTCTGTAGATTGTGCGTGCCATGGCCTCACCCAGAAACCTAAGCCTAGCTTGTGTTCTCAGACATTTGTCGTCAGACTACTGGCCCACAAGCCCTCCAGTTTGGCAATCCAGAACTACAATGCAGCACTCTGCCGGCCCTCCAGAAGAAAAACATTGTCCTCTGGTGCTACCCAGTAATCCCAAATGAGGATCAACCTGCACCGACCTTGGCTGTACCCCAAATACATAGGCTGACCAGGGCACTAATGCCCTTTCTGACACAGGCTGAGCCTGGACCCCCTGGCCCCTCCCAGACAGCTGGCCGCACACTGAGCACATCGAGCCGCCCTGGCCTTAGGTCGTCATCTCTTCCCAACATCAGTTTTCAGGTTTCAGAACCTAGACCTTATCTCCAATCACTGCCCAGGGTTGAAGGTGATGCAGAAATCAGAACTCCTTCCCCATGGCAAGAAACCTTGTGGTTGGCATGTTGTCCAACGTTCAGTGTAGTTGAAACCAGTGTGGCCCATGAGGCCCTGCCCATGCTCGCGGGACACATTGGTCACAAACACACATTGTGACGCTCAGGCTGAGCCCAGTCCTCAAGTAAGGCCACTCAGTGGCTGGATGAAGAGATATCATATTGGGCTTGCCATGCCCCTAGGCCCCAATTTTTAACCATAGTTCGGGTTGTCCCTTCAGTCTTCCCCACGGCTTGGCTTCGGAATTCCTCTTTTGGTGGGACACCTGAGGTAACAAACCTGAAATGAGTCCTCCCATCCCACAGATTGACGAAAAGCAATTGGGAATCGGGCCAAATCCTCAGAGAGGAAGATTCGTCTATGGCCCATGAGGCGTCCCCGACATTCCACGGCCATCGCTGATACAAAATCCAGAGACAAAAGCCTGAGCAAGAGCCTCAGACTCGCACTTTCTTCATATCCTGAAGAGTTATTCTCATGGTTTGTCGATCGGGCCTGCCATACCTACGTCCCCAAACCTAAGCTGAATTTGTGTTTTCAGACTTCTGTCCTCAAAGTCTTGGGCCACACACCCTCCAGGCTGGGCCCCTGGAGCCACACATTAGGACTGTGCCTACCAATCCATGGGAATTCTGCCCATTCCATGGTCCAAAATCGTACAAATTAGGAGAAATCTCCAAAGTCCCTGAGGCCATCCCAATAGTGTAGGTCGCCCGGAACAAACAAGGGCTGTCTGACACCAGCTGATAATCGACCTCCACTCATACCATAGATGGATGTCCCCAGAGAAGAAGATTGAACCAGACAGGACCCTAGGCCATAATAGGATCCATTGCTTTGGGTTACAGGCATGTGTCCTCAAAAGCCTGATTCCAATACGAGCATAGGGGTTTTCCTGAGGCACCCATCAGAACTCATCTCTTCTCCACAAGGAAACCTGTGCATGGGAGCCATGTCCAAAGCTTAGGAGAGTACTTCAGGGTCCCGGTGCCACCGCCCCATTCCAAGGCCCTCATGGACACAAAAACACATTAGGACCCATCCTCAGGAAAGTCCATTTCAACTCAGCCACCCCGGTTGCTCCCGCAGAGCCATCAGATCTAAACTGTCTTGTTGCTAGGAGACAATTGGAATGCGAGGCGGGCTTCCCAGGCATCCATCCGCGAACGGTGCCCTGGAGTCATTCCATATGGGATGTCCTGGAGCTGTCCAACAGGTCTCAATTGTCCCGCAGAAAGAATCCTTGAAGGGGGCATCCCACAACTCCCAACGTGGGAAAACCTCAATGGCCTCGAGATTCCGCTCCCTTCATGAAGCGGCCGTCATGCTCAGAAACTCCAACCTGAGCCAACGTCTGATCCTCGCCCTGACTTCAGATGCATGAGATATTGGTTCAGATCTGCAGGGGGTACCTGCCGTGCCCTCGCCCTGAAACCCAAGTCTAGCTTGTCTTCTCAGACTTCCGTCCTCACACTCCTGGCCGCGAAGCCCTCAAGTTTGGCAATTTCGGACCCACAATGCAGCACTCTGCCTGCCCTCTGAAAAAAAATTATTGCCTCATGAGCTGCCCAGGCACCTTAAATGAGGGTGAACCTACACAGCATTCGACTTTACCCAAATTATATAGTCTAACCTGGGCACTAATGCACTGTCGAACACAACCTGAGCCCGGACCTCCTGACCAACACCCAGAAAGCTGACCGCACACTGAGCACATAAAACCCGCCATGGCCTTAGGTCATCATCTCTTCCCTACCTCAGTTTTCAGGCTTCAGAACCGAGACCTTATCTCCAATCATTTCCCAGGGGTGAGTGTGATGCAGAAATCAGAACTCCTCCTTACCCATGGCAAGAACCCTGTGGTTGGCACGTTGTCCAACGTTCAGTGTAGGAGAAACCAGCATTCACCCTGAGGCCCCGCCCATTCCTGAGTTCGACGAGGGCATACACACGCATTGTGACCCTCAGCATGAGTCCTGTCCTCTAGTAAGTCCTCTCAGTTGCTGGACCATTAGATGTCATAATGGGCTTGACATGTCCCTAGGCCCCAATTTTTAACCAAATTTCTGATGGTCCAGTCGCCCCTCCCCAGGGCTCTACTCTGGAATCGCTCATTTGGTGGGACACCTGAGGATAAAAAAGAAAAAAACAAGAATAAAAGAAAAAAAAAAAAGGACTTCTTCCAGCCCACAGAATGACCCCAAACTCTTTGAACGGGGCCAAACCACCAGAGAGTAAGACTCGTCCATTTCCCATGAAGTCACCCAGAAGTTCCACGACCGTGAGTGACACGATATCCAGAGACAAAAACTTGAGCAGGAGCCTCACACTCGCCCTTCTTTCAAATCCCGAAGAGTTCTCCTCATGGTCTGTAGATCAGTCCTGCCATACCTATGACTCGAAACATAAGCCGAGTTTGTGTTTTCAGACAACTGTCCAAACAGCCCTGGCCTACACAACTTACAGGCTCAGGCCCCTGGAGCCAAACATGAGGACTGTACTTGCCCTCTCCAAGGGAATTGTGTGTGCCCATTCCAAAGGCCACAACCCTTCTAATAGGATAAACCTCCAAAGTCCCTGATCCATCTCAATAGTGGTGGCTTCCCAGGAACAACAGGGGCAATCTGAGCCCAACTGAGCACCTACCTGCACTCAGACCCATAGACAGATGTCCCCAGAGGTAAAAAGGAAAGAACAGGCCCCTTGGCACTAATCAGATCCATTGCTTTGGTTTCCAGGCATCTCTCCTCAGAGGCCTGGATTTCAAAAGCAGCATATAGCTGTTTCTTGACTCACCCATCAGAAAACATCTCATCTACACATGGGAAACTTGCACGTTGGAGCTGTGTCAAAGCCTCTGTTTAGGAGAACCCTTTAGGGCCCCAGTGCCACCGCTTCATTCCAAGGTCTCCATATACACAAAAGCACGTTAGGACCCATCCCCAGGGGTGTCCATTTCAACTCAGCGTCCTCGGTTGCTCCCCACAGATCCAGGAGATCTAACCTGTCTTGTTGCTAGGAGACAATTGGAATGCGAGGTGGGCTACCCAGCCATCCATCCTTAGAACCCTGCTCAGAATCATTGGCCTGGAGCCAAACAACAGGTCTCAATTGTCCTGCAGAAGACTCTCTGCAGTTTGGAGCTTCTCACGACTCCCATCGTGGGAAAACACCCATGGCCTCGTGAAGCCCCCCCATTCATGAAGGGGCCATCAGGGACAGAAACTCCAACCTGAGCGATCATCTGATCCTCGCCCTGACTTCAGATGCACGAGATCTCGATTACGGTCTGTAGATTGTGCGTGCCATGGCCTCACACAGAAACCTAAGCCTAGCTTGTGTTCTCAGACTTTTGTCGTCAGACTACTGGCCCACAAGCCCTCCAGTTTGGCAATCCAGAACTACAATGCAGCACTCTGCCGGCCCTCCAGAAGAAAAACATTGTCCTCTGGTGCTACCCAGTAATCCCAAATGAGGATCAACCTGCACCGACCTTGGCTGTACCCCAAATACATAGGCTGACCAGGGCACTAATGCCCTTTCTGACACAGGCTGAGCCTGGACCCCCTGGCCCCTCCCAGACAGCTGGCCGCACACTGAGCACATCGAGCCGCCATGGCCTTAGGTTGTCATCTCTTCCCAACATCAGTTTTCAGGTTTCAGAACCTAGACATTATCTCCAATCACTGCCCAAGGTTGAAAGTGATGCCGAAATCAGAACTCCTTCCCCTTGGCAAGAAACCTTGTGGTTGGCATGTTGTCCAACGTTCAGTGTAGTTGAAACCAGTGTGGCCCATGAGGCCCCGCCCATGCTCGCGGGCCACATTGGTCACAAACACACATTGTGACGCTCAGGCTGAGCCCAGTCCTCAAGTAAGGCCACTCAGTGGCTGGATGAAGAGATAGTATATTGGGCTTGCCATGCCCCTAGGCCCCAATTTTTAACCATAGTTCGGGTTGTCCCTTCAGTCTTCCCCACGGCTTGGCTTTGGAATTCCTCTTTTGGTCGGACACCTGAGGTAACAAACCTGAAATGAGTCCTCCCATCCCACAGATTGACGAAAAGCAATTGGGAATCGGGCCAAATCACCAGTGAGGAAGATTCTTCCATGGCCCATGAGGCGTCCCCGACATTCCACGGTCATCGCTGATACAAAATCCAGAGACAAAAGCCTCAGCAAGAGCCTCAGACTCGCACTTTCTTCATATCCTGAAAAGTTCTTCTCATGGTTTGTAGATCGGGCCTGCCATACCTACGTCCCCAAACCAAAGCTGAGTTTGTGTTTTCAGACTTCTGTCCTCAAAGTCTTGGGCCACACACCCTCCAGGCTGGGCCCCTGGAGCCACACATTAGGACTGTGCCTACCAATCCATGGGAATTCTGCCCATTCCATTGTCCAAAATCGTACAAATTAGGAGAAACCTCCAAAGACCCTGAGGCCATACCAATAGTGTAGGTCGCCCGGAACAAACAAGGGCTGTCTGACACCAGCTGATAATCGACCTCCACTCATACCATAGATGGATGTCCCCAGAGAAGAAGATTGAACCAGACAGGACCCTAGGCCATAATAGGATCCATTGCTTTGGGTTACAGGCATGTGTCCTCAAAATCCTGATTCCAATACGAGCATAGGGGTTTTCCTGAGGCACCCATCAGAACTCATCGCGTCTCCACAAGGAAACCCATGCATGGGAGCCATGTCCAAAGCTTAGGAGAGTACTTCAGGGTCCCGGTGCCACAGCCCCATTCCAAGGCCCTCATGGACACAAAAACGCATTAGGACCCATCCTCAGGAAACTCCATTTCAACTCAGCCACCCCGGTTGCTCCCGCAGAGCCATCAGATCTAAACTGTCTTGTTGCTAGGAGACAATTGGAATGCGAGGCGGGCTTCCCAGGCATCCATCCGCGAACGGTGCTCTGGAGTCATTCCATATTGGATGTCCTGGAGCTGTCCAAGAGGTCTCAATTGTCCCGCAGAAGGAATCCATGAAGGGGGCATCCCACAACTCCCAACGTGGGAAAACCTCAATGGCCTCGAGATTCCGCTCCCTTCATGAAGCGGCCGTCATGCTCAGAAACTCCAACCTGAGCCAACGTCTGATCCTCGCCCTGACTTCAGATGCATGAGATATTGGTTCAGATCTGCAGGGGGTACCTGCCGTTCCCTCGCCCTGAAACCCAAGTCTAGCTTGTCTTCTCAGATTTCCGTCCTCACACTCCTGGCCCCGAAGCCCTCAAGTTTGGCAATTCCGGACCCACAATGCAGCACTCTGCCTGCCCTCTAGAAAAAAAATTATTGCCTCATGAGCTGCCCAGGCACCTTAAATGAGGGTGAACCTACACAGCACTCGACTTTACCCAAATTATATAGTCTAACCTGGGCACTAATGCACTGTCGAACACAACCTGAGCCCGGACCTCCTGACCAACACCCAGAAAGCTGACTGCACACTGAGCACATAAAACCCGCCATGGCCTTAGGTCATCATCTCTTCCCTACCTCAGTTTTCAGGCTTCAGAACCGAGACCTTATCTCCAATCACTTCCCAGGGGTAAGTGTGATGCAGAAATCAGAACTCCTCCTTACCCATGGCAAGAACCCTGTGGTTGGCAAGTTGTCCAACGTTCAGTGTAGGAGAAACCAGCATTCACCCTGAGGCCCCGCCCATTCTTGAGTGCAACGAGGGCATACACACGCATTGTGACCCTCAGCATGAGTCCTGTCCTCTAGTAAGTCCTCTCAGTTGCTGGACCATTAGATGTCATAATGGGCTTGACATGTCCCTAGGCCCCAATTTTTAACCAAATTTCTGATGGTCCAGTCGCCCCTCCCCAGGGCTCTACTCTGGAATCGCTTATTTGGTGGGACACCTGAGGATAAAAAAGAAAAAAAGAAGAATAAAAAAAAAAAAAAGGACTTCTTCCAGCCCACAGAATGACCCCAAACTCTTTGGACGGGGCCAAACCACCAGAGAGTAAGACTCGTCCATTTCCCATGAAGTCACCCAGAAATTCCACGACCGTGAGTGACACGATATCCTGAGAAAAAAACTTGAGCAGGAGCCTCACACTCGCCCTTCTTTCAAATCCCGAAGAGTTCTCCTCATGGTCTGTAGATCAGTCCTGCCATACCTATGACTCGAAACATAAGCCGAGTTTGTGTTTTCAGACAACTGTCCAAACAGCCCTGGCCTACACACCCTACAGGCTCAGGCCCCTGGAGCCAAACCTGAGGACTGTACTTGCCCTCTCCAAGGGAATTGTGTGTGCCCATTCCAATGGCCACAACCCTTCTAATAGGATAAACCTCCAAAGTCCCTGATCCATCTCAAAAGTGGTGGGTTCCCAGGAAAAACAGGGGCAATCTGAGCCCAACTGAGCACCTACCTGCACTCAGACCCATAGACAGATGTCCCCAGAGGTAAAAATGAAAGAACAGGCCCCTAGGCACTAATCAGATCCATTGCTTTGGTTTCCAGGCATCTCTCCTCAGAGGCCTGGATTTCAAAAGCAGCATATAGCTGTTTCTTGACTCACCCATCAGAAAACATCTCATCTACACATGGGAAACTTGCACGTTGGAGCTGTGTCAAAGCCTCTGTTTAGGAGAACCCTTTAGGGCCCCAGTGCCACCGCTTCATTCCAAGGTCTCCATAGACACAAAAGCACGTTAGGACCCATCCCCAGGGGTGTCCATTTCAACTCAGCGTCCTCGGTTGCTCCCCACAGATCCAGGAGATCTAACCTGTCTTGTTGCTAGGAGACAATTGGAATGCGAGGTGGGCTACCCAGCCATCCATCCTTAGAACCCTGCTCAGAATCATTGGCCTGGAGCCAAACAACAGGTCTCAATTGTCCTGCAGAAGACTCTCTGCAGTTTGGAGCTTCTCACAACTCCCATCGTGGGAAAACCCCCATGGCCTCGTGATGCCCCCGCCCATTCATGAAGGGGCCATCAGGGACAGAAACTCCAACCTGAGCGATCGTCTGATCCTCGCCCTGAGTTCAGATGCACGAGATCTCGATTCAGGTCTGTAGATTGTGCGTGCCATGGCCTCACCCAGAAACCTAAGCCTAGCTTGTGTTCTCAGACTTTTGTCGTCAGACTACTGGCCCACAAGCCCTCCAGTTTGGCAATCCAGAACTACAATGCAGCACTCTGCCGGCCCTCCAGAAGAAAAACATTGTCCTCTGGTGCTACTAAGTAATCCCAAATGAGGATCAACCTGCACCGACCTTGGCTGTACCCCAAATACATAGGCTGACCAGGGCACTAATGCCCTTTCTGACACAGCCTGAGCCTGGACCCCCTGGCCCCTCCCAGACAGCTGGCCGCACACTGAGCACATCGAGTCGCCATGGCCTTAGGTCGTCATCTCTTCCCAACATCAGTTTTCAGGTTTCAGAACCTAGACCTTATCTCCAATCACTGCCCAGGGTTGAAGGTGATGCAGAAATCAGAACTCCTTCCCCATGGCAAGAAACCTTGTGGTTGGCATGTTGTCCAACGTTCAGTGTAGTTGAAACCAGTGTGGCCCATGAGGGCCCGCCCATGCTCGCGGGCCACGTTGGTCACAAACACACATTGTGACGCTCAGGCTGAGCCCAGTCCTCAAGTAAGGCCACTCAGTGGCTGGATGAAGAGATATCATATTGGGCTTGCCATGCCCCTAAGCCCCAATTTTTAGCCATAGTTCGGGTTGTCCCTTCAGTCTTCCCCACGGCTTGGCTTTGGAATTCCTCTTTTGGTGGGACACCTGAGGTAACAAACCTGAAATGAGTCCTCCCATCCCACAGATTGACGAAAAGCAATTGGGAATCGGGCCAAATCCTCAGTGAGGAAGATTCTTCCATGGCCCATGAGGCGTCCCCGACATTCCACGGCCATCGCTGATACAAAATCCAGAGACAAAAGCCTGAGCAAGAGCCTCAGACTCGCACTTTCTTCATATCCTGAAGAGTTCTTCTCATGGTTTGTAGATCGGGCCAGCCATACCTACGTCCCCAAACCTAAGCTGAGTTTGTGTTTTCAGACTTCTGTCCTCAAAGTCTTGGGCCACACACCCTCCAGGCTGGACCCCTGGAGCCACACATTAGGACTGTGCCTATCAATCCATGGGAATTCTGCCCATTCCATGGTCCAAAATCGTACAAATTAGGAGAAACCTCCAAAGTCCCTGAGGCCATCCCAATAGTGTAGATTGCCCGGAACAAACAAGGGCTGTCTGACACCAGCTGATAATCGACCTCCACTCATACCATAGATGGATGTCCCCAGAGAAGAAGATTGAACCAGACAGGACCCTAGGCCATAATAGGATCCATTCCTTTGGGTTACAGGCAGGTGTCCTCAAAAGCCTGATTCCAATACGAGCATAGGGGTTTTCCTGAGGCAGCCATCAGAACTCATCTCGTCTCCACAAGGAAACTTGTGCATGGGAGCCATGTCTAAAGCTTAGGAGAGTACTTCAGGGTCCCGGTGCCACCGCCCCATTCCAAGGCCCTCATGGACACAAAAACGCATTAGGACCCATCCTCAGGAAACTCCATTTCAACTCAGCCACCCCGGTTGCTCCCGCAGAGCCATCAGATCTAAACTGTCTTGTTGCTAGGAGACAATTGGAATGCGAGGCGGGCTTCCCAGGCATCCATCCGCGAACGGTGCTCTGGAGTCATTCCATATGGGATGTCCTGGAGCTGTCCAACAGGTCTCAATTGTCCCGCAGAAGGAATCCATGAAGGGGGCATCCCACAACTCCCAATGTGGGAAAACCTCAATGGCCTCGAGATTCCGCTCCCTTCATGAAGCGGCCGTCATGCTCAGAAACTCCAACCTGAGCCAACGTCTGATCCTCGCCCTGACTTCAGATGCATGAGATATTGGTTCAGATCTGCAGGGGGTACCTGCCGTGCCCTCGCCCTGAAACCCAAATCTAGCTTGACTGCTCAGACTTCCGTCCTCACACTCCTGGCCCCGAAGCCCTCAAGTTTGGCAATTCCGGACCCACAATGCAGCACTCTGCCTGCCCTCTAGAAAAAAAATTATTGCCTCATGAGCTGCCCAGGCACCTTAAATGAGGGTGAACCTACACAGCACTCGACTTTACCCAAATTATATAGTCTAACCTGGGCACTAATGCACTGTCGAACACAACCTGAGCCCGGACCTCCTGACCAACACCCAGAAAGCTGACCGCACACTGAGCACATAAAACCCGCCATGGCCTTAGTTCATCATCTTTTCCCTACCTCAGTTTTCAGGCTTCTAACCGAGACCTTATCTCCAATCACTTCCCAGGGGTGAGTGTGATGCAGAAATCAGAACTCCTCCTTACCCATGGCAAGAACCCTGTGGTTGGCACGTTGTCCAACGTTCAGTGTAGGAGAAACCAGCATTCACCCTGAGGCCCCGCCCATTCTTGAGTGCAACGAGGGCATACACACGCATTGTGACCCTCAGCATGAGTCCTGTCCTCTAGTAAGTCCTCTCAGTTGCTGGACCATTAGATGTCATAATGGACTTGACATGTCCCTAGGCCCCAATTTTTAACCAAATTTCTGATGGTCCAGTCGCCCCTCCCCAGGGCTCTACTCTGGAATCCCTCATTTGGTGGGACACCTGAGGATGAAAAAGAAAAAAACAAGAATAAAAAAAAAAAAAACGGACTTCTTCCAGCCCACAGAATGACCCCAAACTCTTTGGACGGGGCCAAACCACCAGAGAGTAAGACTCGTCCATTTCCCATGAAGTCACCCAGAAATTCCTGAACATGAGTGACAACATATCCAGAGACAAAAACTTGAGCAGGAGCCTCACACTCGCCCTTCTTTCAAATCCCGTAGAATTCTCCTCATGGTCTGTAGATCAGTCCTGCCATACCTATGACTCGAAACATAAGCCGAGTTTGTGTTTTCAGACAACTGTCCAAACAGCCCTGGCCTACACACCCTACAGGCTCAGGCCCCTGGAGCCAAACCTGAGGACTGTACTTGCTCTCTCCAAGGGAATTGTGTGTGCCCATTCCAATGGCCACAACCCTTCTAATAGGATAAACCTCCAAAGTCCCTGATCCATCTCAATAGTGGTGGCTTCCCAGGAAAAACAGGGGCAATCTGAGCCCAACTGAGCACCTACCTGCCCTCAGACCCATAGACAGATGTCCCCAGAGGTATGAAGGAAAGAACAGGCCCCTAGGCACTAATCAGATCCATTGCTTTGGTTTCCAGGCATCTCTCCTCAGAGGCCTGGATTTCAAAAGCAGCATATAGCTGTTTCTTGACTCACCCATCAGAAAACATCTCATCTACACATGGGAAACTTGCACGTTGGAGCTGTGTCAAAGCCTCTGTTTAGGAGAACCCTTTAGGGCCCCAGTGCCACCGCTTCATTCCAAGGTCTCCATAGACACAAGAGCACGTTAGGACCCATCCCCAGGGGTGTCCATTTCAACTCAGCGTCCTCGGTTGCTCCCCACAGATCCAGGAGATCTAACCTGTCTTGTTGCTAGGAGACAATTGGAATGCGAGGTGGGCTACCCAGCCATACATCCTTAGAACCCTGCTCAGAATCATTGGCCTGGAGCCAAACAACAGGTCTCAATTGTCCTGAAGAAGACTCTCTGCAGTTTGGAGCTTCTCACAACTCCCATCGTGGGAAAACCCCCATGGCCTCGTGATGCCCCCGCCCATTCATGAAGGGGCCATCAGGGACAGAAACTCCAACCTGAGCGATCGTCTGATCCTCGCCCTGAGTTCAGATGCACGAGATCTCGATTCAGGTCTGTAGATTGTGCGTGCCATGGCCTCACCCAGAAACCTAAGCCTAGCTTGTGTTCTCAGACTTTTGTCGTCAGACTACTGGCCCACAAGCCCTCCAGTTTGGCAATCCAGAACTACAATGCAGCACTCTGCAAGCCCTCCAGAAGAAAAACATTGTCCTCTGGTGCTACTAAGTAATCCCAAATGAGGATCAACCTGCACCAACCTTGGCTGTACCCCAAATACATAGGATGACCAGGGCACTAATGCCCTTTCTAACACAGCCTGAGCCTGGACCCACTGGCCCCTCCCAGACAGCTGGCCGCACACTGAGCACATCGAGCCGCCATGCCCTTAGGTTGTCATCTCTTCCCAACATCAGTTTTCAGGTTTCAGAACCTAGACCTTATCTCCAATCACTGCCCAGGGTTGAAGGTGATGCAGAAATCAGAACTCCTTCCCCATGGCAAGAAACCTTGTGGTTGGCATGTTGTCCAACGTTCAGTGTAGTTGAAACCAGTGTGGCCCATGAGGCCCCGCCCATGCTCACGGGCCACATTGGTCACAAACACACATTGTGACGCTCAGGCTGAGCCCAGTCCTCAAGTAAGGCCACTCAGTGGCTGGATGAAGAGATAGCATATTGGGCTTGCCATGCCCCTAGGCCCTAATTTTTAACCATAGTTCGGGTTGTCCCTTCAGTCTTCCCCACGGCTTGGCTTTGGAATTCCTCTTTTGGTCGGACACCTGAGGTAACAAAACTGAAATGAGTCCTCCCATCCCACAGATTGACGAAAACCAATTGGGAATCGGGCCAAATCCTCAGAGAGGAAGATTCGTCCATGGCCCATGAGGCCTCCCCGACATTCCACGGCCATCACTGATACAAAATCCAGAGACAAAAGCCTGAGCAATCGCCACAGACTCGCACTTTCTTCATATCCTGTAGAGTTCTTCTCATGGTTTGTAGATCGGGCCTGCCATACCTACGTCCCCAAACCTAAGCTGAGTTTGTGTTTTCAGACTTCTGTCCTCAAAGTCTTGGGCCACACACCCTCCAGGCTGGGCCCCTGGAGCCACACATTAGGACTGTGCCTACCAATCCATGGGAATTCTGCCCATTCCATGGTCCAAAATCGTACAAATTAGGAGAAATCTCCAAAGTCCCTGAGGCCATCCCAATAGTGTAGGTCGCCCGGAACAAACAAGGGCTGTCTGACACCAGCTGATAATCGACCTCCACTCATACCATAGATGGATGTCCCCAGAGAAGAAGATTGAACCAGACAGGACCCTAGGCCATAATAGGATCCATTGCTTTGGGTTACAGGCATGTGTCCTCAAAAGCCTGATTCCAATACGAGCATAGGGGTTTTCCTGAGGCACCCATCAGAACTCAACTCGTCTCCACAAGGAAACCTGTGCATGGGAGCCATGTCCAAAGCTTAGGAGAGTACTTCAGGGTCCCGGTGCCACCGCCCCATTCCAAGGCCCTCATGGACACAAAAACACATTAGGACCCATCCTCAGGAAAGTCCATTTCAACTCAACCACCCCGGTTGTTCCCGCAGAGCCATCAGATCTAAACTGTCTTGTTGCTAGGAGACAATTGGAATGCGAGGCGGGCTTCCCAGGCATCCATCCGCGAACGGTGCTCTGGAGTCATTCCATATGGGATGTCCTGGAGCTGTCCAACAGGTCTCAATTGTCCCGCAGAAGGAATCCATGAAGGGGGCATCCCACAACTCCCAACGTGGGAAAACCTCAATGGCCTCGAGATTCCGCTCCCTTCATGAAGCGGCCGTCATGCTCAGAAACTCCAAACTGAGCCAAAGTCTGATCCTCGCCCTGACTTCAGATGCATGAGATATTGGTTCAGATCTGCAGGGGGTACCTGCCGTGCCCTCGCCCTGAAACACAAGTCTAACTTGTCTTCTCAGACTTCCGTCCTCACACTCCTGGCCCCGAAGGTCTCAAGTTTGGCAATTCCGGACCCACAATGCAGCACTCTGCCTGCCCTCTAGAAAAAAAATATTGCCTCATGAGCTGCCCAGGCACCTTAAATGAGGGTAAACCTACACAGCACTCGACTTTACCCAAATTATATAGTCTAACCTGGGCACTAATGCACTGTCGAACACAACCTGAGCCCGGACCTCCTGACCAACACCCAGAATGCGGACCGCACACTGAGCACATAAAACCCGCCATGGCCTTAGGTCATCATCTCTTCCCTACCTCAGTTTTCAGGCTTCAGAACCGAGACCTTATCTCCAATCACTTCCCAGGGGTGAGTGTGATGCAGAAATCAGAACTCCTCCTTACCCATGGCAAGAACCCTGTGGTTGGCACGTTGTCCAACGTTCAGTGTAGGAGAGACCAGCATTAACCCTGAGGCCCCGCCCATTCTTGAGTACGACGAGGGCATAAACACGCATTGTGACCCTCAGCATGAGTCCTGTCCTCTAGTAAGTCCTCTCAGTTGCTGGACCATTAGATGTCATAATGGGCTTGACATGTCCCTAGGCCCCAATTTTTAACCAAATTTCTGATGGTACAGTCGCCCCTCCCCAGGGCTCTACTCTGGAATCCCTCATTTGGTGGGACACCTGAGGATGAAAAAGAAAAAAACAAGAATAAAAAAAAAAAACGGACTTCTTCCAGCCCACAGAATGACCCCAAACTCTTTGGACGGGGCCAACCACCAGAGAGTAAGACTCGTCCATTTCCCATGAAGTCACCCAGAAATTCCACGTCCATGAGTGATACGATATCCAGAGACAAAAACTTGAGCAGGAGCCTCACACTCGCCCTTCTTTCAAATCCCGAAGTGTTCTCCTCATGGTCTGTAGATCAGGCCTGCCATACCTATGACCCGAAACATAAGCCGAGTTTGTGTTTTCAGACAACTGTCCAAACAGCCCTGGCCAACACACCCTACAGGCTCAGGCCCCTGGAGCCAAACCTGAGGACTGTACTTGCCCTCTCCAAAGAATTGTGTGTGCCCATTCCAATGGCCACAACCCTTCTAATAGGATATACCTCCAAATTCCATGATCCATCTCAATAGTGGTGGCTTCCCAGGAAAAACAGGGGCGATCTGAGCCCAACTGAGCACCTACCTGCACTCAGACCCATAGACAGATGTCCCCAGAGGTAAAAAGGAAAGAACAGGCCCCTAGGCACTAATCCGATCCATTGCTTTGGTTTCCAGGCATCTCTCCTCAGAGGCCTGGATTTCAAAAGCAGCATATAGCTGTTTCTTGACTCACCCATCAGAAAACATCTCATCTACACATGGGAAACTTGCACGTTGGAGCTGTGTCAAAGCCTCTGTTTAGGAGAACCCTTTAGGGCCCCAGTGCCACCGCTTCATTCCAAGGTCTCCATAGACACAAGAGCACGTTAGGACCCATCCCCAGGGGTGTCCATTTCAA
This sequence comes from Mustela nivalis, assembly GCF_964662115.1. NCBI lineage: Eukaryota > Metazoa > Chordata > Mammalia > Carnivora > Mustelidae > Mustela > Mustela nivalis. The sequence continues at coordinate 297,733 of NW_028135892.1, read as the reverse complement.
CTCAGCGTCCTCGGTTGCTCCCCACAGATCCAGGAGATCTAACCTGTCTTGTTGCTAGGAGACAATTGGAATGCGAGGTGGGCTACCCAGCCATCCATCCTTAGAACCCTGCTCAGAATCATTGGCCTGGAGCCAAACAACAGGTCTCAATTGTCCTGCAGAAGACTCTCTGCAGTTTGGAGCTTCTCACAACTCCCATCGTGGGAAAACCCCCATGGCCTCGTGATGCCCCCGCCCATTCATGAAGGGGCCATCAGGGACAGAAACTCCAACCTGAGCGATCGTCTGATCCTCGCCCTGACTTCAGATGCACGAGATCTCGATTCAGGTCTGTAGATTGTGCGTGCCATGGCCTCACCCAGAAACCTAAGCCTAGCTTGTGTTCTCAGACTTTTGTCGTCAGACTACTGGCCCACAAGCCCTCCAGTTTGGCAATCCACAACTACAATGCAGCACTCTGACTGCCCTCAAGAAGAAAAACATTGTCCTCTGGTGCTACCCAGTAATCCCAAATGAGGATCAACCTGCACCGACCTTGGCTGTACCCCAAATACATAGGCTGACCAGGGCACTAATGCCCTTTCTGACACAGCCTGAGCCTGGACACCCTGGCCCCTCCCAGACAGCTGGCTGCACACTGAGCACATCGAGCCGCCATGCCCTTAGGTCGTCATCTCTTCCCAACATCAGTTTTCAGGTTTCAGAACGTAGACCTTATCTCCAATCACTGCCCAGGGTTGAAGGTGATGCAGAAATCAGAACTCCTTCCCCATGGCAAGAAACCTTGTGGTTGGCATGTTGTCCAACGTTCAGTGTAGTTGAAACCAGTGTGGCCCATGAGGCCCCGCCCATGCTCGCGGGCCACATTGGTCACAAACACACATTGTGACGCTCAGGCTGAGCCCAGTCCTCAAGTAAGGCCACTCAGTGACTGGATGAAGAGATAGCATATTGGGCTTGCCATGCCCCTAAGCCCCAATTTTTAACCATAGTTCGGGTTGTCCCTTCAGTCTTCCCCACGGCTTGGCTTTGGAATTCCTCTTTTGGTGGTACACCTGAGGTAACAAAAATGAAATGAGTCCTCCCATCCCACAGTTTGACGAAAAGCAATTGGGAATCGGGCCAAATCCTCAGAGAGGAAGATTCGTCTATGGCCCATGAGGCGTCCCCGACATTCCACGGCCATCGCTGATACAAAATCCAGAGACAAAAGCCTGAGCAAGAGCCTCAGACTCACACATTCTTCATATCCTGAAGAGTTCTTCTCATGGTTTGTAGATCGGGCCTGCCATACCTACGTCCCCTAACCTAACCTGAGTTTGTGTTTTCAGACTTCTGTCCTCAAAGTCTTGGGCCACACACCCTCCAGGCTGGGCCCCTGGAGCCACACATTAGGACTGTGCCTACCAATCCATGGGAATTCTGCCCATTACATGGTCCAAAATCGTACAAATTAGGAGAAACCTCCAAAGTCCCTGAGGCCATCCCAATAGTGTATGTCGCACGGAACAAACATGGGCTGTCTGACACCAGCTGATAATCGACCTCCACTCATACCATAGATGGATGTCCCCAGAGAAGAATATTGAACCAGACAGGACCCTAGGCCATAATAGGATCCATTGCTTTGTGTTAAGGGCATGTGTCCTCAAAAGCCTGATTAAAATACGAGCATAGGTGTTTTCCTGAGGCACCCATCAGAACTCATCTCGTCTCCACAAGGAAACCTGTGCATGGGAGCCATGTCCAAACCTTAGGAGAGTATTTCAGGTTGCCGCTGCCACCGCCCCATTCCAAGGCCCTCATGGACACAAAAACACATTAGGACACATCCTCAAAAAAGTCCATTTCAACTCAGCCACCGAGGTTGCTCCCGCAGAGCCATGATATCTAAACTGTCTTGTTGCTAGCAGAAAATTGGAATGGAGGCGGGCTTCCCAGGCATCCATCCGAGAACGGTGCTCTGGAGTCATTCCATATGGGATGTCCTGGAGCTGTCCAACAGGTCTCAATTGTCCCGCAGAAGGAATCCTTGAAGGGGGCATCCCACAACTCCCAACGTGGGAAAACCTCAATGGCCTCGAGATTCCGCTCCCTTCATGAAGCGGCCGTCATGCTCAGAGACTCCAACCTGAGCCAACGTCTGATCCTCGCCCTGACTTCAGATGCATGAGATATTGGTTCAGATCTGCAGGGGGTACCTGCCGTGCCCTCGCCCTGAAACCCAAGTCTAGCTTGTCTTCTCAGACTTCTGTCCTCACACTCCTGGCCCCGAAGCCCTCAAGTTTGGCAATTCCGGACCCACAATGCAGCACTCTGCCTGCACTCTAGAAAAAAAATGATTGCCTCATGAGCTGCCCAGGCACCTTAAATGAGGGTAAACCTACACAGCACTCGACTTTACCCAAATTATATAGTCTAACCTGGGCACTAATGCACTGTCGAACACAACCTGAGCCCGGACCTCCTGACCAACACCCAGAAAGCTGACCGCACACTGAGCACATAAAACCCGCCATGGCCTTAGGTCATCATCTCTTCCCTACCTCAGTTTTCAGGCTTCAGAACCGAGACCTTATCCCAATCACTGCCCAGGGGTGAGTGTGATGCAGAAATCAGAACTCCTCCTTACCCATGGCAAGAACCCTTGTGGTTGGCACGTTATCCAACGTTCAGTGTAGGAGAAACCAGCATTCACCCTGAGGCCCCGCCCATTCTTGAGTGCGACGAGGGCATACACACGCATTGTGACCCTCAACATGAGTCCTGTCCTCTAGTAAGTCCTCTCAGTGGCTGGACCATTAGATGTCATAATGGGCTTGACATGTCCCTAGGCCCCAATTTTTAACCAGATTTCTGATAGTCCAGTCGCCCCAACCCAGGGCTCTACTCTGGAATCCCTCATTTGGTGGGACACCTGAGGTTAAAAAAGAAAAAAACAAGAATAAAAAGAAAAACGGACTTCTTCCAGCCCACAGAATGACCCCAAACTCTTTGGACGGGGCCATACCACCAGAGAGTAAGACTCGTCCATTTCCCATGAAGTCACACAGAAATTTCACGACCATGAGTGACACGATATCCAGAGACAAAAACTTGAGCTTGAGCCTCACACTCGCCCTTCTTTCAAATCCCGAAGTGTTCTCCTCATGGTCTGTAGTTCAGTCATGCCATACCTATGACCCGAAACATAAGCCGAGTTTGTGTTTTCAGACAACTGTCCAAACAGCCCTGGCCTACACAACCTACAGGCTCAGGCCCCTGGAGCCAAACCTGAGGACTGTACTTGCCCTCTCCAAGGGAATTGTGTGTGCCCATTCCAATGGCCACAACCCTTCTAATAGGATAAACCTCCAAAGTCCCTGATCCATCTCAATAGTGGTGGCTTCCCAGGAAAAACAGGGGCATTCTGGGCCCAAGTGAGCACCTACCTGCACTCAGACCCATAGACAGATGTCCCCAGAGGTAAAAAGGAAAGAACAGGCCCCTAGGCACTAATCAGATCCATTGCTTTGGTTTCCAGGCATCTCTCCTCAGAGGCGTGGATTTCAAAAGCAGAATATAGCTGTTTCTTGACTCACCCATCAGAAAACATCTCATCTACACATGGGAAACTTGCACGTTGGAGCTGTGTCAAAGCCTCTGTTTAGGAGAACCCTTTAGGGCCCCAGTGCCACCGCTTCATTCCAAGGTCTCCATAGACACAAAAGCACGTTAGGCCCCATCCCCAAGGGTGTCCATTTCAACTCAGCGTCCTCGGTTGCTCCCCACATATCCAGGAGATCTAACCTGTCTTGTTGCTAGGAGACAATTGGAATGCGATGTGGACTACCCAGCCATCCGTACTTAGAACCCTGCTCAGAATCATGGGCCTGGAGCCAAACAACTGGTCTCAATTGTCCTGCGGAAGACTCTCTGCAGTTTGGAGCTTCTCGCAACTCCCATCGTGGGAAAACACCCATGGCCTCGTGATGACCCCCCATTCATGACGGGGCCATCAGGGTCAGAAACTCCAACATGAGCGATCGTCTGATCCTCGCCCTGACTTCAGATGCACGAGATCTCGATTCAGGTCTGTAGATTGTGCGTGCCATGGCCTCACCCAGAAACCTAAGCCTAGCTTGTGTTCTCAGACTTTTGTCGTCAGACAACTGGCCCACCAGCCCTCCAGTTTGGCAATCCAGAACTACAATGCAGCACTCTGCCGGCTCTGCAGAAGAAAAACATTGTCCTCTGGGGCTACCCAGTAATCCCAAATGAGGATCAACCTGCACCGACCTTGGCTGTACCCCAAATACATAGGCTGACCAGGGCTCTAATGCCCTTTCTGGTACAGCCTGAGCCTGGACCCCCTGGCCCCTCCCAGACAGCTGGCCGCACACTGAGCACATCAAGCCGCCATGGCCTTAGGTCTTCATCTCTTCCCAACCTCGGTTTTCAGGTTTCAGAACCTAGACCTTATCTCCAATCACTGCCCAGGGTTGAAGGTGATGCAAAAATCAGAACTCCTTCCCCATGGCAAGAAACCTTGTGGTTGGCATGTTGTCCAACGTTCAGTGTAGTTGAATCCAGTGTGGCCCATGAGGCCCCGCCCATGCTCGCGGGCCACAATGGTCACAAACACACATTGTGACGCTCAGGCTGAGCCCAGTCCTCAAGTAAGGCCGCACAGTGGCTGGATGAAGAGATAGCATATTGGGCTTGCCATGCCCCTAGGCCCCAATTTTTAACCATAGTTCGGGTTGTCCCTTCAGTCTTCCCCACGGCTTGGCTTTGGAATTCCTCTTTTGGTCGGACACCTGAGGTAACAAAAGTGAAATGAGTCCTCCCATCCCACAGATTGACGAAAAGCAATTGGGAATCGGGCCAAATCCTCAGAGAGGAAGATTCTTCCATGGCCCATGAGGCCTCCCTGACATTCCACGGCCTTCGCTGATACAAAATCCAGAGACAAAAGCCTGAGCAAGCGCCTCAGACTCGCACTTTCTTCATATCCTGAAGAGTTCTTCTCATGGTTTGTAGATCGGGCCTGCCATACCTACGTCCCCAAACCTAAGCTGAGTTTGTGTTTTCAGACTTCTGTCTTCAAAGTCTTGGGCCACACACCCTCCAGGCTCGGCCCCTGGAGCCACACATTAGGACTGTGCCTACCAATCCATGGGAATTCTGCCCATTCCATGGTCCAAAATCGTACAAATTAGGAGAAACCTCCAAAGTCCCTGAGGCCATCCCAATAGTGTAGGTCGCCCGGAACAAACAAGGGCTGTCTGACACCAGCTGATAATCGACCTCCACTCATACCATAGATGGATGTCCCCAGAGAAGAAGATTGAACCAGACAGGACCCTAGGCCATAATAGGATCCATTGCTTTGGGTTACAGGCATGTGTCCTCAAAAGCCTGATTCCAATACGAGCATAGGGGTTTTCCTGAGGCACCCATCAGAACTCATCGCGTCTCCACAAGGAAATCTGTGCATGGGAGCCATGTCCAAAGCTTAGGAGAGTATTTCAGGGTCCTGGTGCCACCGCCCCATTCCAAGGCCCTCATGGACACAAAAACACATTAGGACCCATCCTCAGGAAAGTCCATTTCAACTCAGCCGCCCCGGTTGCTCCCGAAGAGCCATCAGATCTAAACTCTCTTGTTGCTAGGAGACAATTGGAATGCGAGGCGGGCTTCCCAGGCATCCATCCGCGAACGGTGCTCTGGAGTCATTCCATATGGGATGTCCTGGAGCTGTCCAACAGGTCTCAATTGTCCCGCAGAAGGAATCCTTGAAGGGGGCATCCCACAACTCCCAACGTGGGAAAACCTCAATGGTCTCGAGATTCCGCTCCCTTCATGAAGCGGCCGTCATGCTCAGAAACTCCAACCTGAGCCAACGTCTGATCCTCGCCCTGACTTCAGATGCATGAGATATTGGTTCAGATTTGCAGGGGGTACCTGCCGTGCCCTCGCCCTGAAACCCAAGTCTAGGATGTCTTCTCAGACTTCCGTCCTCACACTCCTGGCCCCGAAGCCCTCAAGTTTGGCAATTCCGGACCCACAATGCAGCACTCTGCCTGCCCTCTAGAAAAAAAATTATTGCCTCATGAGCTGCCCAGGCACCTTAAATGAGGGTAAACCTACACAGCACTCGACTTTACCCAAATTATATAGTCTAACCTGGGCACTAATGCACTGTCGAACACAACCTGAGCCCGGACCTCCTGACCAACACCCAGAAAGCTGACCGCACACTGAGCACATAAAACCCGCCATGGCCTTAGGTCATCATCTATTCCCTACCTCAGTTTTCAGGCTTCTAACCGAGACCTTATCTCCAATCACTGCCTAAGGGTGAGTGTGATGCAGAAATCAGAACTCCTCCTTACCCATGGCAAGAACCCTGTGGTTGGCACGTTGTCCAACGTTCAGTGTAGGAGAAACCAGCATTCACCCTGAGGCCCCGCCCATTCTTGAGTGCGACGAGGGCATACACACGCATTGTGACCCTCAGCATGAGTCCTGTCCTCTAGTAAGTCCTCTCAGTTGCTGGAACATTAGATGTCATAATGGGCTTGACATGCCCCGAGGCCCCAATTTTTAACCAGATTTCTGATTGTCCAGTCGCCCCTCCCCAGGGCTCTACTCTGGAATCCCTCATTTGGTGGGACACCTGAGGTTAAAAAAGAAAAAAAAACAACAAGAACAACCAAAAAAAAACGAACTTCTGCCAGCCCACAGAATGACACCAAACTCTTTGGACGGGGCCAAACCACCAGAGAGTAAGACTCGTCCATTTCCCATGAAGTCACCCAGAAATTCCACAACCATGAGTGACACGATATCCAGAGACAAAAACTTGAGCAGGAGCCTCACACTCGCCCTTCCTTCAAATCCCAAAGAGTTCTCCTCATGGTCTGTAGATCAGTCCTGCCATACCTATGACCCGAAACATAAGCCGAGTTTGTGTTTTCAGACAACTGTCCAAACAGCCCTGGCCTACACAACCTACAGGCTCAGGCCCCTGGAGCCAAACCTGAGGACTGTACTTGCCCTCTCCAAGGGAATTGTGTGTGCCCATTCCAATGGCCACAACCCTTCTCATAGGATAAACCTCCAAAGTCCCTGATCCATCTCAATAGTGGTGGCTTCCCAGGAAAAACAGGGGCGATCTGAGCCCAACTGAGCACCTACCTGCACTCAGACCCATAGACAGATGTCCCCAGAGGTAAAAAGGAAAGAACAGGCCCCTAGGCACTAATCCGATCCATTGCTTTGGTTTCCAGGCATCTCTCCTCAGAGGCCTGGATTTCAAAAGCAGCATATAGCTGTTTCTTGACTCACCCATCAGAAAACATCTCATCTACACATGGGAAACTTGCACGTTGGAGCTGTGTCAAAGCCTATGTTTAGGAGAACCCTTTAGGGCCCCAGTGCCACCGCTTCATTCCAAGGTCTCCATAGACACAAAGGCACGTTAGGACCCATCCCCAGGGGTGACAATTTCAACTCAGCGGCCTCGGTTGCTCCCCACAGATCCAGGAGATCTAACCTGTCATGTTGCTAGGAGACAGTTGGAATGCGAGGTGGGCTACCCAGCCATCCGTACTTAGAACCCAGCTCAGAAACATTGGCCTGGAGCCAAACAACAGGTCTCAATTGTCCTGCAGAAGACTCTCTGCAGTTTGGAGCTTCTCACAACTCCCATCGTGGGAAAACACCCATGGCCTCGTGATGCCACCCCCCATTCATGAAGAAGCCATCAGGGACAGAAACTCCAACCTGAGCGATCGTCTGATCCTCGCGCTGACTTCAGATGCACGAGACCTCGATTCAGGTCTGTAGATTGTGCGTGCCATGGCCTCACCCAGAAACCTAAGCTTAGCTTGTGTTCTCAGACTTTTGTCGTCAGACTACTGGCCCACAAGCCGTCCAGTTTGGCAATCCAGAACTACAATGCAGCACTCCTCCGGCCCTCCAGAAGAAAAACATTGTCTTCTGGGGCTACCCAGTAACCCCAAATGAGGATCAACCTGCACTGACCTTGGCTGTACCACAAATACATAGGCTGACCAGGGCACTAATGCCCTTTCTGACACAGCCTGAGCCTGGACACCCTGGCCCCTCCCAGACAGCTGGCCGCACACAGAGCACATCGAGCCGCCATGGCCTTAGGTCGTCATCTCTTCCCAACATCAGTTTTCAGGTTTCAGAACCTAGACCTTATCTCCAATCACTGCCCAGGGTTGAAGGTGATGCAAAAATCAGAACTCCTTCCCCATGGCAAGAAACCTTGTGGTTGGCATGTTGTCCAACGTTCAGTGTAGTTGAATCCAGTGTGGCCCATGAGGCCCCGCCCATGCTCGCGGGCCACAATGGTCACAAACACACATTGTGACGCTCAGGCTGAGCCCAGTCCTCAAGTAAGGCCGCACAGTGGCTGGATGAAGAGATAGCATATTGGGCTTGCCATGCCCCTAGGCCCCAATTTTTAACCATAGTTCGGGTTGTCCCTTCAGTCTTCCCCACGGCTTGGCTTTGGAATTCCTCTTTTGGTCGGACACCTGAGGTAACAAAAGTGAAATGAGTCCTCCCATCCCACAGATTGACGAAAAGCAATTGGGAATCGGGCCAAATCCTCAGAGAGGAAGATTCTTCCATGGCCCATGAGGCCTCCCTGACATTCCACGGCCTTCGCTGATACAAAATCCAGAGACAAAAGCCTGAGCAAGCGCCTCAGACTCGCACTTTCTTCATATCCTGAAGAGTTCTTCTCATGGTTTGTAGATCGGGCCTGCCATACCTACGTCCCCAAACCTAAGCTGAGTTTGTGTTTTCAGACTTCTGTCTTCAAAGTCTTGGGCCACACACCCTCCAGGCTCGGCCCCTGGAGCCACACATTAGGACTGTGCCTACCAATCCATGGGAATTCTGCCCATTCCATGGTCCAAAATCGTACAAATTAGGAGAAACCTCCAAAGTCCCTGAGGCCATCCCAATAGTGTAGGTCGCCCGGAACAAACAAGGGCTGTCTGACACCAGCTGATAATCGACCTCCACTCATACCATAGATGGATGTCCCCAGAGAAGAAGATTGAACCAGACAGGACCCTAGGCCATAATAGGATCCATTGCTTTGGGTTACAGGCATGTGTCCTCAAAAGCCTGATTCCAATACGAGCATAGGGGTTTTCCTGAGGCACCCATCAGAACTCATCGCGTCTCCACAAGGAAATCTGTGCATGGGAGCCATGTCCAAAGCTTAGGAGAGTATTTCAGGGTCCTGGTGCCACCGCCCCATTCCAAGGCCCTCATGGACACAAAAACACATTAGGACCCATCCTCAGGAAAGTCCATTTCAACTCAGCCGCCCCGGTTGCTCCCGAAGAGCCATCAGATCTAAACTCTCTTGTTGCTAGGAGACAATTGGAATGCGAGGCGGGCTTCCCAGGCATCCATCCGCGAACGGTGCTCTGGAGTCATTCCATATGGGATGTCCTGGAGCTGTCCAACAGGTCTCAATTGTCCCGCAGAAGGAATCCTTGAAGGGGGCATCCCACAACTCCCAACGTGGGAAAACCTCAATGGTCTCGAGATTCCGCTCCCTTCATGAAGCGGCCGTCATGCTCAGAAACTCCAACCTGAGCCAACGTCTGATCCTCGCCCTGACTTCAGATGCATGAGATATTGGTTCAGATTTGCAGGGGGTACCTGCCGTGCCCTCGCCCTGAAACCCAAGTCTAGGATGTCTTCTCAGACTTCCGTCCTCACACTCCTGGCCCCGAAGCCCTCAAGTTTGGCAATTCCGGACCCACAATGCAGCACTCTGCCTGCCCTCTAGAAAAAAAATTATTGCCTCATGAGCTGCCCAGGCACCTTAAATGAGGGTAAACCTACACAGCACTCGACTTTACCCAAATTATATAGTCTAACCTGGGCACTAATGCACTGTCGAACACAACCTGAGCCCGGACCTCCTGACCAACACCCAGAAAGCTGACCGCACACTGAGCACATAAAACCCGCCATGGCCTTAGGTCATCATCTATTCCCTACCTCAGTTTTCAGGCTTCTAACCGAGACCTTATCTCCAATCACTGCCTAAGGGTGAGTGTGATGCAGAAATCAGAACTCCTCCTTACCCATGGCAAGAACCCTGTGGTTGGCACGTTGTCCAACGTTCAGTGTAGGAGAAACCAGCATTCACCCTGAGGCCCCGCCCATTCTTGAGTGCGACGAGGGCATACACACGCATTGTGACCCTCAGCATGAGTCCTGTCCTCTAGTAAGTCCTCTCAGTTGCTGGAACATTAGATGTCATAATGGGCTTGACATGCCCCGAGGCCCCAATTTTTAACCAGATTTCTGATTGTCCAGTCGCCCCTCCCCAGGGCTCTACTCTGGAATCCCTCATTTGGTGGGACACCTGAGGTTAAAAAAGAAAAAAAAACAACAAGAACAACCAAAAAAAAACGAACTTCTGCCAGCCCACAGAATGACACCAAACTCTTTGGACGGGGCCAAACCACCAGAGAGTAAGACTCGTCCATTTCCCATGAAGTCACCCAGAAATTCCACAACCATGAGTGACACGATATCCAGAGACAAAAACTTGAGCAGGAGCCTCACACTCGCCCTTCCTTCAAATCCCAAAGAGTTCTCCTCATGGTCTGTAGATCAGTCCTGCCATACCTATGACCCGAAACATAAGCCGAGTTTGTGTTTTCAGACAACTGTCCAAACAGCCCTGGCCTACACAACCTACAGGCTCAGGCCCCTGGAGCCAAACCTGAGGACTGTACTTGCCCTCTCCAAGGGAATTGTGTGTGCCCATTCCAATGGCCACAACCCTTCTCATAGGATAAACCTCCAAAGTCCCTGATCCATCTCAATAGTGGTGGCTTCCCAGGAAAAACAGGGGCGATCTGAGCCCAACTGAGCACCTACCTGCACTCAGACCCATAGACAGATGTCCCCAGAGGTAAAAAGGAAAGAACAGGCCCCTAGGCACTAATCCGATCCATTGCTTTGGTTTCCAGGCATCTCTCCTCAGAGGCCTGGATTTCAAAAGCAGCATATAGCTGTTTCTTGACTCACCCATCAGAAAACATCTCATCTACACATGGGAAACTTGCACGTTGGAGCTGTGTCAAAGCCTATGTTTAGGAGAACCCTTTAGGGCCCCAGTGCCACCGCTTCATTCCAAGGTCTCCATAGACACAAAGGCACGTTAGGACCCATCCCCAGGGGTGACAATTTCAACTCAGCGGCCTCGGTTGCTCCCCACAGATCCAGGAGATCTAACCTGTCATGTTGCTAGGAGACAGTTGGAATGCGAGGTGGGCTACCCAGCCATCCGTACTTAGAACCCAGCTCAGAAACATTGGCCTGGAGCCAAACAACAGGTCTCAATTGTCCTGCAGAAGACTCTCTGCAGTTTGGAGCTTCTCACAACTCCCATCGTGGGAAAACACCCATGGCCTCGTGATGCCACCCCCCATTCATGAAGAAGCCATCAGGGACAGAAACTCCAACCTGAGCGATCGTCTGATCCTCGCGCTGACTTCAGATGCACGAGACCTCGATTCAGGTCTGTAGATTGTGCGTGCCATGGCCTCACCCAGAAACCTAAGCTTAGCTTGTGTTCTCAGACTTTTGTCGTCAGACTACTGGCCCACAAGCCGTCCAGTTTGGCAATCCAGAACTACAATGCAGCACTCCTCCGGCCCTCCAGAAGAAAAACATTGTCTTCTGGGGCTACCCAGTAACCCCAAATGAGGATCAACCTGCACTGACCTTGGCTGTACCACAAATACATAGGCTGACCAGGGCACTAATGCCCTTTCTGACACAGCCTGAGCCTGGACACCCTGGCCCCTCCCAGACAGCTGGCCGCACACAGAGCACATCGAGCCGCCATGGCCTTAGGTCGTCATCTCTTCCCAACATCAGTTTTCAGGTTTCAGAACCTAGACCTTATCTCCAATCACTGCCCAGGGTTGAAGGTGATGTAGAAATCAGAACTCCTTCCCCATGGCAAGAAACCTTGTGGTTGGCATGTTGTCCAACGTTCAGTGTAGTTGAAACCAGTGTGGCCCATGAGGCCCCGCCCATGCTCGCGGGCCACATTGGTCACAAACACACATTGTGACGCTCAGGCTGAGCCCAGTCCTCAAGTAAGGCCACTCAGTGGCTGGATGAAGAGATAGCATATTGGGGTTGCCATGCCCCTAGGCCCCAATTTTTAACCATAGTTCGGGTTGTCCCTTCAGTCTTCCCCACGGCTTGGCTTTGGAATTCCTCTTTTGGTGGGACACCTGACGTAACAAAACTGAAATGAGTCCTCCCATCCCACAGATTGACGAAAAGCAATTGGGAATCGGGCCAAACACTCAGAGAGGAAGATTCGTCCATGGCCCATGAGGCGTCCCCGACATTCCATGGCCATCGCTGATACAAAATCCAGAGACAAAAGCCTGAGCAAGCGCCTCAGACTCGCACTTTCTTCATATCCTGAAGAGTTCTTCTCATGGTTTGTAGATCGGGCCTGCCATACCTACGTCCCCAAACCTAAGCTGAGTTTGTGTCTTCAGACTTCTGTCCTCAATTCTTGGGCCACACACCCTCCAGGCTGGGCCCCTGGAGCCACACATTAGGACTGTGCCTAACAATCCATGGGAATTCTGCCCATTCCATGGTCCAAAATCGTACAAATTAGGAGAAACCTCCAAAGTCCCTGAGGCCATCCCAATAGTGTAGGTCGCCCGGAACAAACAAGGGCTGTCTGACTTCAGCAGATAATCGACCTCCACTCATACCATAGATGGATGTCCCCAGAGAAGAAGATTGAACCAGACAGGACCCTAGGCCATAATAGGATCCATTGCTTTGGGTCACAGGCATGTGTCCTCAAAAGCCTGATTCCAATACGAGCATAGGTGTTTTCCTGAGGCACCCATCAGAACTCATCTCGTCTCCACAAGGAAACCTGTGCATGGGAACTATGTCCAAACCTTAGGAGAGTACTTCAGGGTCCCGATGCCACCGCCCCATTCCAAGGCCCTCATGGACACAAAAACACATTAGGACCCATCCTCAGGAAAGTCCATTTCAACTCAGCCACCCCGGTTGCTCCCGCAGAGCCATCAGATCTAAACTGTCTTGTTGCTAGCAGACAATTGGAATGGAGGCGGGCTTCCCAGGCATCCATCCGCGAACGGTGCTCTGGAGTCATTCCATATGGGATGTCCTGGAGCTGTCCAACAGGTCTCAATTGTCCCGCAGAAGGAATCCTTGAAGGGGGCATCCCACAACTCCCAACGTGGGAAAACCTCAATGGCCTCGAGATTCCGCTCCCTTCATGAAGCGGCCGTCATGCTCAGAAACTCCAACCTGAGCCAACGTCTGATCCTCGCCCTGACTTCAGATGCATGAGATATTGGTTCAGATCTGCAGGGGGTACCTGCCGTGCCCTCGCCCTGAAACCCAAGTCTAGCTTGTCTTCTCAGACTTCTGTCCTCACACTCCTGGCCCCGAAGCCCTCAAGTTTGGCAATTCCGGACCCATAATGCAGCACTCTGCCTGCACTCTAGAAAAAAAATGATTGCCTCATGAGCTGCCCAGGCACCTTAAATGAGGGTAAACCTACACAGAACTCGACTTTACCCAAATTATATAGTCTAACCTGGGCACTAATGCACTGTCGAACACAACCTGAGCCCGGACCTCCTGACCAACACCCAGAAAGCTGACCGCTCACTGAGCACATAAAACCCGCCATGGCCTTAGGTCATCATCTCTTCCCTACCTCAGTTTTCAGGCTTCAGAACCGAGACCTTATCCCAATCACTGCCCAGGGGTGAGTGTGATGCAGAAATCAGAACTCCTCCTTACCCATGGCAAGAACCCTTGTGGTTGGCACGTTATCCAACGTTCAGTGTAGGAGAAACCAGCATTCACCCTGAGGCCCCGCCCATTCTTGAGTGCGACGAGGGCATACACACGCATTGTGACCCTCAACATGAGTCCTGTCCTCTAGTAAGTCCTCTCAGTGGCTGGACCATTAGATGTCATAATGGGCTTGACATGTCCCTAGGCCCCAATTTTTAACCAGATTTCTGATAGTCCAGTCGCCCCAACCCAGGGCTCTACTCTGGAATCCCTCATTTGGTGGGACACCTGAGGTTAAATAGAAAAAAACAAGAATAAAAAGAAAAACGGACTTCTTCCAGCCCACAGAATGACCCCAAACTCTTTGGACGGGGCCAAACCACCAGAGAGTAAGACTCGTCCATTTCCCATGAAGTCACCCAGAAATTCCACGTCCATGAGTGACACGATATCCAGAGACAAAAACTTGAGCTTGAGCCTCACACTCGCCCTTCTTTCAAATCCCGAAGTGTTCTCCTCATGGTCTGTAGGTCAGTCATGCCATACCTATGACCCGAAACATAAGCCGAGTTTGTGTTTTCAAACAACTTTCCAAACAGCCCTGGCCTACACAACCTACAGGCTCAGGCCCCTGGAGCCAAACCTGAGGACTGTACTTGCCCTCTCCAAGGGAATTGTGTGTGCCCATTCCAATAGCCACAACCCTTCTAATAGTATAAACCTCCAAAGTCCCTGATCCATCTCAATAGTGGTGGCTTCCCAGGAACAACAGGGGCAATCTGAGCCCAACTGAGCACCTACCTGCACTCAGACCCATAGACAGATGTCCCCAGAGGTAAAAAGGGAAGAACAGGCCCCTAGGCACTAGTCAGATCCATTGCTTTGGTTTCCAGGCATCTCTCCTCAGAAGCCTGGATTTCAAAAGCAGCATATAGCTGTTTCTTCACTCACCCATCAGAAAACATCTCATCTACACATGGGAAACTTGCACGTTGGAGCTGTGTCAAAGCCTCTGTTTAGGAGAACCCTTTAGGGCCCCAGTGCCACCGCTTCATTCCAAGGTCTCCATAGACACAAAAGCACGTTAGGCCCCATCCCCAGGGGTGTCCATTTCAACTCAGGGTCCTCGGTTGCTCCCCACAGATCCAGGAGATCTAACCTGTCTTGTTGCTAGGAGACAATTGGAATGCGATGTGGACTACCCAGCCATCCGTACTTAGAACCCTGCTCAGAATCATGGGCCTGGAGCCAAACAACTGGTCTCAATTGTCCTGCGGAAGACTCTCTGCAGTTTGGAGCTTCTCGCAACTCCCATCGTGGGAAAACACCCATGGCCTCGTGATGACCCCCCATTCATGACGGGGCCATCAGGGTCAGAAACTCCAACCTGAGCGATCGTCTGATCCTCGCGCTGACTTCAGATGCACGAGACCTCGATTCAGGTCTGTAGATTGTGCGTGCCATGGCCTCACCCAGAAACCTAAGCCTAGCTTGTGTTCTCAGACTTTTGTCGTCAGACTACTGGCCCACAAGCCCTCCAGTTTGGCAATCCAGAACTACAATGCAGCACTCTGCCGGCTCTGCAGAAGAAAAACATTGTCCTCTGGTGCTATACAGTAATCCCAAATGAGGATCAACCTGCACCGACCTTGGCTGTACCCCAAATACATAGGCTGACCAGGGCTCTAATGCCCTTTCTGGTACAGCCTGAGCCTGGACCCCCTGGCCCCTCCCAGACAGCTGGCCGCACACTGAGCATATCAAGCCGCCATGGCCTTAGGTCGTCATCTCTTCCCAACATCAGTTTTCAGGTTTCAGAACCTAGACCTTATCTCCAATCACTGCCCAGGGTTGAAGGTGATGCAGAAATCAGAACTCCTTCCCCATGGCAAGAAACCTTGTGGTTGGCATGTTGTCCAACGTTCAGTGTCCTTGAAACCAGTGTGGCCCATGAGGCCCCGCCCATGCTCGCAGGCCACATTGGTCACAAACACACATTGTGACGCTCAGGCTGAGCCCAGTCCTCAAGTAAGGCCACTCAGTTGATGGATGAAGAGATAGCATATTGGGGTTGCCATGCCCCTAGGCCCCAATTTTTAACCATAGTTCGGGTTGTCCCTTCAGTCTTCCCCACGGCTTGGCTTTGGAATTCCTCTTTTGGTCGGACACCTGAGGTAACAAAACTGAAATGAGTCCTCCCATCCCACAGATTGACGAAAAGCAATTGGGAATCGGGCCAAATCCTCAGAGAGGAAGATTCGTCCATGGCCCATGAGGCCTTCCTGACATTCCACGGCCATCGCTGTTACAAAATCCAGAGACAAAAGCCTGAGCAAGCGCCTCAGACTCGCACTTTCTTCATATCCTGAAGAGTTCTTCTCATGGTTTGTAGATCGGGCCTGCCATACCTACGTCCCCAAACCTAAGCTGAGTTTGTGTTTTCAGACTTCTGTCTTCAAAGTCTTGGGCCACACACCCTCCAGGCTCGGCCCCTGGAGCCACTCATTAAGACTGTGCCTACCAATCCATGGGAATTCTGCCCATTACATGGTCCAAAATCGTACAAATTAGGAGAAACCTCCAAAGTCCCTGAGGCCATCCCAATAGTGTATGTCGCCCGGAACAAACATGGGCTGTCTGACACCAGCTGATAATCGACCTCCACTCATACCATAGATGGATGTCCCCAGAGAAGAAGATTGAACCAGACAGGACCCTAGGCCATAATAGGATCCATTGCTTTGGGTTACAGGCATGTGTCCTCAAAAGCCTGATTCCAATACGAGCATAGGTGATTTCCTGAGGCACCCATCAGAACTCATCTCGTCTACACAAGGAAATCTGTGCATGGGAGCCATGTCCAAAGCTTAGGAGAGTATTTCAGGGTCCTGGTGCCACCGCCCCATTCCAAGGCCCTCATGGACACAAAAACACATTAGGACCCATCCTCAGGAAAGTCCATTTCAATTCAGCCACCCCGGTTGCTCCCGAAGAGCCATCAGATCTAAACTGTCTTGTTGCTAGGAGACAATTGGAATGCGAGGGGGGCTTCCCAGGCATCCATCCGCGAACGGTGCTCTGGAGTCATTCCATATGGGATGTCCTTGAGCTGTCCAACAGGTCTCAATTGTCCCGCAGAAGGAATCCTTGAAGGGGGCATCCCACAACTCCCAACGTGGGAAAACCTCAATGGCCTCGAGATTCCGCTCCCTTCATGAAGCGGCCGTCATGCTCAGAAACTCCAACCTGAGCCAACGTCTGATCCTCGCCCTGACTTCAGATGCATGAGATATTGGTTCAGATCTGCAGGGGGTACCTGCCGTGCCCTCGCTCTGAAACCCAAGTCTCGCTTGTCTTCTACGACTTCCATCCTCACACTCCTGGCCCCGAAGCCCTCAAGTTTGGCAATTCCGGACCCACAATGCAGCACTCTGCCTGCCCTCTAGAAAAAAAATGATTGCCTCATGAGCTGCCCAGGCACCTTAAATGAGGGTAAACCTACACAGAACTCGACTTTACCCAAATTATATAGTCTAACCTGGGCACTAATGCACTGTCGAACACAACCTGAGCCCGGACCTCCTGACCAACACCCAGAAAGCTGACCGCACACTGAGCACATAAAACCCGCCATGGCCTTAGGTCATCATCTCTTCCCTACCTCAGTTTTCGGCTTCAGAACCGAGACCTTATCTCCAGTCACTGCCCAGGGGTGAGTGTGATGCAGAAATCAGAACTCCTCCTTACCCATGGCAAGAACCCTTGTGGTTGGCACGCTGTCCAACGTTCAGTGTAGGAGAAACCAGCATTCACCCTGAGGCCCCGCCCATTCTTGAGTGCGACAAGGACATACACACGCATTGTGACCCTCAGCACGAATTCTGTCCTCTAGTAAGTCCTCTCAGTGGCTGGACCATTAGATGTCAATATGGGCTTGACATGTCCCTAGGCCCCAATTTTTAACCAGATTTCTTATTGTCCAGTCGCCCCTCCCCAGGGCATTACTCTGGAAACACTCTTTGATGGGACATCTGAGGTTAAAAAAGAAAAAAACAACAACAACAACAAAAAAAAAAACGGACTTCTTCCAGCCCACAGAATGACCCCAAACTCTTTGGACGGGGCCAAACCACCAGAGAGTAAGACTCGTCCATTTCCCATGAAGTCACCCAGAAATTCCTGAACATGAGTGACAACATATCCAGAGACAAAAACTTGAGCAGGAGCCTCACACTCGCCCTTCTTTCAAATCCCGTAGAATTCTCCTCATGGTCTGTAGATCAGTCCTGCCATACCTATGACCCGAAACATAAGCCGAGTTTGTGTTTTCAGACAACTGTCCAAACAGCCCTGGCCTACACACCCTACAGGCTCAGGCCCCTGGAGCCAAACCTGAGGACTGTACTTGCTCTCTCCAAGGGAATTGTGTGTGCCCATTCCAATGGCCACAACCCTTCTAATAGGATAAACCTCCAAATTCCCTGATCCATCTCAATAGTGGTGGCTTCCCAGGAAAAACAGGGGCGATCTGAGCCCAACTGAGCACCTACCTGCCCTCAGACCCATAGACAGATGTCCCCAGAGGTATGAAGGAAAGAACAGGCCCCTAGGCACTAATCAGATCCATTGCTTTGGTTTCCAGGCATCTCTCCTCAGAGGCCTGGATTTCAAAAGCAGCATATAGCTGTTTCTTGACTCACCCATCAGAAAACATCTCATCTACACATGGGAAACTTGCACGTTGGAGCTGTGTCAAAGCCTCTGTTTAGGAGAACCCTTTAGGGCCCCAGTGCCACCGCTTCATTCCAAGGTCTCCATAGACACAAGAGCACGTTAGGACCCATCCCCAGGGGTGTCCATTTCAACTCAGCGTCCTCGGTTGCTCCCCACAGATCCAGGAGATCTAACCTGTCTTGTTGCTAGGAGACAATTGGAATGCGAGGTGGGCTACCCAGCCATACATCCTTAGAACCCTGCTCAGAATCATTGGCCTGGAGCCAAACAACAGGTCTCAATTGTCCTGAAGAAGACTCTCTGCAGTTTGGAGCTTCTCACAACTCCCATCGTGGGAAAACCCCCATGGCCTCGTGATGCCCCCGCCCATTCATGAAGGGGCCATCAGGGACAGAAACTCCAACCTGAGCGATCGTCTGATCCTCGCCCTGAGTTCAGATGCACGAGATCTCGATTCAGGTCTGTAGATTGTGCGTGCCATGGCCTCACCCAGAAACCTAAGCCTAGCTTGTGTTCTCAGACTTTTGTCGTCAGACTACTGGCCCACAAGCCCTCCAGTTTGGCAATCCAGAACTACAATGCAGCACTCTGCAAGCCCTCCAGAAGAAAAACATTGTCCTCTGGTGCTACTAAGTAATCCCAAATGAGGATCAACCTGCACCGACCTTGGCTGTACCCCAAATACATAGGATGACCAGGGCACTAATGCCCTTTCTAACACAGCCTGAGCCTGGACCCACTGGCCCCTCCCAGACAGCTGGCCGCACACTGAGCACATCGAGCCGCCATGCCCTTAGGTTGTCATCTCTTCCCAACATCAGTTTTCAGGTTTCAGAACCTAGACATTATCTCCAATCACTGCCCAGGGTTGAAGGTGATGCAGAAATCAGAACTCCTTCCCCATGGCATGAAACCTTGTGGTTGGCATGTTGTCCAACGTTCAGTGTAGTTGAAACCAGTGTGGCCCATGTGGCCCCGCCCATGCTCACGGGCCACATTGGTCACAAACACACATTGTGACGCTCAGGCTGAGCCCAGTCCTCAAGTAAGGCCACTCAGTGGCTGGATGAAGAGATAGCATATTGGGCTTGCCATGCCCCTAGGCCCTAATTTTTAACCATAGTTCGGGTTGTCCCTTCAGTCTTCCCCACGGCTTGGCTTTGGAATTCCTCTTTTGGTCGGACACCTGAGGTAACAAAACTGAAATGAGTCCTCCCATCCCACAGATTGACGAAAACCAATTGGGAATCGGGCCAAATCCTCAGAGAGGAAGATTCGTCCATGGCCCATGAGGCCTCCCCGACATTCCACGGCCATCACTGATACAAAATCCAGAGACAAAAGCCTGAGCAATCGCCACAGACTCGCACTTTCTTCATATCCTGTAGAGTTCTTCTCATGGTTTGTAGATCGGGCCTGCCATACCTACGTCCCCAAACCTAAGCTGAGTTTGTGTTTTCAGACTTCTGTCCTCAAAGTCTTGGGCCACACACCCTCCAGGCTGGGCCCCTGGAGCCACACATTAGGACTGTGCCTACCAATCCATGGGAATTCTGCCCATTCCATGGTCCAAAATCGTACAAATTAGGAGAAATCTCCAAAGTCCCTGAGGCCATCCCAATAGTGTAGGTCGCCCGGAACAAACAAGGGCTGTCTGACACCAGCTGATAATCGACCTCCACTCATACCATAGATGGATGTCCCCAGAGAAGAAGATTGAACCAGACAGGACCCTAGGCCATAATAGGATCCATTGCTTTGGGTTACAGGCATGTGTCCTCAAAAGCCTGATTCCAATACGAGCATAGGGGTTTTCCTGAGGCACCCATCAGAACTCAACTCGTCTCCACAAGGAAACCTGTGCATGGGAGCCATGTCCAAAGCTTAGGAGAGTACTTCAGGGTCCCGGTGCCACCGCCCCATTCCAAGGCCCTCATGGACACAAAAACACATTAGGACCCATCCTCAGGAAAGTCCATTTCAACTCAACCACCCCGGTTGCTCCCGCAGAGCCATCAGATCTAAACTGTCTTGTTGCTAGGAGACAATTGGAATGCAAGGCGGGCTTCCCAGGCATCCATCCGCGAACGGTGCTCTGGAGTCATTCCATATGGGATGTCCTGGAGCTGTCCAACAGGTCTCAATTGTCCCGCAGAAGGAATCCATGAAGGGGGCATCCCACAACTCCCAACGTGGGAAAACCTCAATGGCCTCGAGATTCCGCTCCCTTCATGAAGCGGCCGTCAATCTCAGAAACTCCAAACTGAGCCAAAGTCTGATCCTCGCCCTGACTTCAGATGCATGAGATATTGGTTCAGATCTGCAGGGGGTACCTGCCGTGCCCTCGCCCTGAAACACAAGTCTAACTTGTCTTCTCAGACTTCCGTCCTCACACTCCTGGCCCCGAAGGTCTCAAGTTTGGCAATTCCGGACCCACAATGCAGCACTCTGCCTGCCCTCTAGAAAAAAAATTATTGCCTCATGAGCTGCCCAGGCACCTTAAATGAGGGTAAACCTACACAGCACTCGACTTTACCCAAATTATATAGTCTAACCTGGGCACTAATGCACTGTCGAACACAACCTGAGCCCGGACCTCCTGACCAACACCCAGAATGCTGACCGCACACTGAGCACATAAAACCCGCCATGGCCTTAGGTCATCATCTCTTCCCTACCTCAGTTTTCAGGCTTCAGAACCGAGACCTTATCTCCAATCACTTCCCAGGGGTGAGTGTGATGCAGAAATCAGAACTCCTCCTTACCCATGGCAAGAACCCTGTGGTTGGCACGTTGTCCAACGTTCAGTGTAGGAGAAACCAGCATTAACCCTGAGGCCCCGCCCATTCTTGAGTACGACGAGGGCATAAACACGCATTGTGACCCTCAGCATGAGTCCTGTCCTCTAGTAAGTCCTCTCAGTTGCTGGACCATTAGATGTCATAATGGGCTTGACATGTCCCTAGGCCCCAATTTTTAACCAAATTTCTGATGGTACAGTCGCCCCTCCCCAGGGCTCTACTCTGGAATCCCTCATTTGGTGGGACACCTGAGGATGAAAAAGAAAAAAACAAGAATAAAAAAAAAAAACGGACTTCTTCCAGCCCACAGAATGACCCCAAACTCTTTGGACGGGGCCAACCACCAGAGAGTAAGACTCGTCCATTTCCCATGAAGTCACCCAGAAATTCCACGTCCATGAGTGATACGATATCCAGAGACAAAAACTTGAGCAGGAGCCTCACACTCGCCCTTCTTTCAAATCCCGAAGTGTTCTCCTCATGGTCTGTAGATCAGGCCTGCCATACCTATGACCCGAAACATAAGCCGAGTTTGTGTTTTCAGACAACTGTCCAAACAGCCCTGGCCAACACACCCTACAGGCTCAGGCCCCTGGAGCCAAACCTGAGGACTGTACTTGCCCTCTCCAAAGAATTGTGTGTGCCCATTCCAATGGCCACAACCCTTCTAATAGGATATACCTCCAAATTCCCTGATCCATCTCAATAGTGGTGGCTTCCCAGGAAAAACAGGGGCGATCTGAGCCCAACTGAGCACCTACCTGCACTCAGACCCATAGACAGATGTCCCCAGAGGTAAAAAGGAAAGAACAGGCCCCTAGGCACTAATCCGATCCATTGCTTTGGTTTCCAGGCATCTCTCCTCAGAGGCCTGGATTTCAAAAGCAGCATATAGCTGTTTCTTGACTCACCCATCAGAAAACATCTCATCTACACATGGGAAACTTGCACGTTGGAGCTGTGTCAAAGCCTCTGTTTAGGAGAACCCTTTAGGGCCCCAGTGCCACCGCTTCATTCCAAGGTCTCCATAGACACAAAAGCACGTTAGGACCCATCCCCAGGGGTGTCCATTTCAACTCAGCGTCCTCGGTTGCTCCCCACAGATCCAGGAGATCTAACCTGTCTTGTTGCTAGGAGACAATTGGAATGCGAGGTGGGCTACCCAGCCATCCATCCTTAGAACCCTGCTCAGAATCATTGGCCTGGAGCCAAACAACAGGTCTCAATTGTCCTGCAGAAGACTCTCTGCAGTTTGGAGCTTCTCACAACTCCCATCGTGGGAAAACCCCCATGGCCTCGTGATGCCCCCGCCCATTCATGAAGGGGCCATCAGGGACAGAAACTCCAACCTGAGCGATCGTCTGATCCTCGCCCTGACTTCAGATGCACGAGATCTCGATTCAGGTCTGTAGATTGTGCGTGCCATGGCCTCACCCAGAAACCTAAGCCTAGCTTGTGTTCTCAGACTTTTGTCGTCAGACTACTGGCCCACAAGCCCTCCAGTTTGGCAATCCACAACTACAATGCAGCACTCTGACTGCCCTCAAGAAGAAAAACATTGTCCTCTGGTGCTACCCAGTAATCCCAAATGAGGATCAACCTGCACCGACCTTGGCTGTACCCCAAATACATAGGCTGACCAGGGCACTAATGCCCTTTCTGACACAGCCTGAGCCTGGACACCCTGGCCCCTCCCAGACAGCTGGCTGCACACTGAGCACATCGAGCCGCCATGCCCTTAGGTCGTCATCTCTTCCCAACATCAGTTTTCAGGTTTCAGAACGTAGACCTTATCTCCAATCACTGCCCAGGGTTGAAGGTGATGCAGAAATCAGAACTCCTTCCCCATGGCAAGAAACCTTGTGGTTGGCATGTTGTCCAACGTTCAGTGTAGTTGAAACCAGTGTGGCCCATGAGGCCCCGCCCATGCTCGCGGGCCACATTGGTCACAAACACACATTGTGACGCTCAGGCTGAGCCCAGTCCTCAAGTAAGGCCACTCAGTGACTGGATGAAGAGATAGCATATTGGGCCTGCCATGCCCCTAAGCCCCAATTTTTAACCATAGTTCGGGTTGTCCCTTCAGTCTTCCCCACGGCTTGGCTTTGGAATTCCTCTTTTGGTGGTACACCTGAGGTAACAAAAATGAAATGAGTCCTCCCATCCCACAGTTTGACGAAAAGCAATTGGGAATCGGGCCAAATCCTCAGAGAGGAAGATTCGTCTATGGCCCATGAGGCGTCCCCGACATTCCACGGCCATCGCTGATACAAAATCCAGAGACAAAAGCCTGAGCAAGAGCCTCAGACTCACACATTCTTCATATCCTGAAGAGTTCTTCTCATGGTTTGTAGATCGGGCCTGCCATACCTACGTCCCCTAACCTAACCTGAGTTTGTGTTTTCAGACTTCTGTCCTCAAAGTCTTGGGCCACACACCCTCCAGGCTGGGCCCCTGGAGCCACACATTAGGACTGTGCCTACCAATCCATGGGAATTCTGCCCATTACATGGTCCAAAATCGTACAAATTAGGAGAAACCTCCAAAGTCCCTGAGGCCATCCCAATAGTGTATGTCGCCCGGAACAAACATGGGCTGTCTGACACCAGCTGATAATCGACCTCCACTCATACCATAGATGGATGTCCCCAGAGAAGAATATTGAACCAGACAGGACCCTAGGCCATAATAGGATCCATTGCTTTGTGTTAAGGGCATGTGTCCTCAAAAGCCTGATTCCAATACGAGCATAGGTGTTTTCCTGAGGCACCCATCAGAACTCATCTCGTCTCCACAAGGAAACCTGTGCATGGGAGCCATGTCCAAACCTTAGGAGAGTATTTCAGGTTGCCGCTGCCACCGCCCCATTCCAAGGCCCTCATGGACACAAAAACACATTAGGACACATCCTCAAAAAAGTCCATTTCAACTCAGCCACCGAGGTTGCTCCCGCAGAGCCATCAGATCTAAACTGTCTTGTTGCTAGCAGAAAATTGGAATGGAGGCGGGCTTCCCAGGCATCCATCCGAGAACGGTGCTCTGGAGTCATTCCATATGGGATGTCCTGGAGCTGTCCAACAGGTCTCAATTGTCCCGCAGAAGGAATCCTTGAAGGGGGCATCCCACAACTCCCAACGTGGGAAAACCTCAATGGCCTCGAGATTCCGCTCCCTTCATGAAGCGGCCGTCATGCTCAGAGACTCCAACCTGAGCCAACGTCTGATCCTCGCCCTGACTTCAGATGCATGAGATATTGGTTCAGATCTGCAGGGGGTACCTGCCGTGCCCTCGCCCTGAAACCCAAGTCTAGCTTGTCTTCTCAGACTTCTGTCCTCACACTCCTGGCCCCGAAGCCCTCAAGTTTGGCAATTCCGGACCCACAATGCAGCACTCTGCCTGCACTCTAGAAAAAAAATGATTGCCTCATGAGCTGCCCAGGCACCTTAAATGAGGGTAAACCTACACAGCACTCGACTTTACCCAAATTATATAGTCTAACCTGGGCACTAATGCACTGTCGAACACAACCTGAGCCCGGACCTCCTGACCAACACCCAGAATGCTGACCGCACACTGAGCACATAAAACCCGCCATGGCCTTAGGTCATCATCTCTTCCCTACCTCAGTTTTCAGGCTTCAGAACCGAGACCTTATCTCCAATCACTTCCCAGGGGTGAGTGTGATGCAGAAATCAGAACTCCTCCTTACCCATGGCAAGAACCCTGTGGTTGGCACGTTGTCCAACGTTCAGTGTAGGAGAAACCAGCATTAACCCTGAGGCCCCGCCCATTCTTGAGTACGACGAGGGCATAAACACGCATTGTGACCCTCAGCATGAGTCCTGTCCTCTAGTAAGTCCTCTCAGTTGCTGGACCATTAGATGTCATAATGGGCTTGACATGTCCCTAGGCCCCAATTTTTAACCAAATTTCTGATGGTACAGTCGCCCCTCCCCAGGGCTCTACTCTGGAATCCCTCATTTGGTGGGACAACTGAGGATGAAAAAGAAAAAAACAAGAATAAAAAAAAAAAAAACGGACTTCTTCCAGCCCACAGAATGACCCCAAACTCTTTGGACGGGGCCAACCACCAGAGAGTAAGACTCGTCCATTTCCCATGAAGTCACCCAGAAATTCCACGTCCATGAGTGATACGATATCCAGAGACAAAAACTTGAGCAGGAGCCTCACACTCGCCCTTCTTTCAAATCCCGAAGTGTTCTCCTCATGGTCTGTAGATCAGGCCTGCCATACCTATGACCCGAAACATAAGCCGAGTTTGTGTTTTCAGACAACTGTCCAAACAGCCCTGGCCAACACACCCTACAGGCTCAGGCCCCTGGAGCCAAACCTGAGGACTGTACTTGCCCTCTCCAAAGAATTGTGTGTGCCCATTCCAATGGCCACAACCCTTCTAATAGGATATACCTCCAAATTCCCTGATCCATCTCAATAGTGGTGGCTTCCCAGGAAAAACAGGGGCGATCTGAGCCCAACTGAGCACCTACCTGCACTCAGACCCATAGACAGATGTCCCCAGAGGTAAAAAGGAAAGAACAGGCCCCTAGGCACTAATCCGATCCATTGCTTTGGTTTCCAGGCATCTCTCCTCAGAGGCCTGGATTTCAAAAGCAGCATATAGCTGTTTCTTGACTCACCCATCAGAAAACATCTCATCTACACATGGGAAACTTGCACGTTGGAGCTGTGTCAAAGCCTCTGTTTAGGAGAACCCTTTAGGGCCCCAGTGCCACCGCTTCATTCCAAGGTCTCCATAGACACAAAAGCACGTTAGGACCCATCCCCAGGGGTGTCCATTTCAACTCAGCGTCCTCGGTTGCTCCCCACAGATCCAGGAGATCTAACCTGTCTTGTTGCTAGGAGACAATTGGAATGCGAGGTGGGCTACCCAGCCATCCATCCTTAGAACCCTGCTCAGAATCATTGGCCTGGAGCCAAACAACAGGTCTCAATTGTCCTGCAGAAGACTCTCTGCAGTTTGGAGCTTCTCACAACTCCCATCGTGGGAAAACCCCCATGGCCTCGTGATGCCCCCGCCCATTCATGAAGGGGCCATCAGGGACAGAAACTCCAACCTGAGCGATCGTCTGATCCTCGCCCTGACTTCAGATGCACGAGATCTCGATTCAGGTCTGTAGATTGTGCGTGCCATGGCCTCACCCAGAAACCTAAGCCTAGCTTGTGTTCTCAGACTTTTGTCGTCAGACTACTGGCCCACAAGCCCTCCAGTTTGGCAATCCACAACTACAATGCAGCACTCTGACTGCCCTCAAGAAGAAAAACATTGTCCTCTGGTGCTACCCAGTAATCCCAAATGAGGATCAACCTGCACCGACCTTGGCTGTACCCCAAATACATAGGCTGACCAGGGCACTAATGCCCTTTCTGACACAGCCTGAGCCTGGACACCCTGGCCCCTCCCAGACAGCTGGCTGCACACTGAGCACATCGAGCCGCCATGCCCTTAGGTCGTCATCTCTTCCCAACATCAGTTTTCAGGTTTCAGAACGTAGACCTTATCTCCAATCACTGCCCAGGGTTGAAGGTGATGCAGAAATCAGAACTCCTTCCCCATGGCAAGAAACCTTGTGGTTGGCATGTTGTCCAACGTTCAGTGTAGTTGAAACCAGTGTGGCCCATGAGGCCCCGCCCATGCTCGCGGGCCACATTGGTCACAAACACACATTGTGACGCTCAGGCTGAGCCCAGTCCTCAAGTAAGGCCACTCAGTGACTGGATGAAGAGATAGCATATTGGGCCTGCCATGCCCCTAAGCCCCAATTTTTAACCATAGTTCGGGTTGTCCCTTCAGTCTTCCCCACGGCTTGGCTTTGGAATTCCTCTTTTGGTGGTACACCTGAGGTAACAAAAATGAAATGAGTCCTCCCATCCCACAGTTTGACGAAAAGCAATTGGGAATCGGGCCAAATCCTCAGAGAGGAAGATTCGTCTATGGCCCATGAGGCGTCCCCGACATTCCACGGCCATCGCTGATACAAAATCCAGAGACAAAAGCCTGAGCAAGAGCCTCAGACTCACACATTCTTCATATCCTGAAGAGTTCTTCTCATGGTTTGTAGATCGGGCCTGCCATACCTACGTCCCCTAACCTAACCTGAGTTTGTGTTTTCAGACTTCTGTCCTCAAAGTCTTGGGCCACACACCCTCCAGGCTGGGCCCCTGGAGCCACACATTAGGACTGTGCCTACCAATCCATGGGAATTCTGCCCATTACATGGTCCAAAATCGTACAAATTAGGAGAAACCTCCAAAGTCCCTGAGGCCATCCCAATAGTGTATGTCGCCCGGAACAAACATGGGCTGTCTGACACCAGCTGATAATCGACCTCCACTCATACCATAGATGGATGTCCCCAGAGAAGAATATTGAACCAGACAGGACCCTAGGCCATAATAGGATCCATTGCTTTGTGTTAAGGGCATGTGTCCTCAAAAGCCTGATTCCAATACGAGCATAGGTGTTTTCCTGAGGCACCCATCAGAACTCATCTCGTCTCCACAAGGAAACCTGTGCATGGGAGCCATGTCCAAACCTTAGGAGAGTATTTCAGGTTGCCGCTGCCACCGCCCCATTCCAAGGCCCTCATGGACACAAAAACACATTAGGACACATCCTCAAAAAAGTCCATTTCAACTCAGCCACCGAGGTTGCTCCCGCAGAGCCATCAGATCTAAACTGTCTTGTTGCTAGCAGAAAATTGGAATGGAGGCGGGCTTCCCAGGCATCCATCCGAGAACGGTGCTCTGGAGTCATTCCATATGGGATGTCCTGGAGCTGTCCAACAGGTCTCAATTGTCCCGCAGAAGGAATCCTTGAAGGGGGCATCCCACAACTCCCAACGTGGGAAAACCTCAATGGCCTCGAGATTCCGCTCCCTTCATGAAGCGGCCGTCATGCTCAGAGACTCCAACCTGAGCCAACGTCTGATCCTCGCCCTGACTTCAGATGCATGAGATATTGGTTCAGATCTGCAGGGGGTACCTGCCGTGCCCTCGCCCTGAAACCCAAGTCTAGCTTGTCTTCTCAGACTTCTGTCCTCACACTCCTGGCCCCGAAGCCCTCAAGTTTGGCAATTCCGGACCCACAATGCAGCACTCTGCCTGCACTCTAGAAAAAAAATGATTGCCTCATGAGCTGCCCAGGCACCTTAAATGAGGGTAAACCTACACAGCACTCGACTTTACCCAAATTATATAGTCTAACCTGGGCACTAATGCACTGTCGAACACAACCTGAGCCCGGACCTCCTGACCAACACCCAGAATGCTGACCGCACACTGAGCACATAAAACCCGCCATGGCCTTAGGTCATCATCTCTTCCCTACCTCAGTTTTCAGGCTTCAGAACCGAGACCTTATCTCCAATCACTTCCCAGGGGTGAGTGTGATGCAGAAATCAGAACTCCTCCTTACCCATGGCAAGAACCCTGTGGTTGGCACGTTGTCCAACGTTCAGTGTAGGAGAAACCAGCATTAACCCTGAGGCCCCGCCCATTCTTGAGTACGACGAGGGCATAAACACGCATTGTGACCCTCAGCATGAGTCCTGTCCTCTAGTAAGTCCTCTCAGTTGCTGGACCATTAGATGTCATAATGGGCTTGACATGTCCCTAGGCCCCAATTTTTAACCAAATTTCTGATGGTACAGTCGCCCCTCCCCAGGGCTCTACTCTGGAATCCCTCATTTGGTGGGACAACTGAGGATGAAAAAGAAAAAAACAAGAATAAAAAAAAAAAAAACGGACTTCTTCCAGCCCACAGAATGACCCCAAACTCTTTGGACGGGGCCAACCACCAGAGAGTAAGACTCGTCCATTTCCCATGAAGTCACCCAGAAATTCCACGTCCATGAGTGATACGATATCCAGAGACAAAAACTTGAGCAGGAGCCTCACACTCGCCCTTCTTTCAAATCCCGAAGTGTTCTCCTCATGGTCTGTAGATCAGGCCTGCCATACCTATGACCCGAAACATAAGCCGAGTTTGTGTTTTCAGACAACTGTCCAAACAGCCCTGGCCAACACACCCTACAGGCTCAGGCCCCTGGAGCCAAACCTGAGGACTGTACTTGCCCTCTCCAAAGAATTGTGTGTGCCCATTCCAATGGCCACAACCCTTCTAATAGGATATACCTCCAAATTCCCTGATCCATCTCAATAGTGGTGGCTTCCCAGGAAAAACAGGGGCGATCTGAGCCCAACTGAGCACCTACCTGCACTCAGACCCATAGACAGATGTCCCCAGAGGTAAAAAGGAAAGAACAGGCCCCTAGGCACTAATCCGATCCATTGCTTTGGTTTCCAGGCATCTCTCCTCAGAGGCCTGGATTTCAAAAGCAGCATATAGCTGTTTCTTGACTCACCCATCAGAAAACATCTCATCTACACATGGGAAACTTGCACGTTGGAGCTGTGTCAAAGCCTCTGTTTAGGAGAACCCTTTAGGGCCCCAGTGCCACCGCTTCATTCCAAGGTCTCCATAGACACAAAAGCACGTTAGGACCCATCCCCAGGGGTGTCCATTTCAACTCAGCGTCCTCGGTTGCTCCCCACAGATCCAGGAGATCTAACCTGTCTTGTTGCTAGGAGACAATTGGAATGCGAGGTGGGCTACCCAGCCATCCATCCTTAGAACCCTGCTCAGAATCATTGGCCTGGAGCCAAACAACAGGTCTCAATTGTCCTGCAGAAGACTCTCTGCAGTTTGGAGCTTCTCACAACTCCCATCGTGGGAAAACCCCCATGGCCTCGTGATGCCCCCGCCCATTCATGAAGGGGCCATCAGGGACAGAAACTCCAACCTGAGCGATCGTCTGATCCTCGCCCTGACTTCAGATGCACGAGATCTCGATTCAGGTCTGTAGATTGTGCGTGCCATGGCCTCACCCAGAAACCTAAGCCTAGCTTGTGTTCTCAGACTTTTGTCGTCAGACTACTGGCCCACAAGCCCTCCAGTTTGGCAATCCACAACTACAATGCAGCACTCTGACTGCCCTCAAGAAGAAAAACATTGTCCTCTGGTGCTACCCAGTAATCCCAAATGAGGATCAACCTGCACCGACCTTGGCTGTACCCCAAATACATAGGCTGACCAGGGCACTAATGCCCTTTCTGACACAGCCTGAGCCTGGACACCCTGGCCCCTCCCAGACAGCTGGCTGCACACTGAGCACATCGAGCCGCCATGCCCTTAGGTCGTCATCTCTTCCCAACATCAGTTTTCAGGTTTCAGAACGTAGACCTTATCTCCAATCACTGCCCAGGGTTGAAGGTGATGCAGAAATCAGAACTCCTTCCCCATGGCAAGAAACCTTGTGGTTGGCATGTTGTCCAACGTTCAGTGTAGTTGAAACCAGTGTGGCCCATGAGGCCCCGCCCATGCTCGCGGGCCACATTGGTCACAAACACACATTGTGACGCTCAGGCTGAGCCCAGTCCTCAAGTAAGGCCACTCAGTGACTGGATGAAGAGATAGCATATTGGGCCTGCCATGCCCCTAAGCCCCAATTTTTAACCATAGTTCGGGTTGTCCCTTCAGTCTTCCCCACGGCTTGGCTTTGGAATTCCTCTTTTGGTGGTACACCTGAGGTAAC
Organism: Mustela nivalis; assembly: GCF_964662115.1. Taxonomy (NCBI): domain Eukaryota; kingdom Metazoa; phylum Chordata; class Mammalia; order Carnivora; family Mustelidae; genus Mustela; species Mustela nivalis. Next base: position 266,685 of record NW_028135892.1, on the reverse strand, counting down.
AAAAATGAAATGAGTCCTCCCATCCCACAGTTTGACGAAAAGCAATTGGGAATCGGGCCAAATCCTCAGAGAGGAAGATTCGTCTATGGCCCATGAGGCGTCCCCGACATTCCACGGCCATCGCTGATACAAAATCCAGAGACAAAAGCCTGAGCAAGAGCCTCAGACTCACACATTCTTCATATCCTGAAGAGTTCTTCTCATGGTTTGTAGATCGGGCCTGCCATACCTACGTCCCCTAACCTAACCTGAGTTTGTGTTTTCAGACTTCTGTCCTCAAAGTCTTGGGCCACACACCCTCCAGGCTGGGCCCCTGGAGCCACACATTAGGACTGTGCCTACCAATCCATGGGAATTCTGCCCATTACATGGTCCAAAATCGTACAAATTAGGAGAAACCTCCAAAGTCCCTGAGGCCATCCCAATAGTGTATGTCGCCCGGAACAAACATGGGCTGTCTGACACCAGCTGATAATCGACCTCCACTCATACCATAGATGGATGTCCCCAGAGAAGAATATTGAACCAGACAGGACCCTAGGCCATAATAGGATCCATTGCTTTGTGTTAAGGGCATGTGTCCTCAAAAGCCTGATTCCAATACGAGCATAGGTGTTTTCCTGAGGCACCCATCAGAACTCATCTCGTCTCCACAAGGAAACCTGTGCATGGGAGCCATGTCCAAACCTTAGGAGAGTATTTCAGGTTGCCGCTGCCACCGCCCCATTCCAAGGCCCTCATGGACACAAAAACACATTAGGACACATCCTCAAAAAAGTCCATTTCAACTCAGCCACCGAGGTTGCTCCCGCAGAGCCATCAGATCTAAACTGTCTTGTTGCTAGCAGAAAATTGGAATGGAGGCGGGCTTCCCAGGCATCCATCCGAGAACGGTGCTCTGGAGTCATTCCATATGGGATGTCCTGGAGCTGTCCAACAGGTCTCAATTGTCCCGCAGAAGGAATCCTTGAAGGGGGCATCCCACAACTCCCAACGTGGGAAAACCTCAATGGCCTCGAGATTCCGCTCCCTTCATGAAGCGGCCGTCATGCTCAGAGACTCCAACCTGAGCCAACGTCTGATCCTCGCCCTGACTTCAGATGCATGAGATATTGGTTCAGATCTGCAGGGGGTACCTGCCGTGCCCTCGCCCTGAAACCCAAGTCTAGCTTGTCTTCTCAGACTTCTGTCCTCACACTCCTGGCCCCGAAGCCCTCAAGTTTGGCAATTCCGGACCCACAATGCAGCACTCTGCCTGCACTCTAGAAAAAAAATGATTGCCTCATGAGCTGCCCAGGCACCTTAAATGAGGGTAAACCTACACAGCACTCGACTTTACCCAAATTATATAGTCTAACCTGGGCACTAATGCACTGTCGAACACAACCTGAGCCCGGACCTCCTGACCAACACCCAGAATGCTGACCGCACACTGAGCACATAAAACCCGCCATGGCCTTAGGTCATCATCTCTTCCCTACCTCAGTTTTCAGGCTTCAGAACCGAGACCTTATCTCCAATCACTTCCCAGGGGTGAGTGTGATGCAGAAATCAGAACTCCTCCTTACCCATGGCAAGAACCCTGTGGTTGGCACGTTGTCCAACGTTCAGTGTAGGAGAAACCAGCATTAACCCTGAGGCCCCGCCCATTCTTGAGTACGACGAGGGCATAAACACGCATTGTGACCCTCAGCATGAGTCCTGTCCTCTAGTAAGTCCTCTCAGTTGCTGGACCATTAGATGTCATAATGGGCTTGACATGTCCCTAGGCCCCAATTTTTAACCAAATTTCTGATGGTACAGTCGCCCCTCCCCAGGGCTCTACTCTGGAATCCCTCATTTGGTGGGACACCTGAGGATGAAAAAGAAAAAAACAAGAATAAAAAAAAAAAAACGGACTTCTTCCAGCCCACAGAATGACCCCAAACTCTTTGGACGGGGCCAACCACCAGAGAGTAAGACTCGTCCATTTCCCATGAAGTCACCCAGAAATTCCACGTCCATGAGTGATACGATATCCAGAGACAAAAACTTGAGCAGGAGCCTCACACTCGCCCTTCTTTCAAATCCCGAAGTGTTCTCCTCATGGTCTGTAGATCAGGCCTGCCATACCTATGACCCGAAACATAAGCCGAGTTTGTGTTTTCAGACAACTGTCCAAACAGCCCTGGCCAACACACCCTACAGGCTCAGGCCCCTGGAGCCAAACCTGAGGACTGTACTTGCCCTCTCCAAAGAATTGTGTGTGCCCATTCCAATGGCCACAACCCTTCTAATAGGATATACCTCCAAATTCCCTGATCCATCTCAATAGTGGTGGCTTCCCAGGAAAAACAGGGGCGATCTGAGCCCAACTGAGCACCTACCTGCACTCAGACCCATAGACAGATGTCCCCAGAGGTAAAAAGGAAAGAACAGGCCCCTAGGCACTAATCCGATCCATTGCTTTGGTTTCCAGGCATCTCTCCTCAGAGGCCTGGATTTCAAAAGCAGCATATAGCTGTTTCTTGACTCACCCATCAGAAAACATCTCATCTACACATGGGAAACTTGCACGTTGGAGCTGTGTCAAAGCCTCTGTTTAGGAGAACCCTTTAGGGCCCCAGTGCCACCGCTTCATTCCAAGGTCTCCATAGACACAAAAGCACGTTAGGACCCATCCCCAGGGGTGTCCATTTCAACTCAGCGTCCTCGGTTGCTCCCCACAGATCCAGGAGATCTAACCTGTCTTGTTGCTAGGAGACAATTGGAATGCGAGGTGGGCTACCCAGCCATCCATCCTTAGAACCCTGCTCAGAATCATTGGCCTGGAGCCAAACAACAGGTCTCAATTGTCCTGCAGAAGACTCTCTGCAGTTTGGAGCTTCTCACAACTCCCATCGTGGGAAAACCCCCATGGCCACGTGATGCCCCCGCCCATTCATGAAGGGGCCATCAGGGACAGAAACTCCAACCTGAGCGATCGTCTGATCCTCGCCCTGACTTCAGATGCACGAGATCTCGATTCAGGTCTGTAGATTGTGCGTGCCATGGCCTCACCCAGAAACCTAAGCCTAGCTTGTGTTCTCAGACTTTTGTCGTCAGACTACTGGCCCACAAGCCCTCCAGTTTGGCAATCCACAACTACAATGCAGCACTCTGACTGCCCTCAAGAAGAAAAACATTGTCCTCTGGTGCTACCCAGTAATCCCAAATGAGGATCAACCTGCACCGACCTTGGCTGTACCCCAAATACATAGGCTGACCAGGGCACTAATGCCCTTTCTGACACAGCCTGAGCCTGGACACCCTGGCCCCTCCCAGACAGCTGGCTGCACACTGAGCACATCGAGCCGCCATGCCCTTAGGTCGTCATCTCTTCCCAACATCAGTTTTCAGGTTTCAGAACCTAGACCTTATCTCCAATCACTGCCCAGGGTTGAAGGTGATGCAGAAATCAGAACTCCTTCCCCATGGCAAGAAACCTTGTGGTTGGCATGTTGTCCAACGTTCAGTGTAGTTGAAACCAGTGTGGCCCATGAGGCCCCGCCCATGCTCGCGGGCCACATTGGTCACAAACACACATTGTGACGCTCAGACTGAGCCCAGTGCTCAAGTAAGGCCACTCAGTGACTGGATGAAGAGATAGCATATTGGGCCTGCCATGCCCCTAAGCCCCAATTTTTAACCATAGTTCGGGTTGTCCCTTCAGTCTTCCCCACGGCTTGGCTTTGGAATTCCTCTTTTGGTGGTACACCTGAGGTAACAAAAATGAAATGAGTCCTCCCATCCCACAGTTTGACGAAAAGCAATTGGGAATTGGGCCAAATCCTCAGAGAGGAAGATTCGTCTATGGCCCATGAGGCGTCCCCGACATTCCACGGCCATCGCTGATACAAAATCCAGAGACAAAAGCCTGAGCAAGAGCCTCAGACTCACACATTCTTCATATCCTGAAGAGTTCTTCTCATGGTTTGTAGATCGGGCCTGCCATACCTACGTCCCCTAACCTAACCTGAGTTTGTGTTTTCAGACTTCTGTCCTCAAAGTCTTGGGCCACACACCCTCCAGGCTGGGCCCCTGGAGCCACACATTAGGACTGTGCCTACCAATCCATGGGAATTCTGCCCATTACATGGTCCAAAATCGTACAAATTAGGAGAAACCTCCAAAGTCCCTGAGGCCATCCCAATAGTGTATGTCGCCCGGAACAAACATGGGCTGTCTGACACCAGCTGATAATCGACCTCCACTCATACCATAGATGGATGTCCCCAGAGAAGAATATTGAACCAGACAGGACCCTAGGCCATAATAGGATCCATTGCTTTGTGTTAAGGGCATGTGTCCTCAAAAGCCTGATTCCAATACGAGCATAGGTGTTTTCCTGAGGCACCCATCAGAACTCATCTCGTCTCCACAAGGAAACCTGTGCATGGGAGCCATGTCCAAACCTTAGGAGAGTATTTCAGGTTGCCGCTGCCACCGCCCCATTCCAAGGCCCTCATGGACACAAAAACACATTAGGACACATCCTCAAAAAAGTCCATTTCAACTCAGCCACCGAGGTTGCTCCCGCAGAGCCATGATATCTAAACTGTCTTGTTGCTAGCAGAAAATTGGAATGGAGGCGGGCTTCCCAGGCATCCATCCGAGAACGGTGCTCTGGAGTCATTCCATATGGGATGTCCTGGAGCTGTCCAACAGGTCTCAATTGTCCCGCAGAAGGAATCCTTGAAGGGGGCATCCCACAACTCCCAACGTGGGAAAACCTCAATGGCCTCGAGATTCCGCTCCCTTCATGAAGCGGCCGTCATGCTCAGAGACTCCAACCTGAGCCAACGTCTGATCCTCGCCCTGACTTCAGATGCATGAGATATTGGTTCAGATCTGCAGGGGGTACCTGCCGTGCCCTCGCCCTGAAACCCAAGTCTAGCTTGTCTTCTCAGACTTCTGTCCTCACACTCCTGGCCCCGAAGCCCTCAAGTTTGGCAATTCCGGACCCACAATGCAGCACTCTGCCTGCACTCTAGAAAAAAAATGATTGCCTCATGAGCTGCCCAGGCACCTTAAATGAGGGTAAACCTACACAGCACTCGACTTTACCCAAATTATATAGTCTAACCTGGGCACTAATGCACTGTCGAACACAACCTGAGCCCGGACCTCCTGACCAACACCCAGAAAGCTGACCGCACACTGAGCACATAAAACCCGCCATGGCCTTAGGTCATCATCTCTTCCCTACCTCAGTTTTCAGGCTTCAGAACCGAGACCTTATCCCAATCACTGCCCAGGGGTGAGTGTGATGCAGAAATCAGAACTCCTCCTTACCCATGGCAAGAACCCTTGTGGTTGGCACGTTATCCAACGTTCAGTGTAGGAGAAACCAGCATTCACCCTGAGGCCCCGCCCATTCTTGAGTGCGACGAGGGCATACACACGCATTGTGACCCTCAACATGAGTCCTGTCCTCTAGTAAGTCCTCTCAGTGGCTGGACCATTAGATGTCATAATGGGCTTGACATGTCCCTAGGCCCCAATTTTTAACCAGATTTCTGATAGTCCAGTCGCCCCAACCCAGGGCTCTACTCTGGAATCCCTCATTTGGTGGGACACCTGAGGTTAAAAAAGAAAAAAACAAGAATAAAAAGAAAAACGGACTTCTTCCAGCCCACAGAATGACCCCAAACTCTTTGGACGGGGCCATACCACCAGAGAGTAAGACTCGTCCATTTCCCATGAAGTCACACAGAAATTTCACGACCATGAGTGACACGATATCCAGAGACAAAAACTTGAGCTTGAGCCTCACACTCGCCCTTCTTTCAAATCCCGAAGTGTTCTCCTCATGGTCTGTAGGTCAGTCATGCCATACCTATGACCCGAAACATAAGCCGAGTTTGTGTTTTCAGACAACTGTCCAAACAGCCCTGGCCTACACAACCTACAGGCTCAGGCCCCTGGAGCCAAACCTGAGGACTGTACTTGCCCTCTCCAAGGGAATTGTGTGTGCCCATTCCAATGGCCACAACCCTTCTAATAGGATAAACCTCCAAAGTCCCTGATCCATCTCAATAGTGGTGGCTTCCCAGGAAAAACAGGGGCATTCTGGGCCCAAGTGAGCACCTACCTGCACTCAGACCCATAGACAGATGTCCCCAGAGGTAAAAAGGAAAGAACAGGCCCCTAGGCACTAATCAGATCCATTGCTTTGGTTTCCAGGCATCTCTCCTCAGAGGCGTGGATTTCAAAAGCAGAATATAGCTGTTTCTTGACTCACCCATCAGAAAACATCTCATCTACACATGGGAAACTTGCACGTTGGAGCTGTGTCAAAGCCTCTGTTTAGGAGAACCCTTTAGGGCCCCAGTGCCACCGCTTCATTCCAAGGTCTCCATAGACACAAAAGCACGTTAGGCCCCATCCCCAAGGGTGTCCATTTCAACTCAGGGTCCTCGGTTGCTCCCCACATATCCAGGAGATCTAACCTGTCTTGTTGCTAGGAGACAATTGGAATGCGATGTGGACTACCCAGCCATCCGTACTTAGAACCCTGCTCAGAATCATGGGCCTGGAGCCAAACAACTGGTCTCAATTGTCCTGCGGAAGACTCTCTGCAGTTTGGAGCTTCTCGCAACTCCCATCGTGGGAAAACACCCATGGCCTCGTGATGACCCCCCATTCATGACGGGGCCATCAGGGTCAGAAACTCCAACCTGAGCGATCGTCTGATCCTCGCCCTGACTTCAGATGCACGAGATCTCGATTCAGGTCTGTAGATTGTGCGTGCCATGGCCTCACCCAGAAACCTAAGCCTAGCTTGTGTTCTCAGACTTTTGTCGTCAGACAACTGGCCCACAAGCCCTCCAGTTTGGCAATCCAGAACTACAATGCAGCACTCTGCCGGCTCTGCAGAAGAAAAACATTGTCCTCTGGGGCTACCCAGTAATCCCAAATGAGGATCAACCTGCACCGACCTTGGCTGTACCCCAAATACATAGGCTGACCAGGGCTCTAATGCCCTTTCTGGTACAGCCTGAGCCTGGACCCCCTGGCCCCTCCCAGACAGCTGGCCGCACACTGAGCACATCAAGCCGCCATGGCCTTAGGTCTTCATCTCTTCCCAACCACGGTTTTCAGGTTTCAGAACCTAGACCTTATCTCCAATCACTGCCCAGGGTTGAAGGTGATGCAAAAATCAGAACTCCTTCCCCATGGCAAGAAACCTTGTGGTTGGCATGTTGTCCAACGTTCAGTGTAGTTGAATCCAGTGTGGCCCATGAGGCCCCGCCCATGCTCGCGGTCCACAATGGTCACAAACACACATTGTGACGCTCAGGCTGAGCCCAGTCCTCAAGTAAGGCCGCTCAGTGGCTGGATGAAGAGATAGCATATTGGGCTTGCCATGCCCCTAGGCCCCAATTTTTAACCATAGTTCGGGTTGTCCCTTCAGTCTTCCCCACGGCTTGGCTTTGGAATTCCTCTTTTGGTCGGACACCTGAGGTAACAAAACTGAAATGAGTCCTCCCATCCCACAGATTGACGAAAAGCAATTGGGAATCGGGCCAAATCCTCAGAGAGGAAGATTCTTCCATGGCCCATGAGGCCTCCCTGACATTCCACGGCCTTCGCTGAAACAAAATCCAGAGACAAAAGCCTGAGCAAGCGCCTCAGACTCGCACTTTCTTCATATCCTGAAGAGTTCTTCTCATGGTTTGTAGATCGGGCCTGCCATACCTACGTCCCCAAACCTAAGCTGAGTTTGTGTTTTCAGACTTCTGTCTTCAAAGTCTTGGGCCACACACCCTCCAGGCTCGGCCCCTGGAGCCACACATTAGGACTGTGCCTACCAATCCATGGGAATTCTGCCCATTCCATGGTCCAAAATCGTACAAATTAGGAGAAACCTCCAAAGTCCCTGAGGCCATCCGAATAGTGTAGGTCGCCCGGAACAAACAAGGGCTGTCTGACACCAGCTGATAATCGACCTCCACTCATACCATAGATGGATGTCCCCAGAGAAGAAGATTGAACCAGACAGGACCCTAGGCCATAATAGGATCCATTGCTTTGGGTTACAGGCATGTGTCCTCAAAAGCCTGATTCCAATACGAGCATAGGTGTTTTCCTGAGGCACCCATCAGAACTCATCGCGTCTCCACAAGGAAATCTGTGCATGGGAGCCATGTCCAAAGCTTAGGAGAGTATTTCAGGGTCCTGGTGCCACCGCCCCATTCCAAGGCCCTCATGGACACAAAAACACATTAGGACCCATCCTCAGGAAAGTCCATTTCAACTCAGCCGCCCCGGTTGCTCCCGAAGAGCCATCAGATCTAAACTCTCTTGTTGCTAGGAGACAATTGGAATGCGAGGCGGGCTTCCCAGGCATCCATCCGCGAACGGTGCTCTGGAGTCATTCCATATGGGATGTCCTGGAGCTGTCCAACAGGTCTCAATTGTCCCGCAGAAGGAATCCTTGAAGGGGGCATCCCACAACTCCCAACGTGGGAAAACCTCAATGGTCTCGAGATTCCGCTCCCTTCATGAAGCGGCCGTCATGCTCAGAAACTCCAACCTGAGCCAACGTCTGATCCTCGCCCTGACTTCAGATGCATGAGATATTGGTTCAGATTTGCAGGGGGTACCTGCCGTGCCCTCGCCCTGAAACCCAAGTCTAGGATGTCTTCTCAGACTTCCGTCCTCACACTCCTGGCCCCGAAGCCCTCAAGTTTGGCAATTCCGGACCCACAATGCAGCACTCTGCCTGCCCTCTAGAAAAAAAATTATTGCCTCATGAGCTGCCCAGGCACCTTAAATGAGGGTAAACCTACACAGCACTCGACTTTACCCAAATTATATAGTCTAACCTGGGCACTAATGCACTGTCGAACACAACCTGAGCCCGGACCTCCTGACCAACACCCAGAAAGCTGACCGCACACTGAGCACATAAAACCCGCCATGGCCTTAGGTCATCATCTATTCCCTACCTCAGTTTTCAGGCTTCTAACCGAGACCTTATCTCCAATCACTGCCTAAGGGTGAGTGTGATGCAGAAATCAGAACTCCTCCTTACCCATGGCAAGAACCCTGTGGTTGGCACGTTGTCCAACGTTCAGTGTAGGAGAAACCAGCATTCACCCTGAGGCCCCGCCCATTCTTGAGTGCGACGAGGGCATACACACGCATTGTGACCCTCAGCATGAGTCCTGTCCTCTAGTAAGTCCTCTCAGTTGCTGGAACATTAGATGTCATAATGGGCTTGACATGCCCCGAGGCCCCAATTTTTAACCAGATTTCTGATTGTCCAGTCGCCCCTCCCCAGGGCTCTACTCTGGAATCCCTCATTTGGTGGGACACCTGAGGTTAAAAAAGAAAAAAAAACAACAAGAACAACCAAAAAAAAACGAACTTCTGCCAGCCCACAGAATGACCCCAAACTCTTTGGACGGGGCCAAACCACCAGAGAGTAAGACTCGTCCATTTCCCATGAAGTCACCCAGAAATTCCACAACCATGAGTGACACGATATCCAGAGACAAAAACTTGAGCAGGAGCCTCACACTCGCCCTTCCTTCAAATCCCAAAGAGTTCTCCTCATGGTCTGTAGATCAGTCCTGCCATACCTATGACCCGAAACATAAGCCGAGTTTGTGTTTTCAGACAACTGTCCAAACAGCCCTGGCCTACACAACCTACAGGCTCAGGCCCCTGGAGCCAAACCTGAGGACTGTACTTGCCCTCTCCAAGGGAATTGTGTGTGCCCATTCCAATGGCCACAACCCTTCTAATAGGATAAACCTCCAAAGTCCCTGATCCATCTCAATAGTGGTGGCTTCCCAGGAAAAACAGGGGCAATCTGAGCCCAACTGAGCACCTACCTGCACTCAGACCCATAGACAGATGTCCCCATAGGTAAAAAGGAAAGAACAGGCCCCTAGGCACTAATCCGATCCATTGCTTTGGTTTCCAGGCATCTCTCCTCAGAGGCCTGGATTTCAAAAGCAGCATATAGCTGTTTCTTGACTCACCCATCAGAAAACATCTCATCTACACATGGGAAACTTGCACGTTGGAGCTGTGTCAAAGCCTATGTTTAGGAGAACCCTTTAGGGCCCCAGTGCCACCGCTTCATTCCAAGGTCTCCATAGACACAAAGGCACGTTAGGACCCATCCCCAGGGGTGTCCATTTCAACTCAGCGGCCTCGGTTGCTCCCCACAGATCCAGGAGATCTAACCTGTCATGTTGCTAGGAGACAGTTGGAATGCGAGGTGGGCTACCCAGCCATCCGTACTTAGAACCCAGCTCAGAAACATTGGCCTGGAGCCAAACAACAGGTCTCAATTGTCCTGCAGAAGACTCTCTGCAGTTTGGAGCTTCTCACAACTCCCATCGTGGGAAAACACCCATGGCCTCGTGATGCCACCCCCCATTCATGAAGAAGCCATCAGGGACAGAAACTCCAACCTGAGCGATCGTCTGATCCTCGCGCTGACTTCAGATGCACGAGACCTCGATTCAGGTCTGTAGATTGTGCGTGCCATGGCCTCACCCAGAAACCTAAGCTTAGCTTGTGTTCTCAGACTTTTGTCGTCAGACTACTGGCCCACAAGCCGTCCAGTTTGGCAATCCAGAACTACAATGCAGCACTCCTCCGGCCCTCCAGAAGAAAAACATTGTCTTCTGGGGCTACCCAGTAACCCCAAATGAGGATCAACCTGCACTGACCTTGGCTGTACCACAAATACATAGGCTGACAAGGGCACTAATGCCCTTTCTGACACAGGCTGAGCCTGGACCCCCTGGCCCCTCCCAGACAGCTGGCCGCACACTGAGCACATCAAGCCGCCATGGCCTTAGGTCTTCATCTCTTCCCAACCTCGGTTTTCAGGTTTCAGAACCTAGACCTTATCTCCAATCACTGCCCAGGGTTGAAGGTGATGCAAAAATCAGAACTCCTTCCCCATGGCAAGAAACCTTGTGGTTGGCATGTTGTCCAACGTTCAGTGTAGTTGAATCCAGTGTGGCCCATGAGGCCCCGCCCATGCTCGCGGTCCACAATGGTTACAAACACACATTGTGACGCTCAGGCTGAGCCCAGTCCTCAAGTAAGGCCGCTCAGTGGCTGGATGAAGAGATAGCATATTGGGCTTGCCATGCCCCTAGGCCCCAATTTTTAACCATAGTTCGGGTTGTCCCTTCAGTCTTCCCCACGGCTTGGCTTTGGAATTCCTCTTTTGGTCGGACACCTGAGGTAACAAAACTGAAATGAGTCCTCCCATCCCACAGATTGACGAAAAGCAATTGGGAATCGGGCCAAATCCTCAGAGAGGAAGATTCTTCCATGGCCCATGAGGCCTCCCTGACATTCCACGGCCTTCGCTGAAACAAAATCCAGAGACAAAAGCCTGAGCAAGCGCCTCAGACTCGCACTTTCTTCATATCCTGAAGAGTTCTTCTCATGGTTTGTAGATCGGGCCTGCCATACCTACGTCCCCAAACCTAAGCTGAGTTTGTGTTTTCAGACTTCTGTCTTCAAAGTCTTGGGCCACACACCCTCCAGGCTCGGCCCCTGGAGCCACACATTAGGACTGTGCCTACCAATCCATGGGAATTCTGCCCATTCCATGGTCCAAAATCGTACAAATTAGGAGAAACCTCCAAAGTCCCTGAGGCCATCCCAATAGTGTAGGTCGCCCGGAACAAACAAGGGCTGTCTGACACCAGCTGATAATCGACCTCCACTCATACCATAGATGGATGTCCCCAGAGAAGAAGATTGAACCAGACAGGACCCTAGGCCATAATAGGATCCATTGCTTTGGGTTACAGGCATGTGTCCTCAAAAGCCTGATTCCAATACGAGCATAGGTGTTTTCCTGAGGCACCCATCAGAACTCATCGCGTCTCCACAAGGAAATCTGTGCATGGGAGCCATGTCCAAAGCTTAGGAGAGTATTTCAGGGTCCTGGTGCCACCGCCCCATTCCAAGGCCCTCATGGACACAAAAACACATTAGGACCCATCCTCAGGAAAGTCCATTTCAACTCAGCCGCCCCGGTTGCTCCCGAAGAGCCATCAGATCTAAACTGTCTTGTTGCTAGGAGACAATTGGAATGCGAGGCGGGCTTCCCAGGCATCCATCCGCGAACGGTGCTCTGGAGTCATTCCATATGGGATGTCCTGGAGCTGTCCAACAGGTCTCAATTGTCCCGCAGAAGGAATCCTTGAAGGGGGCATCCCACAACTCCCAACGTGGGAAAACCTCAATGGTCTCGAGATTCCGCTCCCTTCATGAAGCGGCCGTCATGCTCAGAAACTCCAACCTGAGCCAACGTCTGATCCTCGCCCTGACTTCAGATGCATGAGATATTGGTTCAGATTTGCAGGGGGTACCTGCCGTGCCCTCGCCCTGAAACCCAAGTCTAGGATGTCTTCTCAGACTTCCGTCCTCACACTCCTGGCCCCGAAGCCCTCAAGTTTGGCAATTCCGGACCCACAATGCAGCACTCTGCCTGCCCTCTAGAAAAAAAATTATTGCCTCATGAGCTGCCCAGGCACCTTAAATGAGGGTAAACCTACACAGCACTCGACTTTACCCAAATTATATAGTCTAACCTGGGCACTAATGCACTGTCGAACACAACCTGAGCCCGGACCTCCTGACCAACACCCAGAAAGCTGACCGCACACTGAGCACATAAAACCCGCCATGGCCTTAGGTCATCATCTATTCCCTACCTCAGTTTTCAGGCTTCTAACCGAGACCTTATCTCCAATCACTGCCTAAGGGTGAGTGTGATGCAGAAATCAGAACTCCTCCTTACCCATGGCAAGAACCCTGTGGTTGGCACGTTGTCCAACGTTCAGTGTAGGAGAAACCAGCATTCACCCTGAGGCCCCGCCCATTCTTGAGTGCGACGAGGGCATACACACGCATTGTGACCCTCAGCATGAGTCCTGTCCTCTAGTAAGTCCTCTCAGTTGCTGGAACATTAGATGTCATAATGGGCTTGACATGCCCCGAGGCCCCAATTTTTAACCAGATTTCTGATTGTCCAGTCGCCCCTCCCCAGGGCTCTACTCTGGAATCCCTCATTTGGTGGGACACCTGAGGTTAAAAAAGAAAAAAAAACAACAAGAACAACCAAAAAAAAACGAACTTCTGCCAGCCCACAGAATGACCCCAAACTCTTTGGACGGGGCCAAACCACCAGAGAGTAAGACTCGTCCATTTCCCATGAAGTCACCCAGAAATTCCACAACCATGAGTGACACGATATCCAGAGACAAAAACTTGAGCAGGAGCCTCACACTCGCCCTTCCTTCAAATCCCAAAGAGTTCTCCTCATGGTCTGTAGATCAGTCCTGCCATACCTATGACCCGAAACATAAGCCGAGTTTGTGTTTTCAGACAACTGTCCAAACAGCCCTGGCCTACACAACCTACAGGCTCAGGCCCCTGGAGCCAAACCTGAGGACTGTACTTGCCCTCTCCAAGGGAATTGTGTGTGCCCATTCCAATGGCCACAACCCTTCTCATAGGATAAACCTCCAAAGTCCCTGATCCATCTCAATAGTGGTGGCTTCCCAGGAAAAACAGGGGCAATCTGAGCCCAACTGAGCACCTACCTGCACTCAGACCCATAGACAGATGTCCCCAGAGGTAAAAAGGAAAGAACAGGCCCCTAGGCACTAATCCGATCCATTGCTTTGGTTTCCAGGCATCTCTCCTCAGAGGCCTGGATTTCAAAAGCAGCATATAGCTGTTTCTTGACTCACCCATCAGAAAACATCTCATCTACACATGGGAAACTTGCACGTTGGAGCTGTGTCAAAGCCTATGTTTAGGAGAACCCTTTAGGGCCCCAGTGCCACCGCTTCATTCCAAGGTCTCCATAGACACAAAGGCACGTTAGGACCCATCCCCAGGGGTGTCCATTTCAACTCAGCGGCCTCGGTTGCTCCCCACAGATCCAGGAGATCTAACCTGTCATGTTGCTAGGAGACAGTTGGAATGCGAGGTGGGCTACCCAGCCATCCGTACTTAGAACCCAGCTCAGAAACATTGGCCTGGAGCCAAACAACAGGTCTCAATTGTCCTGCAGAAGACTCTCTGCAGTTTGGAGCTTCTCACAACTCCCATCGTGGGAAAACACCCATGGCCTCGTGATGCCACCCCCCATTCATGAAGAAGCCATCAGGGACAGAAACTCCAACCTGAGCGATCGTCTGATCCTCGCGCTGACTTCAGATGCACGAGACCTCGATTCAGGTCTGTAGATTGTGCGTGCCATGGCCTCACCCAGAAACCTAAGCTTAGCTTGTGTTCTCAGACTTTTGTCGTCAGACTACTGGCCCACAAGCCGTCCAGTTTGGCAATCCAGAACTACAATGCAGCACTCCTCCGGCCCTCCAGAAGAAAAACATTGTCTTCTGGGGCTACCCAGTAACCCCAAATGAGGATCAACCTGCACTGACCTTGGCTGTACCACAAATACATAGGCTGACCAGGGCACTAATGCCCTTTCTGACACAGGCTGAGCCTGGACACCCTGGCCCCTCCCAGACAGCTGGCCGCACACAGAGCACATCGAGCCGCCATGGCCTTAGGTCGTCATCTCTTCCCAACATCAGTTTTCAGGTTTCAGAACCTAGACCTTATCTCCAATCACTGCCCAGGGTTGAAGGTGATGTAGAAATCAGAACTCCTTCCCCATGGCAAGAAACCTTGTGGTTGGCATGTTGTCCAACGTTCAGTGTAGTTGAAACCAGTGTGGCCCATGAGGCCCCGCCCATGCTCGCGGGCCACATTGGTCACAAACACACATTGTGACGCTCAGGCTGAGCCCAGTCCTCAAGTAAGGCCACTCAGTGGCTGGATGAAGAGATAGCATATTGGGGTTGCCATGCCCCTAGGCCCCAATTTTTAACCATAGTTTGGGTTGTCCCTTCAGTCTTCCCCACGGCTTGGCTTTGGAATTCCTCTTTTGGTGGGACACCTGACGTAACAAAACTGAAATGAGTCCTCCCATCCCACAGATTGACGAAAAGCAATTGGGAATCGGGCCAAACCCTCAGAGAGGAAGATTCGTCCATGGCCCATGATGCGTCCCCGACATTCCATGGCCATCGCTGATACAAAATCCAGAGACAAAAGCCTGAGCAAGCGCCTCAGACTCGCACTTTCTTCATATCCTGAAGAGTTCTTCTCATGGTTTGTAGATCGGGCCTGCCATACCTACGTCCCCAAACCTAAGCTGAGTTTGTGTCTTCAGACTTCTGTCCTCAATTCTTGGGCCACACACCCTCCAGGCTGGGCCCCTGGAGCCACACATTAGGACTGTGCCTAACAATCCATGGGAATTCTGCCCATTCCATGGTCCAAAATCGTACAAATTAGGAGAAACCTCCAAAGTCCCTGAGGCCATCCCAATAGTGTAGGTCGCCCGGAACAAACAAGGGCTGTCTGATTTCAGCAGATAATCGACCTCCACTCATACCATAGATGGATGTCCCCAGAGAAGAAGATTGAACCAGACAGGACCCTAGGCCATAATAGGATCCATTGCTTTGGGTCACAGGCATGTGTCCTCAAAAGCCTGATTCCAATACGAGCATAGGTGTTTTCCTGAGGCACCCATCAGAACTCATCTCGTCTCCACAAGGAAACCTGTGCATGGGAACCATGTCCAAACCTTAGGAGAGTACTTCAGGGTCCCGATGCCACCGCCCCATTCCAAGGCCCTCATGGACACAAAAACACATTAGGACACATCCTCAAAAAAGTCCATTTCAACTCAGCCACCGAGGTTGCTCCCGCAGAGCCATCAGATCTAAACTGTCTTGTTGCTAGCAGAAAATTGGAATGGAGGCGGGCTTCCCAGGCATCCATCCGAGAACGGTGCTCTGGAGTCATTCCATATGGGATGTCCTGGAGCTGTCCAACAGGTCTCAATTGTCCCGCAGAAGGAATCCTTGAAGGGGGCATTCCACAACTCCCAACGTGGGAAAACCTCAATGGCCTCGAGATTCCGCTCCCTTCATGAAGCGGCCGTCATGCTCAGAGACTCCAACCTGAGCCAACGTCTGATCCTCGCCCTGACTTCAGATGCATGAGATATTGGTTCAGATCTGCAGGGGGTACCTGCCGTGCCCTCGCCCTGAAACCCAAGTCTAGCTTGTCTTCTCAGACTTCTGTCCTCACACTCCTGGCCCCGAAGCCCTCAAGTTTGGCAATTCCGGACCCACAATGCAGCACTCTGCCTGCACTCTAGAAAAAAAATGATTGCCTCATGAGCTGCCCAGGCACCTTAAATGAGGGTAAACCTACACAGCACTCGACTTTACCCAAATTATATAGTCTAACCTGGGCACTAATGCACTGTCGAACACAACCTGAGCCCGGACCTCCTGACCAACACCCAGAATGCTGACCGCACACTGAGCACATAAAACCCGCCATGGCCTTAGGTCATCATCTCTTCCCTACCTCAGTTTTCAGGCTTCAGAACCGAGACCTTATCTCCAATCACTTCCCAGGGGTGAGTGTGATGCAGAAATCAGAACTCCTCCTTACCCATGGCAAGAACCCTGTGGTTGGCACGTTGTCCAACGTTCAGTGTAGGAGAAACCAGCATTAACCCTGAGGCCCCGCCCATTCTTGAGTACGACGAGGGCATAAACACGCATTGTGACCCTCAGCATGAGTCCTGTCCTCTAGTAAGTCCTCTCAGTTGCTGGACCATTAGATGTCATAATGGGCTTGACATGTCCCTAGGCCCCAATTTTTAACCAAATTTCTGATGGTACAGTCGCCCCTCCCCAGGGCTCTACTCTGGAATCCCTCATTTGGTGGGACACCTGAGGATGAAAAAGAAAAAAACAAGAATAAAAAAAAAAAAACGGACTTCTTCCAGCCCACAGAATGACCCCAAACTCTTTGGACGGGGCCAACCACCAGAGAGTAAGACTCGTCCATTTCCCATGAAGTCACCCAGAAATTCCACGTCCATGAGTGATACGATATCCAGAGACAAAAACTTGAGCAGGAGCCTCACACTCGCCCTTCTTTCAAATCCCGAAGTGTTCTCCTCATGGTCTGTAGATCAGGCCTGCCATACCTATGACCCGAAACATAAGCCGAGTTTGTGTTTTCAGACAACTGTCCAAACAGCCCTGGCCAACACACCCTACAGGCTCAGGCCCCTGGAGCCAAACCTGAGGACTGTACTTGCCCTCTCCAAAGAATTGTGTGTGCCCATTCCAATGGCCACAACCCTTCTAATAGGATATACCTCCAAATTCCCTGATCCATCTCAATAGTGGTGGCTTCCCAGGAAAAACAGGGGCGATCTGAGCCCAACTGAGCACCTACCTGCACTCAGACCCATAGACAGATGTCCCCAGAGGTAAAAAGGAAAGAACAGGCCCCTAGGCACTAATCCGATCCATTGCTTTGGTTTCCAGGCATCTCTCCTCAGAGGCCTGGATTTCAAAAGCAGCATATAGCTGTTTCTTGACTCACCCATCAGAAAACATCTCATCTACACATGGGAAACTTGCACGTTGGAGCTGTGTCAAAGCCTCTGTTTAGGAGAACCCTTTAGGGCCCCAGTGCCACCGCTTCATTCCAAGGTCTCCATAGACACAAAAGCACGTTAGGACCCATCCCCAGGGGTGTCCATTTCAACTCAGCGTCCTCGGTTGCTCCCCACAGATCCAGGAGATCTAACCTGTCTTGTTGCTAGGAGACAATTGGAATGCGAGGTGGGCTACCCAGCCATCCATCCTTAGAACCCTGCTCAGAATCATTGGCCTGGAGCCAAACAACAGGTCTCAATTGTCCTGCAGAAGACTCTCTGCAGTTTGGAGCTTCTCACAACTCCCATCGTGGGAAAACCCCCATGGCCACGTGATGCCCCCGCCCATTCATGAAGGGGCCATCAGGGACAGAAACTCCAACCTGAGCGATCGTCTGATCCTCGCCCTGACTTCAGATGCACGAGATCTCGATTCAGGTCTGTAGATTGTGCGTGCCATGGCCTCACCCAGAAACCTAAGCCTAGCTTGTGTTCTCAGACTTTTGTCGTCAGACTACTGGCCCACAAGCCCTCCAGTTTGGCAATCCACAACTACAATGCAGCACTCTGACTGCCCTCAAGAAGAAAAACATTGTCCTCTGGTGCTACCCAGTAATCCCAAATGAGGATCAACCTGCACCGACCTTCGCTGTACCCCAAATACATAGGCTGACCAGGGCACTAATGCCCTTTCTGACACAGCCTGAGCCTGGACACCCTGGCCCCTCCCAGACAGCTGGCTGCACACTGAGCACATCGAGCCGCCATGCCCTTAGGTCGTCATCTCTTCCCAACATCAGTTTTCAGGTTTCAGAACCTAGACCTTATCTCCAATCACTGCCCAGGGTTGAAGGTGATGCAGAAATCAGAACTCCTTCCCCATGGCAAGAAACCTTGTGGTTGGCATGTTGTCCAACGTTCAGTGTAGTTGAAACCAGTGTGGCCCATGAGGCCCCGCCCATGCTCGCGGGCCACATTGGTCACAAACACACATTGTGACGCTCAGACTGAGCCCAGTGCTCAAGTAAGGCCACTCAGTGACTGGATGAAGAGATAGCATATTGGGCCTGCCATGCCCCTAAGCCCCAATTTTTAACCATAGTTCGGGTTGTCCCTTCAGTCTTCCCCACGGCTTGGCTTTGGAATTCCTCTTTTGGTGGTACACCTGAGGTAACAAAAATGAAATGAGTCCTCCCATCCCACAGTTTGACGAAAAGCAATTGGGAATTGGGCCAAATCCTCAGAGAGGAAGATTCGTCTATGGCCCATGAGGCGTCCCCGACATTCCACGGCCATCGCTGATACAAAATCCAGAGACAAAAGCCTGAGCAAGAGCCTCAGACTCACACATTCTTCATATCCTGAAGAGTTCTTCTCATGGTTTGTAGATCGGGCCTGCCATACCTACGTCCCCTAACCTAACCTGAGTTTGTGTTTTCAGACTTCTGTCCTCAAAGTCTTGGGCCACACACCCTCCAGGCTGGGCCCCTGGAGCCACACATTAGGACTGTGCCTACCAATCCATGGGAATTCTGCCCATTACATGGTCCAAAATCGTACAAATTAGGAGAAACCTCCAAAGTCCCTGAGGCCATCCCAATAGTGTATGTCGCCCGGAACAAACATGGGCTGTCTGACACCAGCTGATAATCGACCTCCACTCATACCATAGATGGATGTCCCCAGAGAAGAATATTGAACCAGACAGGACCCTAGGCCATAATAGGATCCATTGCTTTGTGTTAAGGGCATGTGTCCTCAAAAGCCTGATTCCAATACGAGCATAGGTGTTTTCCTGAGGCACCCATCAGAACTCATCTCGTCTCCACAAGGAAACCTGTGCATGGGAGCCATGTCCAAACCTTAGGAGAGTATTTCAGGTTGCCGCTGCCACCGCCCCATTCCAAGGCCCTCATGGACACAAAAACACATTAGGACACATCCTCAAAAAAGTCCATTTCAACTCAGCCACCGAGGTTGCTCCCGCAGAGCCATGATATCTAAACTGTCTTGTTGCTAGCAGAAAATTGGAATGGAGGCGGGCTTCCCAGGCATCCATCCGAGAACGGTGCTCTGGAGTCATTCCATATGGGATGTCCTGGAGCTGTCCAACAGGTCTCAATTGTCCCGCAGAAGGAATCCTTGAAGGGGGCATCCCACAACTCCCAACGTGGGAAAACCTCAATGGCCTCGAGATTCCGCTCCCTTCATGAAGCGGCCGTCATGCTCAGAGACTCCAACCTGAGCCAACGTCTGATCCTCGCCCTGACTTCAGATGCATGAGATATTGGTTCAGATCTGCAGGGGGTACCTGCCGTGCCCTCGCCCTGAAACCCAAGTCTAGCTTGTCTTCTCAGACTTCTGTCCTCACACTCCTGGCCCCGAAGCCCTCAAGTTTGGCAATTCCGGACCCACAATGCAGCACTCTGCCTGCACTCTAGAAAAAAAATGATTGCCTCATGAGCTGCCCAGGCACCTTAAATGAGGGTAAACCTACACAGCACTCGACTTTACCCAAATTATATAGTCTAACCTGGGCACTAATGCACTGTCGAACACAACCTGAGCCCGGACCTCCTGACCAACACCCAGAAAGCTGACCGCACACTGAGCACATAAAACCCGCCATGGCCTTAGGTCATCATCTCTTCCCTACCTCAGTTTTCAGGCTTCAGAACCGAGACCTTATCCCAATCACTGCCCAGGGGTGAGTGTGATGCAGAAATCAGAACTCCTCCTTACCCATGGCAAGAACCCTTGTGGTTGGCACGTTATCCAACGTTCAGTGTAGGAGAAACCAGCATTCACCCTGAGGCCCCGCCCATTCTTGAGTGCGACGAGGGCATACACACGCATTGTGACCCTCAACATGAGTCCTGTCCTCTAGTAAGTCCTCTCAGTGGCTGGACCATTAGATGTCATAATGGGCTTGACATGTCCCTAGGCCCCAATTTTTAACCAGATTTCTGATAGTCCAGTCGCCCCAACCCAGGGCTCTACTCTGGAATCCCTCATTTGGTGGGACACCTGAGGTTAAAAAAGAAAAAAACAAGAATAAAAAGAAAAACGGACTTCTTCCAGCCCACAGAATGACCCCAAACTCTTTGGACGGGGCCATACCACCAGAGAGTAAGACTCGTCCATTTCCCATGAAGTCACACAGAAATTTCACGACCATGAGTGACACGATATCCAGAGACAAAAACTTGAGCTTGAGCCTCACACTCGCCCTTCTTTCAAATCCCGAAGTGTTCTCCTCATGGTCTGTAGGTCAGTCATGCCATACCTATGACCCGAAACATAAGCCGAGTTTGTGTTTTCAGACAACTGTCCAAACAGCCCTGGCCTACACAACCTACAGGCTCAGGCCCCTGGAGCCAAACCTGAGGACTGTACTTGCCCTCTCCAAGGGAATTGTGTGTGCCCATTCCAATGGCCACAACCCTTCTAATAGGATAAACCTCCAAAGTCCCTGATCCATCTCAATAGTGGTGGCTTCCCAGGAAAAACAGGGGCATTCTGGGCCCAAGTGAGCACCTACCTGCACTCAGACCCATAGACAGATGTCCCCAGAGGTAAAAAGGAAAGAACAGGCCCCTAGGCACTAATCAGATCCATTGCTTTGGTTTCCAGGCATCTCTCCTCAGAGGCGTGGATTTCAAAAGCAGAATATAGCTGTTTCTTGACTCACCCATCAGAAAACATCTCATCTACACATGGGAAACTTGCACGTTGGAGCTGTGTCAAAGCCTCTGTTTAGGAGAACCCTTTAGGGCCCCAGTGCCACCGCTTCATTCCAAGGTCTCCATAGACACAAAAGCACGTTAGGCCCCATCCCCAAGGGTGTCCATTTCAACTCAGGGTCCTCGGTTGCTCCCCACATATCCAGGAGATCTAACCTGTCTTGTTGCTAGGAGACAATTGGAATGCGATGTGGACTACCCAGCCATCCGTACTTAGAACCCTGCTCAGAATCATGGGCCTGGAGCCAAACAACTGGTCTCAATTGTCCTGCGGAAGACTCTCTGCAGTTTGGAGCTTCTCGCAACTCCCATCGTGGGAAAACACCCATGGCCTCGTGATGACCCCCCATTCATGACGGGGCCATCAGGGTCAGAAACTCCAACCTGAGCGATCGTCTGATCCTCGCCCTGACTTCAGATGCACGAGATCTCGATTCAGGTCTGTAGATTGTGCGTGCCATGGCCTCACCCAGAAACCTAAGCCTAGCTTGTGTTCTCAGACTTTTGTCGTCAGACAACTGGCCCACAAGCCCTCCAGTTTGGCAATCCAGAACTACAATGCAGCACTCTGCCGGCTCTGCAGAAGAAAAACATTGTCCTCTGGGGCTACCCAGTAATCCCAAATGAGGATCAACCTGCACCGACCTTGGCTGTACCCCAAATACATAGGCTGACCAGGGCTCTAATGCCCTTTCTGGTACAGCCTGAGCCTGGACCCCCTGGCCCCTCCCAGACAGCTGGCCGCACACTGAGCACATCAAGCCGCCATGGCCTTAGGTCTTCATCTCTTCCCAACCACGGTTTTCAGGTTTCAGAACCTAGACCTTATCTCCAATCACTGCCCAGGGTTGAAGGTGATGCAAAAATCAGAACTCCTTCCCCATGGCAAGAAACCTTGTGGTTGGCATGTTGTCCAACGTTCAGTGTAGTTGAATCCAGTGTGGCCCATGAGGCCCCGCCCATGCTCGCGGTCCACAATGGTCACAAACACACATTGTGACGCTCAGGCTGAGCCCAGTCCTCAAGTAAGGCCGCTCAGTGGCTGGATGAAGAGATAGCATATTGGGCTTGCCATGCCCCTAGGCCCCAATTTTTAACCATAGTTCGGGTTGTCCCTTCAGTCTTCCCCACGGCTTGGCTTTGGAATTCCTCTTTTGGTCGGACACCTGAGGTAACAAAACTGAAATGAGTCCTCCCATCCCACAGATTGACGAAAAGCAATTGGGAATCGGGCCAAATCCTCAGAGAGGAAGATTCTTCCATGGCCCATGAGGCCTCCCTGACATTCCACGGCCTTCGCTGAAACAAAATCCAGAGACAAAAGCCTGAGCAAGCGCCTCAGACTCGCACTTTCTTCATATCCTGAAGAGTTCTTCTCATGGTTTGTAGATCGGGCCTGCCATACCTACGTCCCCAAACCTAAGCTGAGTTTGTGTTTTCAGACTTCTGTCTTCAAAGTCTTGGGCCACACACCCTCCAGGCTCGGCCCCTGGAGCCACACATTAGGACTGTGCCTACCAATCCATGGGAATTCTGCCCATTCCATGGTCCAAAATCGTACAAATTAGGAGAAACCTCCAAAGTCCCTGAGGCCATCCGAATAGTGTAGGTCGCCCGGAACAAACAAGGGCTGTCTGACACCAGCTGATAATCGACCTCCACTCATACCATAGATGGATGTCCCCAGAGAAGAAGATTGAACCAGACAGGACCCTAGGCCATAATAGGATCCATTGCTTTGGGTTACAGGCATGTGTCCTCAAAAGCCTGATTCCAATACGAGCATAGGTGTTTTCCTGAGGCACCCATCAGAACTCATCGCGTCTCCACAAGGAAATCTGTGCATGGGAGCCATGTCCAAAGCTTAGGAGAGTATTTCAGGGTCCTGGTGCCACCGCCCCATTCCAAGGCCCTCATGGACACAAAAACACATTAGGACCCATCCTCAGGAAAGTCCATTTCAACTCAGCCGCCCCGGTTGCTCCCGAAGAGCCATCAGATCTAAACTCTCTTGTTGCTAGGAGACAATTGGAATGCGAGGCGGGCTTCCCAGGCATCCATCCGCGAACGGTGCTCTGGAGTCATTCCATATGGGATGTCCTGGAGCTGTCCAACAGGTCTCAATTGTCCCGCAGAAGGAATCCTTGAAGGGGGCATCCCACAACTCCCAACGTGGGAAAACCTCAATGGTCTCGAGATTCCGCTCCCTTCATGAAGCGGCCGTCATGCTCAGAAACTCCAACCTGAGCCAACGTCTGATCCTCGCCCTGACTTCAGATGCATGAGATATTGGTTCAGATTTGCAGGGGGTACCTGCCGTGCCCTCGCCCTGAAACCCAAGTCTAGGATGTCTTCTCAGACTTCCGTCCTCACACTCCTGGCCCCGAAGCCCTCAAGTTTGGCAATTCCGGACCCACAATGCAGCACTCTGCCTGCCCTCTAGAAAAAAAATTATTGCCTCATGAGCTGCCCAGGCACCTTAAATGAGGGTAAACCTACACAGCACTCGACTTTACCCAAATTATATAGTCTAACCTGGGCACTAATGCACTGTCGAACACAACCTGAGCCCGGACCTCCTGACCAACACCCAGAAAGCTGACCGCACACTGAGCACATAAAACCCGCCATGGCCTTAGGTCATCATCTATTCCCTACCTCAGTTTTCAGGCTTCTAACCGAGACCTTATCTCCAATCACTGCCTAAGGGTGAGTGTGATGCAGAAATCAGAACTCCTCCTTACCCATGGCAAGAACCCTGTGGTTGGCACGTTGTCCAACGTTCAGTGTAGGAGAAACCAGCATTCACCCTGAGGCCCCGCCCATTCTTGAGTGCGACGAGGGCATACACACGCATTGTGACCCTCAGCATGAGTCCTGTCCTCTAGTAAGTCCTCTCAGTTGCTGGAACATTAGATGTCATAATGGGCTTGACATGCCCCGAGGCCCCAATTTTTAACCAGATTTCTGATTGTCCAGTCGCCCCTCCCCAGGGCTCTACTCTGGAATCCCTCATTTGGTGGGACACCTGAGGTTAAAAAAGAAAAAAAAACAACAAGAACAACCAAAAAAAAACGAACTTCTGCCAGCCCACAGAATGACCCCAAACTCTTTGGACGGGGCCAAACCACCAGAGAGTAAGACTCGTCCATTTCCCATGAAGTCACCCAGAAATTCCACAACCATGAGTGACACGATATCCAGAGACAAAAACTTGAGCAGGAGCCTCACACTCGCCCTTCCTTCAAATCCCAAAGAGTTCTCCTCATGGTCTGTAGATCAGTCCTGCCATACCTATGACCCGAAACATAAGCCGAGTTTGTGTTTTCAGACAACTGTCCAAACAGCCCTGGCCTACACAACCTACAGGCTCAGGCCCCTGGAGCCAAACCTGAGGACTGTACTTGCCCTCTCCAAGGGAATTGTGTGTGCCCATTCCAATGGCCACAACCCTTCTAATAGGATAAACCTCCAAAGTCCCTGATCCATCTCAATAGTGGTGGCTTCCCAGGAAAAACAGGGGCAATCTGAGCCCAACTGAGCACCTACCTGCACTCAGACCCATAGACAGATGTCCCCATAGGTAAAAAGGAAAGAACAGGCCCCTAGGCACTAATCCGATCCATTGCTTTGGTTTCCAGGCATCTCTCCTCAGAGGCCTGGATTTCAAAAGCAGCATATAGCTGTTTCTTGACTCACCCATCAGAAAACATCTCATCTACACATGGGAAACTTGCACGTTGGAGCTGTGTCAAAGCCTATGTTTAGGAGAACCCTTTAGGGCCCCAGTGCCACCGCTTCATTCCAAGGTCTCCATAGACACAAAGGCACGTTAGGACCCATCCCCAGGGGTGTCCATTTCAACTCAGCGGCCTCGGTTGCTCCCCACAGATCCAGGAGATCTAACCTGTCATGTTGCTAGGAGACAGTTGGAATGCGAGGTGGGCTACCCAGCCATCCGTACTTAGAACCCAGCTCAGAAACATTGGCCTGGAGCCAAACAACAGGTCTCAATTGTCCTGCAGAAGACTCTCTGCAGTTTGGAGCTTCTCACAACTCCCATCGTGGGAAAACACCCATGGCCTCGTGATGCCACCCCCCATTCATGAAGAAGCCATCAGGGACAGAAACTCCAACCTGAGCGATCGTCTGATCCTCGCGCTGACTTCAGATGCACGAGACCTCGATTCAGGTCTGTAGATTGTGCGTGCCATGGCCTCACCCAGAAACCTAAGCTTAGCTTGTGTTCTCAGACTTTTGTCGTCAGACTACTGGCCCACAAGCCGTCCAGTTTGGCAATCCAGAACTACAATGCAGCACTCCTCCGGCCCTCCAGAAGAAAAACATTGTCTTCTGGGGCTACCCAGTAACCCCAAATGAGGATCAACCTGCACTGACCTTGGCTGTACCACAAATACATAGGCTGACAAGGGCACTAATGCCCTTTCTGACACAGGCTGAGCCTGGACCCCCTGGCCCCTCCCAGACAGCTGGCCGCACACTGAGCACATCAAGCCGCCATGGCCTTAGGTCTTCATCTCTTCCCAACCTCGGTTTTCAGGTTTCAGAACCTAGACCTTATCTCCAATCACTGCCCAGGGTTGAAGGTGATGCAAAAATCAGAACTCCTTCCCCATGGCAAGAAACCTTGTGGTTGGCATGTTGTCCAACGTTCAGTGTAGTTGAATCCAGTGTGGCCCATGAGGCCCCGCCCATGCTCGCGGTCCACAATGGTTACAAACACACATTGTGACGCTCAGGCTGAGCCCAGTCCTCAAGTAAGGCCGCTCAGTGGCTGGATGAAGAGATAGCATATTGGGCTTGCCATGCCCCTAGGCCCCAATTTTTAACCATAGTTCGGGTTGTCCCTTCAGTCTTCCCCACGGCTTGGCTTTGGAATTCCTCTTTTGGTCGGACACCTGAGGTAACAAAACTGAAATGAGTCCTCCCATCCCACAGATTGACGAAAAGCAATTGGGAATCGGGCCAAATCCTCAGAGAGGAAGATTCTTCCATGGCCCATGAGGCCTCCCTGACATTCCACGGCCTTCGCTGAAACAAAATCCAGAGACAAAAGCCTGAGCAAGCGCCTCAGACTCGCACTTTCTTCATATCCTGAAGAGTTCTTCTCATGGTTTGTAGATCGGGCCTGCCATACCTACGTCCCCAAACCTAAGCTGAGTTTGTGTTTTCAGACTTCTGTCTTCAAAGTCTTGGGCCACACACCCTCCAGGCTCGGCCCCTGGAGCCACACATTAGGACTGTGCCTACCAATCCATGGGAATTCTGCCCATTCCATGGTCCAAAATCGTACAAATTAGGAGAAACCTCCAAAGTCCCTGAGGCCATCCCAATAGTGTAGGTCGCCCGGAACAAACAAGGGCTGTCTGACACCAGCTGATAATCGACCTCCACTCATACCATAGATGGATGTCCCCAGAGAAGAAGATTGAACCAGACAGGACCCTAGGCCATAATAGGATCCATTGCTTTGGGTTACAGGCATGTGTCCTCAAAAGCCTGATTCCAATACGAGCATAGGTGTTTTCCTGAGGCACCCATCAGAACTCATCGCGTCTCCACAAGGAAATCTGTGCATGGGAGCCATGTCCAAAGCTTAGGAGAGTATTTCAGGGTCCTGGTGCCACCGCCCCATTCCAAGGCCCTCATGGACACAAAAACACATTAGGACCCATCCTCAGGAAAGTCCATTTCAACTCAGCCGCCCCGGTTGCTCCCGAAGAGCCATCAGATCTAAACTCTCTTGTTGCTAGGAGACAATTGGAATGCGAGGCGGGCTTCCCAGGCATCCATCCGCGAACGGTGCTCTGGAGTCATTCCATATGGGATGTCCTGGAGCTGTCCAACAGGTCTCAATTGTCCCGCAGAAGGAATCCTTGAAGGGGGCATCCCACAACTCCCAACGTGGGAAAACCTCAATGGTCTCGAGATTCCGCTCCCTTCATGAAGCGGCCGTCATGCTCAGAAACTCCAACCTGAGCCAACGTCTGATCCTCGCCCTGACTTCAGATGCATGAGATATTGGTTCAGATTTGCAGGGGGTACCTGCCGTGCCCTCGCCCTGAAACCCAAGTCTAGGATGTCTTCTCAGACTTCCGTCCTCACACTCCTGGCCCCGAAGCCCTCAAGTTTGGCAATTCCGGACCCACAATGCAGCACTCTGCCTGCCCTCTAGAAAAAAAATTATTGCCTCATGAGCTGCCCAGGCACCTTAAATGAGGGTAAACCTACACAGCACTCGACTTTACCCAAATTATATAGTCTAACCTGGGCACTAATGCACTGTCGAACACAACCTGAGCCCGGACCTCCTGACCAACACCCAGAAAGCTGACCGCACACTGAGCACATAAAACCCGCCATGGCCTTAGGTCATCATCTATTCCCTACCTCAGTTTTCAGGCTTCTAACCGAGACCTTATCTCCAATCACTGCCTAAGGGTGAGTGTGATGCAGAAATCAGAACTCCTCCTTACCCATGGCAAGAACCCTGTGGTTGGCACGTTGTCCAACGTTCAGTGTAGGAGAAACCAGCATTCACCCTGAGGCCCCGCCCATTCTTGAGTGCGACGAGGGCATACACACGCATTGTGACCCTCAGCATGAGTCCTGTCCTCTAGTAAGTCCTCTCAGTTGCTGGAACATTAGATGTCATAATGGGCTTGACATGCCCCGAGGCCCCAATTTTTAACCAGATTTCTGATTGTCCAGTCGCCCCTCCCCAGGGCTCTACTCTGGAATCCCTCATTTGGTGGGACACCTGAGGTTAAAAAAGAAAAAAAAACAACAAGAACAACCAAAAAAAAACGAACTTCTGCCAGCCCACAGAATGACCCCAAACTCTTTGGACGGGGCCAAACCACCAGAGAGTAAGACTCGTCCATTTCCCATGAAGTCACCCAGAAATTCCACAACCATGAGTGACACGATATCCAGAGACAAAAACTTGAGCAGGAGCCTCACACTCGCCCTTCCTTCAAATCCCAAAGAGTTCTCCTCATGGTCTGTAGATCAGTCCTGCCATACCTATGACCCGAAACATAAGCCGAGTTTGTGTTTTCAGACAACTGTCCAAACAGCCCTGGCCTACACAACCTACAGGCTCAGGCCCCTGGAGCCAAACCTGAGGACTGTACTTGCCCTCTCCAAGGGAATTGTGTGTGCCCATTCCAATGGCCACAACCCTTCTCATAGGATAAACCTCCAAAGTCCCTGATCCATCTCAATAGTGGTGGCTTCCCAGGAAAAACAGGGGCAATCTGAGCCCAACTGAGCACCTACCTGCACTCAGACCCATAGACAGATGTCCCCAGAGGTAAAAAGGAAAGAACAGGCCCCTAGGCACTAATCCGATCCATTGCTTTGGTTTCCAGGCATCTCTCCTCAGAGGCCTGGATTTCAAAAGCAGCATATAGCTGTTTCTTGACTCACCCATCAGAAAACATCTCATCTACACATGGGAAACTTGCACGTTGGAGCTGTGTCAAAGCCTATGTTTAGGAGAACCCTTTAGGGCCCCAGTGCCACCGCTTCATTCCAAGGTCTCCATAGACACAAAGGCACGTTAGGACCCATCCCCAGGGGTGTCCATTTCAACTCAGCGGCCTCGGTTGCTCCCCACAGATCCAGGAGATCTAACCTGTCATGTTGCTAGGAGACAGTTGGAATGCGAGGTGGGCTACCCAGCCATCCGTACTTAGAACCCAGCTCAGAAACATTGGCCTGGAGCCAAACAACAGGTCTCAATTGTCCTGCAGAAGACTCTCTGCAGTTTGGAGCTTCTCACAACTCCCATCGTGGGAAAACACCCATGGCCTCGTGATGCCACCCCCCATTCATGAAGAAGCCATCAGGGACAGAAACTCCAACCTGAGCGATCGTCTGATCCTCG
The DNA here is from genome assembly GCF_964662115.1 of Mustela nivalis. Lineage (NCBI taxonomy): Eukaryota > Metazoa > Chordata > Mammalia > Carnivora > Mustelidae > Mustela > Mustela nivalis. Next base: position 237,464 of record NW_028135892.1, on the reverse strand, counting down.
CGCTGACTTCAGATGCACGAGACCTCGATTCAGGTCTGTAGATTGTGCGTGCCATGGCCTCACCCAGAAACCTAAGCTTAGCTTGTGTTCTCAGACTTTTGTCGTCAGACTACTGGCCCACAAGCCGTCCAGTTTGGCAATCCAGAACTACAATGCAGCACTCCTCCGGCCCTCCAGAAGAAAAACATTGTCTTCTGGGGCTACCCAGTAACCCCAAATGAGGATCAACCTGCACTGACCTTGGCTGTACCACAAATACATAGGCTGACCAGGGCACTAATGCCCTTTCTGACACAGGCTGAGCCTGGACACCCTGGCCCCTCCCAGACAGCTGGCCGCACACAGAGCACATCGAGCCGCCATGGCCTTAGGTCGTCATCTCTTCCCAACATCAGTTTTCAGGTTTCAGAACCTAGACCTTATCTCCAATCACTGCCCAGGGTTGAAGGTGATGTAGAAATCAGAACTCCTTCCCCATGGCAAGAAACCTTGTGGTTGGCATGTTGTCCAACGTTCAGTGTAGTTGAAACCAGTGTGGCCCATGAGGCCCCGCCCATGCTCGCGGGCCACATTGGTCACAAACACACATTGTGACGCTCAGGCTGAGCCCAGTCCTCAAGTAAGGCCACTCAGTGGCTGGATGAAGAGATAGCATATTGGGGTTGCCATGCCCCTAGGCCCCAATTTTTAACCATAGTTTGGGTTGTCCCTTCAGTCTTCCCCACGGCTTGGCTTTGGAATTCCTCTTTTGGTGGGACACCTGACGTAACAAAACTGAAATGAGTCCTCCCATCCCACAGATTGACGAAAAGCAATTGGGAATCAGGCCAAACCCTCAGAGAGGAAGATTCGTCCATGGCCCATGATGCGTCCCCGACATTCCATGGCCATCGCTGATACAAAATCCAGAGACAAAAGCCTGAGCAAGCGCCTCAGACTCGCACTTTCTTCATATCCTGAAGAGTTCTTCTCATGGTTTGTAGATCGGGCCTGCCATACCTACGTCCCCAAACCTAAGCTGAGTTTGTGTCTTCAGACTTCTGTCCTCAATTCTTGGGCCACACACCCTCCAGGCTGGGCCCCTGGAGCCACACATTAGGACTGTGCCTAACAATCCATGGGAATTCTGCCCATTCCATGGTCCAAAATCGTACAAATTAGGAGAAACCTCCAAAGTCCCTGAGGCCATCCCAATAGTGTAGGTCGCCCGGAACAAACAAGGGCTGTCTGACACCAGCTGATAATCGACCTCCACTCATACCATAGATGGATGTCCCCAGAGAAGAAGATTGAACCAGACAGGACCCTAGGCCATAATAGGATCCATTGCTTTGGGTCACAGGCATGTGTCCTCAAAAGCCTGATTCCAATACGAGCATAGGTGTTTTCCTGAGGCACCCATCAGAACTCATCTCGTCTCCACAAGGAAACCTGTGCATGGGAACCATGTCCAAACCTTAGGAGAGTACTTCAGGGTCCCGATGCCACCGCCCCATTCCAAGGCCCTCATGGACACAAAAACACATTAGGACCCATCCTCAGGAAAGTCCATTTCAACTCAGCCACCCCGGTTGCTCCCGCAGAGCCATCAGATCTAAACTGTCTTGTTGCTAGCAGACAATTGGAATGGAGGCGGGCTTCCCAGGCATCCATCCGCGAACGGTGCTCTGGAGTCATTCCATATGGGATGTCCTGGAGCTGTCCAACAGGTCTCAATTGTCCCGCAGAAGGAATCCTTGAAGGGGGCATCCCACAACTCCCAACGTGGGAAAACCTCAATGGCCTCGAGATTCCGCTCCCTTCATGAAGCGGCCGTCAAGCTCAGAAACTCCAACCTGAGCCAACGTCTGATCCTCGCCCTGACTTCAGATGCATGAGATATTGGTTCAGATCTGCAGGGGGTACCTGCCGTGCCCTCGCCCTGAAACCCAAGTCTAGCTTGTCTTCTCAGACTTCTGTCCTCACACTCCTGGCCCCGAAGCCCTCAAGTTTGGCAATTCCGGACCCATAATGCAGCACTCTGCCTGCACTCTAGAAAAAAAATGATTGCCTCATGAGCTGCCCAGGCACCTTAAATGAGGGTAAACCTACACAGAACTCGACTTTACCCAAATTATATAGTCTAACCTGGGCACTAATGCACTGTCGAACACAACCTGAGCCCGGACCTCCTGACCAACACCCAGAAAGCTGACCGCTCACTGAGCAAATAAAACCCGCCATGGCCTTAGGTCATCATCTCTTCCCTACCTCAGTTTTCAGGCTTCAGAACCGAGACCTTATCCCAATCACTGCCCAGGGGTGAGTGTGATGCAGAAATCAGAACTCCTCCTTACCCATGGCAAGAACCCTTGTGGTTGGCACGTTATCCAACGTTCAGTGTAGGAGAAACCAGCATTCACCCTGAGGCCCCGCCCATTCTTGAGTGCGACGAGGGCATACACACGCATTGTGACCCTCAACATGAGTCCTGTCCTCTAGTAAGTCCTCTCAGTGGCTGGACCATTAGATGTCATAATGGGCTTGACATGTCCCTAGGCCCCAATTTTTAACCAGATTTCTGATAGTCCAGTCGCCCCAACCCAGGGCTCTACTCTGGAATCCCTCATTTGGTGGGACACCTGAGGTTAAATAGAAAAAAACAAGAATAAAAAGAAAAACGGACTTCTTCCAGCCCAAAGAATGACCCCAAACTCTTTGGACGGGGCCAAACCACCAGAGAGTAAGACTCGTCCATTTCCCATGAAGTCACCCAGAAATTCCACGTCCATGAGTGACACGATATCCAGAGACAAAAACTTGAGCTTGAGCCTCACACTCGCCCTTCTTTCAAATCCCGAAGTGTTCTCCTCATGGTCTGTAGGTCAGTCATGCCATACCTATGACCCGAAACATAAGCCGAGTTTGTGTTTTCAAACAACTTTCCAAACAGCCCTGGCCTACACAACCTACAGGCTCAGGCCCCTGGAGCCAAACCTGAGGACTGTACTTGCCCTCTCCAAGGGAATTGTGTGTGCCCATTCCAATAGCCACAACCCTTCTAATAGTATAAACCTCCAAAGTCCCTGATCCATCTCAATAGTGGTGGCTTCCCAGGAACAACAGGGGCAATCTGAGCCCAACTGAGCACCTACCTGCACTCAGACCCATAGACAGATGTCCCCAGAGGTAAAAAGGGAAGAACAGGCCCCTAGGCACTAATCAGATCCATTGCTTTGGTTTCCAGGCATCTCTCCTCAGAAGCCTGGATTTCAAAAGCAGCATATAGCTGTTTCTTGACTCACCCATCAGAAAACATCTCATCTACACATGGGAAACTTGCACGTTGGAGCTGTGTCAAAGCCTCTGTTTTGGAGAACCCTTTAGGGCCCCAGTGCCACCGCTTCATTCCAAGGTCTCCATAGACACAAAAGCACGTTAGGCCCCATCCCCAGGGGTGTCCATTTCAACTCAGGGTCCTCGGTTGCTCCCCACAGATCCAGGAGATCTAACCTGTCTTGTTGCTAGGAGACAATTGGAATGCGATGTGGACTACCCAGCCATCCGTACTTAGAACCCTGCTCAGAATCATGGGCCTGGAGCCAAACAACTGGTCTCAATTGTCCTGCGGAAGACTCTCTGCAGTTTGGAGGTTCTCGCAACTCCCATCGTGGGAAAACACCCATGGCCTCGTGATGACCCCCCATTCATGACGGGGCCATCAGGGTCAGAAACTCCAACCTGAGCGATCGTCTGATCCTCGCCCTGACTTCAGATGCACGAGATCTCGATTCAGGTCTGTAGATTGTGCGTGCCATGGCCTCACCCAGAAACCTAAGCCTAGCTTGTGTTCTCAGACTTTTGTCGTCAGACTACTGGCCCACAAGCCCTCCAGTTTGGCAATCCAGAACTACAATGCAGCACTCTGCCGGCTCTGCAGAAGAAAATCATTGTCCTCTGGTGCTACCCAGTAATCCCAAATGAGGATCAACCTGCACCGACCTTGGCTGTACCCCAAATACATAGGCTGACCAGGGCTCTAATGCCCTTTCTGGTACAGCCTGAGCCTGGACCCCCTGGCCCCTCCCAGACAGCTGGCCGCACACTGAGCATATCAAGCCGCCATGGCCTTAGGTCGTCATCTCTTCCCAACATCAGTTTTCAGGTTTCAGAACCTAGACCTTATCTCCAATCACTGCCCAGGGTTGAAGGTGATGCAGAAATCAGAACTCCTTCCCCATGGCAAGAAACCTTGTGGTTGGCATGTTGTCCAACGTTCAGTGTCCTTGAAACCAGTGTGGCCCATGAGGCCCCGCCCATGCTCGCGGGCCACATTGGTCACAAACACACATTGTGACGCTCAGGCTGAGCCCAGTCCTCAAGTAAGGCCACTCAGTTGATGGATGAAGAGATAGCATATTGGGGTTGCCATGCCCCTAGGCCCCAATTTTTAACCATAGTTCGGGTTGTCCCTTCAGTCTTCCCCACGGCTTGGCTTTGGAATTCCTCTTTTGGTCGGACACCTGAGGTAACAAAACTGAAATGAGTCCTCCCATCCCACAGATTGACGAAAAGCAATTGGGAATCGGGCCAAATCCTCAGAGAGGAAGATTCGTCCATGGCCCATGAGGCCTCCCTGACATTCCACGGCCATCGCTGATACAAAATCCAGAGACAAAAGCCTGAGCAAGCGCCTCAGACTCGCACTTTCTTCATATCCTGAAGAGTTCTTCTCATGGTTTGTAGATCGGGCCTGCCATACCTACGTCCCCAAACCTAAGCTGAGTTTGTGTTTTCAGACTTCTGTCTTCAAAGTCTTGGGCCCCACACCCTCCAGGCTCGGCCCCTGGAGCCACTCATTAGGACTGTGCCTACCAATCCATGGGAATTCTGCCCATTACATGGTCCAAAATCGTACAAATTAGGAGAAACCTCCAAAGTCCCTGAGGCCATCCCAATAGTGTAGGTCGCCCGGAACAAACAAGGGCTGTCAGACACCAGCTGATAATCGACCTCCACTCATACCATAGATGGATGTCCCCAGAGAAGAAGATTGAACCAGACAGGACCCTAGGCCATAATAGGATCCATTGCTTTGGGTTACAGGCATGTGTCCTCAAAAGCCTGATTCCAATACGAGCATAGGTGATTTCCTGAGGCACCCATCAGAACTCATCTCGTCTACACAAGGAAATCTGTGCATGGGAGCCATGTCCAAAGCTTAGGAGAGTATTTCAGGGTCCTGGTGCCACCGCCCCATTCCAAGGCCCTCATGGACACAAAAACACATTTGGACCCATCCTCAGGAAAGTCCATTTCAACTCAGCCACCCCGGTTGCTCCCGAAGAGCCATCAGATCTAAACTGTCTTGTTGCTAGGAGACAATTGGAATGCGAGGGGGGCTTCCCAGGCATCCATCCGCGAACGGTGCTCTGGAGTCATTCCATATGGGATGTCCTTGAGCTGTCCAACAGGTCTCAATTGTCCCGCAGAAGGAATCCTTGAAGGGGGCATCCCACAACTCCCAACGTGGGAAAACCTCAATGGCCTCGAGATTCCGCTCCCTTCATGAAGCGGCCGTCATGCTCAGAAACTCCAACCTGAGCCAACGTCTGATCCTCGCCCTGACTTCAGATGCATGAGATATTGGTTCAGATCTGCAGGGGGTACCTGCCGTGCCCTCGCTCTGAAACCCAAGTCTCGCTTGTCTTCTACGACTTCCATCCTCACACTCCTGGCCCCGAAGCCCTCAAGTTTGGCAATTCCGGACCCACAATGCAGCACTCTGCCTGCCCTCTAGAAAAAAAATGATTGCCTCATGAGCTGCCCAGGCACCTTAAATGAGGGTAAACCTACACAGAACTCGACTTTACCCAAATTATATAGTCTAACCTGGGCACTAATGCACTGTCGAACACAACCTGAGCCCGGACCTCCTGACCAACACCCAGAAAGCTGACCGCACACTGAGCACATAAAACCCGCCATGGCCTTAGGTCATCATCTCTTCCCTACCTCAGTTTTCGGCTTCAGAACCGAGACCTTATCTCCAGTCACTGCCCAGGGGTGAGTGTGATGCAGAAATCAGAACTCCTCCTTACCCATGGCAAGAACCCTTGTGGTTGGCACGCTGTCCAACGTTCAGTGTAGGAGAAACCAGCATTCACCCTGAGGCCCCGCCCATTCTTGAGTGCGACAAGGACATACACACGCATTGTGACCCTCAGCACGAATTCTGTCCTCTAGTAAGTCCTCTCAGTGGCTGGACCATTAGATGTCAATATGGGCTTGACATGTCCCTAGGCCCCAATTTTTAACCAGATTTCTTATTGTCCAGTCGCCCCTCCCCAGGGCATTACTCTGGAAACACTCATTTGATGGGACATCTGAGGTTAAAAAAGAAAAAAACAACAACAACAACAAAAAAAAAAAAACGGACTTCTTCCAGCCCACAGAATGACCCCAAACTCTTTGGAAGGGGCCAAACCACCAGAGAGTAAGACTCGTCCATTTCCCATGAAGTCACCCAGAAATTCCACGTCCATGAGTGACACGATATCCAGAGACAAAAACTTGAGCAGGAGCCTCACACTCGTCCTTCTTTCAAATCCCGAAGAGTTCTCCTCATGGTCTGTAGATCAGTCCTGCCATACCTATGACCCGAAACATAAGCCGAGTTTGTGTTTTCAGACAACTGTCCAAACAGCCCTGGCCTACACAACACACAGGCTCGGGCCCCTGGAGCCAAACCTGAGGACTGTACTTGCCCTCTCCAAGGGAATTGTGTGTGCCCATTCCAATGGCCACAACCCTTCTAATAGGATAAACCTCCAATGTCCCTGATCCATCTCAATAGTGGTGGCTTCCCAGGAAAAACAGGGGCAATGTGAGCCCAACTGAGCACCTACCTGCACTCAGACCCATAGACAGAAGTCTCCAGAGGTATGAAGGAAAGAACAGGCCCCTAGGCACTAATCAGATCCATTGCTTTGGTTTCCAGGCATCTCTCCTCAGAGGCCTGGATTTCAAAAGCAGCATATAGCTGTTTCTTGACTCACCCATCAGAAAACATCTCATCTACACATGGGAAACTTGCACGTTGGAGCTGTGTCAAAGCCTCTGTATAGGAGAACCCTTTAGGGCCCCAGTGCTACCGCTTCATTCCAAGGGCGCCATAGACACAAAAGCACGTTAGGACCCATCCCCAGGGGTGTCCATTTCAACTCAGCGTCCTCGGTTGCTCCCCACATATCCAGGAGATCTAACCTGTCTTGTTGCTAGGAGACAATTGGAATGCGAGGTGGGCTACCCAGCCATCCATCCTTAGAACCCTGCTCAGAATCATGGGCCTGGAGCCAAACAACTGGTCTCAATTGTCCTGCGGAAGACTCTCTGCAGTTTGGAGCTTCTCGCAACTCCCATCGTGGGAAAACACCCATGGCCTCGTGATGACCCCCCATTCATGACGGGGCCATCAGGGTCAGAAACTCCAACCTGAGCGATCGTCTGATCCTCGCCCTGACTTCAGATGCACGAGATCTCGATTCAGGTCTGTAGATTGTGCGTGCCATGGCCTCACCCAGAAACCTAAGCCTAGCTTGTGTTCTCAGACTTTTGTCGTCAGACTACTGGCCCACAAGCCCTCCAGTTTGGCAATCCAGAACTACAATGCAGCACTCTGCCGGCTCTGCAGAAGAAAATCATTGTCCTCTGGTGCTACCCAGTAATCCCAAATGAGGATCAACCTGCACCGACCTTGGCTGTACCCCAAATACATAGGCTGACCAGGGCTCTAATGCCCTTTCTGGTACAGCCTGAGCCTGGACCCCCTGGCCCCTCCCAGACAGCTGGCCGCACACTGAGCATATCAAGCCGCCATGGCCTTAGGTCGTCATCTCTTCCCAACATCAGTTTTCAGGTTTCAGAACCTAGACCTTATCTCCAATCACTGCCCAGGGTTGAAGGTGATGCAGAAATCAGAACTCCTTCCCCATGGCAAGAAACCTTGTGGTTGGCATGTTGTCCAACGTTCAGTGTCCTTGAAACCAGTGTGGCCCATGAGGCCCCGCCCATGCTCGCGGGCCACATTGGTCACAAACACACATTGTGACGCTCAGGCTGAGCCCAGTCCTCAAGTAAGGCCACTCAGTTGATGGATGAAGAGATAGCATATTGGGGTTGCCATGCCCCTAGGCCCCAATTTTTAACCATAGTTCGGGTTGTCCCTTCAGTCTTCCCCACGGCTTGGCTTTGGAATTCCTCTTTTGGTCGGACACCTGAGGTAACAAAACTGAAATGAGTCCTCCCATCCCACAGATTGACGAAAAGCAATTGGGAATCGGGCCAAATCCTCAGAGAGGAAGATTCGTCCATGGCCCATGAGGCCTCCCTGACATTCCACGGCCATCCCTGATACAAAATCCAGAGACAAAAGCCTGAGCAAGCGCCTCAGACTCGCACTTTCTTCATATCCTGAAGAGTTCTTCTCATGGTTTGTAGATCGGGCCTGCCATACCTACGTCCCCAAACCTAAGCTGAGTTTGTGTTTTCAGACTTCTGTCTTCAAAGTCTTGGGCCCCACACCCTCCAGGCTCGGCCCCTGGAGCCACTCATTAGGACTGTGCCTACCAATCCATGGGAATTCTGCCCATTACATGGTCCAAAATCGTACAAATTAGGAGAAACCTCCAAAGTCCCTGAGGCCATCCCAATAGTGTAGGTCGCCCGGAACAAACAAGGGCTGTCAGACACCAGCTGATAATCGACCTCCACTCATACCATAGATGGATGTCCCCAGAGAAGAAGATTGAACCAGACAGGACCCTAGGCCATAATAGGATCCATTGCTTTGGGTTACAGGCATGTGTCCTCAAAAGCCTGATTCCAATACGAGCATAGGTGATTTCCTGAGGCACCCATCAGAACTCATCTCGTCTACACAAGGAAATCTGTGCATGGGAGCCATGTCCAAAGCTTAGGAGAGTATTTCAGGGTCCTGGTGCCACCGCCCCATTCCAAGGCCCTCATGGACACAAAAACACATTAGGACCCATCCTCAGGAAAGTCCATTTCAACTCAGCCACCCCGGTTGCTCCCGAAGAGCCATCAGATCTAAACTGTCTTGTTGCTAGGAGACAATTGGAATGCGAGGGGGGCTTCCCAGGCATCCATCCGCGAACGGTGCTCTGGAGTCATTCCATATGGGATGTCCTTGAGCTGTCCAACAGGTCTCAATTGTCCCGCAGAAGGAATCCTTGAAGGGGGCATCCCACAACTCCCAACGTGGGAAAACCTCAATGGCCTCGAGATTCCGCTCCCTTCATGAAGCGGCCGTCATGCTCAGAAACTCCAACCTGAGCCAACGTCTGATCCTCGCCCTGACTTCAGATGCATGAGATATTGGTTCAGATCTGCAGGGGGTACCTGCCGTGCCCTCGCTCTGAAACCCAAGTCTAGCTTGTCTTCTACGACTTCCATCCTCACACTCCTGGCCCCGAAGCCCTCAAGTTTGGCAATTCCGGACCCACAATGCAGCACTCTGCCTGCCCTCTAGAAAAAAAATGATTGCCTCATGAGCTGCCCAGGCACCTTAAATGAGGGTAAACCTACACAGAACTCGACTTTACCCAAATTATATAGTCTAACCTGGGCACTAATGCACTGTTGAACACAACCTGAGCCCGGACCTCCTGACCAACACCCAGAAAGCTGACCGCACACTGAGCACATAAAACCCGCCATGGCCTTAGGTCATCATCTCTTCCCTACCTCAGTTTTCGGCTTCAGAACCGAGACCTTATCTCCAGTCACTGCCCAGGGGTGAGTGTGATGCAGAAATCAGAACTCCTCCTTACCCATGGCAAGAACCCTTGTGGTTGGCACGCTGTCCAACGTTCAGTGTAGGAGAAACCAGCATTCACCCTGAGGCCCCGCCCATTCTTGAGTGCGACAAGGACATACACACGCATTGTGACCCTCAGCACGAATTCTGTCCTCTAGTAAGTCCTCTCAGTGGCTGGACCATTAGATGTCAATATGGGCTTGACATGTCCCTAGGCCCCAATTTTTAACCAGATTTCTTATTGTCCAGTCGCCCCTCCCCAGGGCATTACTCTGGAAACACTCATTTGATGGGACATCTGAGGTTAAAAAAGAAAAAAACAACAACAACAACAAAAAAAAAAACGGACTTCTTCCAGCCCACAGAATGACCCCAAACTCTTTGGACGGGGCCAAACCACCAGAGAGTAAGACTCGTCCATTTCCCATGAAGTCACCCAGAAATTCCACGTCCATGAGTGACACGATATCCAGAGACAAAAACTTGAGCAGGAGCCTCACACTCGTCCTTCTTTCAAATCCCGAAGAGTTCTCCTCATGGTCTGTAGATCAGTCCTGCCATACCTATGACCCGAAACATAAGCCGAGTTTGTGTTTTCAGACAACTGTCCAAACAGCCCTGGCCTACACAACACACAGGCTCGGGCCCCTGGAGCCAAACCTGAGGACTGTACTTGCCCTCTCCAAGGGAATTGTGTGTGCCCATTCCAATGGCCACAACCCTTCTAATAGGATAAACCTCCAATGTCCCTGATCCATCTCAATAGTGGTGGCTTCCCAGGAAAAACAGGGGCAATGTGAGCCCAACTGAGCACCTACCTGCACTCAGACCCATAGACAGAAGTCTCCAGAGGTATGAAGGAAAGAACAGGCCCCTAGGCACTAATCAGATCCATTGCTTTGGTTTCCAGGCATCTCTCCTCAGAGGCCTGGATTTCAAAAGCAGCATATAGCTGTTTCTTGACTCACCCATCAGAAAACATCTCATCTACACATGGGAAACTTGCACGTTGGAGCTGTGTCAAAGCCTCTGTATAGGAGAACCCTTTAGGGCCCCAGTGCCTCCGCTTCATTCCAAGGGCGCCATAGACACAAAAGCACGTTAGGACCCATCCCCAGGGGTGTCCATTTCAACTCAGCGTCCTCGGTTGCTCCCCACATATCCAGGAGATCTAACCTGTCTTGTTGCTAGGAGACAATTGGAATGCGAGGTGGGCTACCCAGCCATCCATCCTTAGAACCCTGCTCAGAATCATTGGCCTGGAGCCAAACAACAGGTCTCAAATGTCGTGCAGAAGACTCTCTGCAGTTTGGAGCTTCTCACAACTCCAATCGTGGGAAAAATCCCATGGCCTCGTGATGCCCCCGCCCATTCATGAAGGGGCCATCAGGGACAGAAACTCCAACCTGAGCGATCGTCTGATCCTCGCCCTGACTTCAGATGCACGAGATCTCGATTCAGGTCTGTAGATTGTGCGTGCCATGGCCTCACACAGAAACCTAAGCCTAGCTTGTGTTCTCAGACTTTTGTCGTCAGACTACTGGCCCACAAGCCCTCCAGTTTGGCAATCCAGAACTACAATGCAGCACTCTGCCGGCCCTCCAGAAGAAAAACATTGTCCTCTGGTGCTACCCAGTAATCCCAAATGAGGATCAACCTGCACCGACCTTGGCTGTACCCCAAATACATAGGCCGACCAGGGTACTAATGCCCTTTCTGATACAGCCTGAGCCTGGACCCCCTGGCCCCTCCCAGACAGCTGTCCGCACACTGAGCAAATCGAGCCGCCATGGCCTTAGGTCGTCATCTCTTCCCAACATCAGTTTTCAGGTTTCAGAACCTAGACCTTATCTCCAATCACTGCCCAGGGTTGAAGGTGATGCAGAAATCAGAACTCCTTCCCCATGGCAAGAAACCTTGTGGTTGGCACGTTGTCCAACGTTCAGTGTAGTTGAAACCAGTGTGGCCCATGAGGCCCCGCCCATGCTCACGGGCCACATTGGTCACAAACACACATTGTGACGCTCAGGCTGAGCCCAGTCCTCAAGTAAGGCCACTCAGTGACTGGATGAAGAGATAGCATATTGGGCTTGCCATGCCCCTAGGCCCCAATTTTTAACCATAGTTCGGGTTGTCCCTTCAGTCTTCCCCTCGGCTTTGCTTTGGAATTCCTCTTTTGGTGGGACACCTGAGGTAACTAAACTGAAATGAGTCCTCCCATCCCACAGATTGACGAAAAGCAATTGGGAATCGGGCCAAATCCTCAGAGAGGAAGATTCGTCCATGGCCCATGAGGCCTCCCCGACATTCCACGGCCATCGCTGATACAAAATCCAGAGACAAAAGCCTGAGCAAGCGCCTCAGACTCGCACTTTCTTCATATCCTTAAGAGTTCTTCTCATGGTTTGTAGATCGTGCCTGCCATACCTACGTCCCCAAACCTAAGCTGAGTTTGTGTTTTCAGACTTCTGTCCAAAGTCTTTGGCCGCACACCCACCAGCCTGGGCCCCTGGAGCCACACATTAGGACTGTGCCTACCAATCCATGGGAATTCTGCCCATTCCATGGTCCAAAATCGTACAAATTAGGAGAAACCTCCAAAGTCCCTAAGGCCATCCCAATAGTGTAGGTCGCCCTGAACAAACAAGGGCTGTCAGACACCAGCTGATAATCGACCTCCACTCATACCATAGATGGATGTCCCCAGAGAAGAAGATTGAACCAGACAGGACCCTAGGCCATAATAGGATCCATTGCTTTGGGTTACGGGCATGTGTCCTCAAAAGCCTGATTCCAATACGAGCATAGGGGTTTTCCTGAGGCACCCAACAGAACTCATCTCGTCTCCACAAGGAAACCTGTGCATGGGAGCCATGTCCAAAGCTTAGGAGAGTACTTCAGGGTCCCGGTGCCACCGCCCCATTCCAAGGCCCTCATGGACACAAAAACACATTAGGACCCATCCTCAGGAAAGTCCATTTCAACTCAGCCACCCCGGTTGCTCCCGCAGAGCCATCAGATCTAAACTGTCTTGTTGCTAGGAGACAATTGGAATGCGAGGCGGGCTACCCGGGCATCCATCCGCGAACGGTGCTCTGGAGTCATTCCATATGGGATGTCCTGGAGCTGTCCAAAAGGTCTCAATTGTCCCGCAGAAGGAATCCATGAAGGGGGCATCCCACAACTCCCAACGTGGGAAAACCTCAATGGCCTCGAGTTTCCGCTCTCTTCATGAAGCGGCCGTCATGCTCAGAAACTCCTACCTGAGCCAACGTCTGATCCTCGCCCTGACTTCAGATGCATGAGATATTGGTTCAGATCTGCAGGGGGTACCTGCCGTGTCCTCGCCCTGAAACCCAAGTCTAGCTTGTCTTCTCAGACTTCCGTCCTCACACTCCTGGCCCCGAAGCCCTCAAGTTTGGCAATTCCGGACCCACAATGCAGCACTCTGCCTGCCCTCTAGAAAAAAAATTATTGCCTCATGAGCTGCCCAGGCACCTTAAATGAGGGTAAACCTACACAGCACTCGACTTTACCCAAATTATATAGTCTAACCTGGGCACTAATGCACTGTCGAACACAACCTGAGCCCGGACCTCCAGACCAACACCCAGAAAGCTGACCGCACACTGAGCACATAAAACCCGCCATGGCCTTAGGTCATCATCTATTCCCTACCTCAGTTTTCAGGCTTCAGAACCGAGACCTTATCTCCAATCACTGCCCAGGGGTGAGTGTGATGCAGAAATCAGAACTCCTCCTTACCCATGGCAAGAACCCTTGTGGTTGGCAAGTTGTCCAACGTTCAGTGTAGGAGAAACCAGCATTCACCCTGAGGCCCCACCCATTCTTGAGTGCGACGAGGGCATACACACGCATTGTGACCCTCAGCATGAGTCCTGTCCTCTAGTAAGTCCTCTAAGTGGCTGGACCATTAGATGTCATAATGGGCTTGACATGTCCCTAGGCCCCAATTTTTAACCAGATTTCTGATTGTCCAGTCGCCCCACCCAGTGCTCTACTCTGGAATCCATCATTTGGTGGGACACCTGAGGTTAAAAAAGAAAAAAACAACAACAACAACAACAACAAAAAACGGACTTCTTCCAGCCCACAGAATGAAGGCAAACTCTTTGGACGTGGCCAAACCACAAGAGAGTAAGACTCGTCCATTTCCCATAAAGACACCCAGAAATTCAACGACCATGAGTGACACGATATCCAGGACAAAAACTTGAGCAGAGCCTCACACTCCCCCTTCTTTCAAATCCCGAAGAGTTCTCCTCATGATCTGTAGATCAGTCCTGCCATACCTATGACCCGAAACATAAGCCGAGTTTGTGTTTTCAGACAACTGTCCAAACAGCCCTGGCCTACACAACCTACAGGCTCAGGCCCCTGGAGCCAAACCTGAGGACTGTACTTGCCCTCTACAAGGGAATTGTGTGTGCCCATTCCAATGGCCACAACCCTTCTCATAGGATAAACCTCCAAAGTCCCTGATCCATCTCAATAGTGGTGGCTTCCCAGGAAAAACAGGGGCAATCTGAGCCCAACTGAGCACCTACCTGCACTCAGACACATAGACAGATGTCCCCAGAGGTAAAAAGGAAAGAACAGGCCCCTAGGCACTAATCAGATCCATTGCTATGGTTTCCAGGCATCTCTCCTCAGAGGCCTGGATTTCAAAAGCAGCATATAGCTGTTTCTTGACTCACCCATCAGAAAACATCTCATCTACACATGGGAAACTTGCACGTTGGAGCTGTGTCAAAGCCTTTGTTTAGGAGAACCCTTTAGGGCCCCAGTGCCACCGCTTCATTCCAAGGTCTCCATAGACACAAAAGCACGTTAGGACCCATCCCCAGGGGTGTCCATTTCAACTCAGCGTCCTCGGTTGCTCCCCACAGATCCAGGAGATCTAACCTGTCTTGTTGCTAGGAGACAATTGGAATGCGAGGTGGGCTACCCAGCCATCCATCCTTAGAACCCTGCTCAGAATCATTGGCCTGGAGCCAAACAACAGGTCTCAATTGTCCTGCAGAAGACTCTCTGCAGTTTGGAGCTTCTCAAAACTCCCATCTTGGGAAAACACACATGGCCTCGTGATGCCCCCCCCCCACTCATGAAGGGGCCATCAGGGACAGAAACTCCAACCTGAGCGATCGTCTGATCCTCGCCCTGACTTCAGATGCACGAGATCTCGATTCAGGTCTATAGATTGTGCCTGCCATGGCCTCACCCAGAAACCTAAGCCTAGCTTGTGTTCTCAGACTTTAGTCGTCAGACTACTGGCCCACAAGCTCTCCAGTTTGGCAATCCAGAACTACAGTGCAGCACTCTGCCGGCCCTCCAGAAGAAAAACATTGTCCTCTTGGGCTACCCAGTAACCCCAAATGAGGATAACCTGCACCGACCATGGCTGTACCCCAAATACATAGGCTGACCAGGGCACTAATGCCCTTTCTGACACAGCCTGAGCCTGGAGCCCCTGGCCCCTCCCAGACAGCTGGCCGCACACTAAGCACATCCAGCCGCCATGGCCTTAGGTCGTCATCTCTTCACAACCTCGGTTTTCAGGTTTCAGAACCTAGACCTTATCTCCAATCACTGCCCAGGGTTGAAGGTGATGCAGAAATCAGAACTCCTTCCCATGGCAAGAAACCTTGTGGTTGGCATGTTGTCCAACGATCAGTGTCGTTGAAACCAGTGTGGCCCATGAGGCCCCGCCCATGCTCGCGGACCACATTGGTCACAAACACACATTGTGACCCTCAGGCTGAGCCCAGTCCTCAAGTAAGGCCACTCAGTGGCTGGATGAAGAGATAGCATATTGGGCTTGCCATGCCCCTAGGCCCCAATTTTTAACCATAGTTCGGGTTGTCCCTTCAGTCTTCAC
This sequence comes from Mustela nivalis, assembly GCF_964662115.1. NCBI lineage: Eukaryota > Metazoa > Chordata > Mammalia > Carnivora > Mustelidae > Mustela > Mustela nivalis. The sequence continues at coordinate 221,745 of NW_028135892.1, read as the reverse complement.
CACGGCTTTGCTTTGGAATTCCTCTTTTGGTGGGACACCTGAGGTAACAAACCTGAAATGAGTCCTCCCATCCCACAGATTGACGAAAAGCAATTGCGAATCGGGCAAATCCTCAGAGAGGAAGATTCGACCATGGCCGATGAGGCCTCCCCGACATTCCACGGCCATCGCTGATACAAAATCCAGAGACAAAAGCCTGAGCAAGCGCCTCAGACTCGCACTTTCTTCATATCTTGAAGAGTTCTTCTCATGGTTTGTCGATCGGGCCTGCCATACCTACGTCCCCAAACCTAAGCTGAGTTTGTGTTTTCAGACTTCTGTCCTCAAAGTCTTGGGCCACACATGCTCCAGGCTGGGCGCCTGGAGCCACACATTAGGACTGTGCCTACCAATCCATGGGAATTCTGCCCAATCCATGGTCCAAAATCGTACAAATTAGGAGAAACCTCCAAAGTCCCTGAGGCCATCCCAATAGTGTAGGTCGCCCGGAACAAACAAGGACTGTCTGACACCAGCTGATAATCGACATCCACTCATACCATAGATGGATGTCCCCAGAGAAGAAGATTGAACCAGACAGGACCCTAGGCCATAATAGGATCCATTGCTTTGGGTTACAGGCATGTGTCCTCAAAAGCCTGATTCCAATATGAGCATAGGGGTTTTCCTGAGGCACCCATCAGAATTCATCTCGTCTCCAAAAGGAAACCTGTGCATGGGAGCCATGTCCAAAGCTTAGGAGAGTACTTCAGGGTCCCGGTGCCACCGCCCCATTCCAAGGCCCTCATGGACACAAAATCACATTAGGACCCATCCTCAGGAAAGTCCATTTCAACTCAGCCACCCCGGTTGCTCCGGCAGAGGCATCAGATCTAAACTGTCTTGTTGCTAGGAGACAATTGGAATGCGAGGCGGGCTTCCCAGGCATCCATCCGCGAACGATGCTCTGGAGTCATTCCATATGGGATGTCCTGGAGCTGTCCAACAGGTCTCAATTGTCCCGCAGAAGGAATCCTTGAAGGGGGCATCCCACAACTCCCAACGTGGGAAAACCTCAATGGCCTCGAGATTCCGCTCCCTACATGAAGCGGCCATCATGCTCAGAAACTCCAACCTGAGCCAACGTCTGATCCTCGCCCTGACTTCAGATGCATGAGATATTGGTTCCGATCTGCAGGGGGTACCTGCCGTGCCCTCGCCCTGAAACCCAAGTCTAGCTTGTCTTCTCAGACTTCCGTCCTCACACTCCTGGGCCTGAAGCCCTCAAGTTTGGCAATTCCGGACCCACAATGCAGCATTCTGCCGGCCCTCTAGAAAAAAAATTATTGCCTCATGAGCTGCCCAGGCACCTTAAATGAGGGTAAACCTACACAGCACTCGACTTTACCCAAATTATATAGTCTAACCTGGGCACTAATGCACTGTCGAACACAACCTGAGTCCGGACCTCGTGACCAACAGCCAGAAAAGTGACCGCACACTGAACACATAAAACCCGCCATGGCCTTAGGTCATCATCTCTTCCCTACCTCAGTTTTCAGGCTTCAGAACCGAGACCTTATCTCCAATTACTGTCCAGGGGTGAGTGTGATGCAGAAATCAGAACTCCTCCTTACCCATGGCAAGAATCCTTGTGGTTGGCACGTTCAGTGTAGGAGAAACCAGCATTCACCCTGAGGCCCCGCTCATTCTTGAGTGCGATGAGGGCATACACACGCATTGTGACCCTCAGCATGAGTCCTGTCCTCTAGTAAGTCCTCTCAGTGGCTGAACAATTTGATGTCATATAGGGCTTGACATGTCCCTAGGCCCCAATTTTTAACCAGATTTCTGATTGTCCAGGCGCCCCTCCCCAGGGCTCTACTCTGGAATCCATCATTTGGTGGGACACCTGAGGTTAAAAGAGAAAACAACAACAAAAAAAAAAAAACAAAAAAAAAAAACAGACTTCTTCCAGCCCACCGAATGACCTCAAACTCTTTGGACGGGTCCAAACCACCAGAGAGTAAGACTCGTCCATTTCCCATGAAGTCACCCAGAAATTCCACGACCATGAGTGACACGATATCCAGAGACAAAAACTTGAGCAGGAGCCTCACACTCGCCCTTCTTCCAAATCCCGAAGAGTTCTCCTCATGGTCTGTAGATCAGTCTTGCCATACCTATGACCGAAACATAAGCCGAGTTTGTGTTTTCAGACAACTGTCCAAACAGCCCTGGCCTACACAACCTACAGGCTCGGGCCCCTGGAGCCAAACCTGAGGACTGTACTTGCCCTCTCCAAGGGATTTGTGTGTGCCCATTCCAATGGCCACAACCCTTCTAATAGGATAAACCTCCAAAGTCCCTGCTCCATCTCAATAGTGGTGGCTTCCCAGGAAAAACAGGGGCATTCTGAGCCCAAGTGAGCACCTACCTGCACTCAGACCCATAGACAGATGTCCCCAGAGGTAAAAAGGAAAGAACAGGCCCCTAGGCACTAATCAGATCCATTGCTTTGGTTTCCAGGCATCTCTCCTCAGAGGCCTGGATTTCAAAAGCAGCATATAGCTGTTTCTTCACTCACCCATCAGAAAACATCTCATCTACACATGGGAAATTTGCACGTTAAAGCTGTGTCAAAGCCTCTGTTTAGGAGAACTCTTTAGGGCCCCAGTGCCACCGCTTCATTCCAAGGTCTCCATAGATACAAAAGCACGTTAGGACCCATCCCCAGGGGTGTCCATTTCAACTCAGCGTTTTCGGTTGCTCCCCACAGATCCAGGAGATCTAACCTGTCTTGTTGCTAGGAGACAATTGGAATGCGAGGTGGGCTACCCAGCCATCCATCCTTAGAACCCTGCTCAGAATCATTGGCCTGTAGCCAAGCAACAGGTCTCAATTGTCCTGCAGAAGACTCTCTGCAGTTTGGAGCTTCTCACAACTCCCATCGTGGGAAAACACCCATGGACTCGTGATGCCCCCCCCCATTCATGAAGGGGCCATCAGGGACAGAAACTCCAACCTGAGCGATAGTCTGATCCTCGCCCTGACTTCAGATGCACGAGATCTCGATTCAGGTCTGTAGAGTGTGCCTGCCATGGCCTCACCCAGAAACCTAAGCCTAGCTTGTGTTCTCAGACTTTTGTCGTCAGACTACTTGCCCACAAGCCCTCCAGTTTGGCAATCCAGAACTACAATGCAGCACTCTGCCGGCCCTCCAGAAGAAAAACATTGTCCTCTGGGGCTACCCAGTAACCCCAAATGAGGATCAACCTGCACCGACCTTGGCTGTACCCCAAATGCATAGGCTGACCAGGGCACTAATGCACTTTCTGACACAGCCTGAGCCTGGAGCCCCTGGCCCCTCCCAGACAGCTGGCCGCACACTGAGCACATCCAGCCGCCATGGCCTTAGGTCGTCATCTCTTCCCAACCTCGGTTTTCAGGTTTCAGAACCTAGACCTTATCTCCAATCAGTGCCCAAGGTTGAAGGTGATGCAGAAATCAGAACTCCTTCCCCATGGCAAGAAACCTTGTGGTTGGCATGTTGTCCAACGTTCAGTGTCGTTGAAACCAGTGTGGCCCATGAGGCCCCGCCCATGCTCGCGGACCACATTGGTCACAAACACACATTGTGACCCTCAGGCTGAGCCCAGTCCTCAAGTAAGGCCACTCAGTGGCTGGATGAAGAGATAGCATATGGGCTTGCCATGCCCCTAGGCCCCAATTTTTAACCATAGTTCGGGTTGTCCCTTCAGTCTTCCCCACGGCTTTGCTTTGGAATTCCTCTTTTGGTGGGACACCTGAGGTAACAAACCTGAAATGAGTCCTCCCATCCCACAGTTTGACGAAAAGCAATTGGGAATCGGGTCAAATCCTCAGAGAGGAAGATTCGTCCATGGCTCATGAGGCCTCCCCGACATTCCACGGCCATCGCTGATACAAAATCCAGAGACAAAAGCCTGAGCAAGCGCCTCAGACTCGCACTTTCTTCATATCCTGAAGAGTTCTTCTCATGGTTTGTAGATCGTGTCTGCCATACATACGTCCCCAAACCTAAGCTGAGTTTGTGTTTTCAGACTTCTGTCCTCAAAATCTTGGGCCACACACGCTCCAGGCTGGGCGCCTGGAGCCACACATTAGGACTCTGCCTACCAATCCATGGGAATTCTGCCCAATCCATGGTCCAAAATCGTACAAATTAGGAGAAACCTCCAAAGTCCCTGAGGCCATCCCAATAGTGTAGGTCGCCCGGAACAAACAAGGACTGTCTGACACCAGCTGATAATCGACATCCACTCATACCATAGATGGATGTCCCCAGAGAAGAAGATTGAACCAGACAGGACCCTAGGCCATAATAAGATCCATTGCTTTGGGTTACAGGCAAGTGTCCTCAAAAGCCTGATTCCAATACGAGCATAGGTGTTTTCCTGAGGCACCCATCAAACTCATCTCGTCTCCACAAGGAAACCTGTGCATGGGAGCCATGTCCAAAGCTTAGGAGAGTACTTCAGGGTCCCGGTGCCACCGCCCCATTCCAAGGCCCTCATGGACACAAAATCACATTAGGACCCATCCTCAAAAAAGTCCATTTCAACTCAGCCACCCCGGTAGAACCGGCAGAGCCATCAGATCTAAACTGTCTTGTTGCTAGGAGACAATTGGAATGCGAGGCGGGCTTCCCAGGCATCCATCCGCGAACGGTGCTCTGGAGTCATTCCATATGGGATGTCCTGGAGCTGTCCAACAGGTCTCAATTGTCCCGCAGAAGGAATCCTTGAAGGGGGCACCCCACAACTCCCAACGTGGGAAAACCTCAATGGCCCCGAGATTCCCCTCCCTTCATAAAGCGGCCGTCATCCACAGGAACTCCAACCTGAGCCAACGTCTGATCCTCGCCCTGACTTCAGAAGCATGAGATAGTGGTTCAGATCTACAGGGGGTACTTGTCGTGCCCTCGCCCTGAAACCCATGTCTAGCTGTCTTCTCACACTTCCGTCCTCAAACTCCTGGCCCCGAAGTCCTAAATTTTGGCAATTCCGGACCCACAATACAGCACTCTGCCGGCCCTAGGAAAAAAAAAATTATTGCCTCATGAGCTGCCCAGGCACCTTAAATGAGGATAAACCTACACAGCACTCGACCTTACCCAAATTATATAGTCTAAGCTGGGCACTAATGCACTGTCGAACACAACCTGAGTCCGGACCTCCTGACCAACACCCAGAAAGGTGACCGCACACTGAGCACATAAAACCCGCCATGGCCTTAGGTCATCATCTCTTCCCTACCTCAGTTTTCAGGCTTCAGAACCGAGACCTTATCTCCAATCACTGCCCAGGGTTCAATGTTATGCAGAAATCAGAACTCCTCCTTACCCATGGCAAGAACCCTTGTGGTTGGCACGTTGTCCAACGTTCAGTGTAGGAGAAACCAGCATTCACCCTGAGGCCCCGCCCATTCTTGAGTGCGACGAGGGCATACACACGCATTGTAACCCTCAGCATGAGTCCTGTCCTCTAGTAAGTCCTCTCAGTGGCTGGACCTTTAGATGTCATAATGGGCTTGACATGTCACTAGGCCCCAATTTTTAACCAGATTTCTGACTGTCCAGTCTCCCCTCCCCAAGTCTCTACTCTGGAATCCCTCATTTGGTGGGACACCTGAGGTTAAAAAAGATAACAACAACAACAACAACAAAAAAAAAACGGACTTCTTCCTGCCCACAGAGTGACCCCAATCTCTTTGGACGGGGCCAAACCACCAGAGAGTAAGACTCGTCCATTTCCCATAAAGTCACCCAGAAATTCCACGACCATGAGTGACACGATATCCAGAGACAAAAACTTGAGAAGGATCCTCACACTCGCCCTTATTTCAAATCCCGAAGAGTTCTCCTCATTGTCTGTACATCAGTCCTGCCATACCTATGACCCGAAACATAAGCCGAGTTTGTGTTTTCAGACAACTGTCCAAACAGCCCTGGCCTACACAACCTACAGGCTCAGGCCCCTGGAGCCAAACCTGAGGACTGTACTTGCCCTCTCCAAGGGAATTGTGTGTGCCCATTCCAATGGCCACAACCCTTCTAATAGGATAAACCTCCAAAGTCCCTGATTCATCTCAAAAGTGGTAGCTTCCCAGGACAAACAGGGGCAATCTGAGCCCAACTGAGCACCTACCTGCACTCAGATCCATAGACAGATGTCCCCAGAGGTAAAAAGGAAAGAACAGGCCCCTAGGCACTAATCAGATCCATTGCTTTGGTTTCCAGGCATCTCTCCTCAGAGGCCTGGATTTCAATTTCAAAAGCAGCATATAGTTGTTTCTTGACTCACCCATCAGAAAACATCTCATCTACACATGGGAAACTTGCACTTTGGAGCTGTGTCAAAGCCTCTGTTTAGGAGAACCCTTTAGGGCACCAGTGCCACCTCTTCATTCCAAGGTCTCCATAGACACAAAAGCACGTTAGGACCCATCCTTAGGGGTGTCCATTTCAACACAGTGTCCTCGGTTGCTCCCCAGAGATCCAGGACATTTAAACTGTCTTGTTGCTAGGAGACAATTGGAATGCGAGGTGGGCTACCCAGCCATCCATCCTTAGAACCCTGCTCAGAGTCATTGGTCTGGAGCCAAACAACAGGTCTCAATTGTCCTGCAGAAGACTCTCTGCAGTTTGGAGCTTCTCACAACTCCCATCGTGGGAAAACACCCATGGCCTCGTGATGCCCCCCCCCATTCATGAAGGGGCCATCAGGGACAGAAACTCTAACCTGAGCGATCGTCTGATCCTCGCGCTGACTTCAGATGCACGAGATCTCGATTCAGTTCTGTAGATTGTGCCTGCCATGGACTCACCCAGAAACCTAAGCCTAGCTCGTGTTCTCAGACTTTTGTCGTCAGACTACTGGCCCACAAGCCCTCCAGTTTCGCAATCCAGAACTACAATGCAGCACTCTGCCGACCCTCCAGAAGAAAAACATTGTCCTCTGGGGCTACCCAGTAACCCCAAATGAGGATCAACCTGCACCGACCATGGCTGTACCCCAAATGCATAGGCTGACCAGGGCACTAATGCCCTTTCTGACACAGCCTGAGCCTGGAGCCCCTGGCCCCTCCCAGACAGCTGGCCGCACACTGAGCACATCCAGCCGCCATGGCCTTAGGTCGTCATCTCTTCCCAACCTCGGTTTTCAAGTTTCAGAACCTAGACCTTATCTCTAATCACTGCCCAGGGTTGAAGGTGATGCAGAAATCAGAACTCCTTCCCATGGCAGAAACCTTGTGGTTGGCATGTTGTCCAACGTTCACTGTAGTTGAAACCAGTGTGGCCCATTAGGCCCCGCCCATGTTCGCGGGACACTTTGGTCACAAACACACATTGTGACGCTCAGGCTGAGCCCAGTCCTCAAGTAAGGCCGCTCAGTGGCTGGATGAAGAGATAGCATATTGGGCTTGCCATGCCCCTAGGACCCCATTTTTAACCATAGTTCGGGTTGTCCCTTCATCTTCCCCACGGCTTGGCTTTGGAATTCCTCTTTTGGTGGGACACCTGAGGTAACAAAACTGAAATGAGTCCTCCCATCCCACAGATTGACGAAAAGCAATTAGGAATTGGGCCAAATCCTCAGAGAGGAAGAATCGTCCATGGCCCATGAGGCCTCCCCGACATTCCACGGCCATCGCTGATACAAAATCCAGAGACAAAAGCCTGAGCAAGCACCTCAGCCTAGCACTTTCTTCATATCCTGAAGAGTTCTTCTCATGGTTTGTAGATCGGGCCTGCCATACCTACGTCCCCAAATCTAAGCTGAGTTTGTGTTTTCAGACTTCTGTCCTCAAAGTCTTGGGCCAACCACCCTGCAGGCTTGGCCCCTGGAGCCACACATTAGGACCGTGCCTACCAATCCATGGGAATTCTGCCCATTACATGGTCCAAAATAGTACAAATTAGGAGAAACCTCCAAAGTCCCTGAGGCCATCCCAATAGTGTAGGTCGACCGGAACAAACAAGGACTGTCTGACACCAGCTGATAATCGACCTCCACTCATACCATAGATGGATGTCCCCAGAGAAGAAGATTGAACCAGACAGGACCCTAGGCCATAATAGGATCCATTGCTTTGGGTTACAGGCATGTGTCCTCAAAAGCCTGATTCCAATACGAGCATAGGGGTTTTCCTGAGGCACCCATCAGAACTCATCTCGTCTCCACAAGGAAACCTGTGCATGGGAGCCATGTCCAAGCTTAGGAGAGTACTTCAGGGTCCCGGTGCCACCGCCCCATTCCAATGCCCTCATGGACAAAAAAACACATTAGGGCACATCCTCAGGAAAGTCCATTCAACTCAGCCACCGAGGTTGCTCCCGCAGAGCCATCAGTTCTAAACTGTCTTGTTGCTAGGACACAATTGGAATGCGAGGCGGGCTTCCCAGGCATCCATCCCCGAACGGTGCTCTGGAGTCATTCCATATGGGATGTCCTGGAGCTGTCCAATAGGTCTCAATTGTCCCGCAGAAGGAATCCTTGAAGGGGGCATCCCACAACTCCCAACGTGGGAAAACCTCAATGGCCTCGAGATTCCGCTCCCTTCATGAAGCGGCCGTCATGCTCAGAAACTCCAACCTGAGCCAACGTCTGATCCTCGCCCTGACTTCAGATGCATGAGATATTGGTTCAAATCTGCAGGGGGTACCTGCCGTGCCCTCGCCCTGAAACCCAAGTCTAGCTTGTCTTCTCAGACTTCCGTCCTCACACTCCTGGCCCCAAAGCCCTCAAGTTTGGCAATTCCGGACCCACAATGCAGCACTCTGCCTGCCCTCTAGAAAAAAAATTATTGCCTCATGAGCTGCCCAGGCACCTTAAATGAGGGTAAACCTACACAGCTCTCGACTTTACCCAAATTATATAGTCTAACCTGGGCACTCATGCACTGTCGAACACAACCTGAGCCTGGAACTCCTGACCAACACCCAGAAAGCTGACCGCACACTGAGCACATAAAACCCGCCATGGCCTTAGGTCATCATCTCTTCCCTACCTCAGTTTTCAGGCTTCAGAACCGAGACCTTATCTCCAATCACTGCCCAGGGGTGAGTCTGATGCAGAAATCAGTACTCCTCCTTACCCATGGCAAGAACCCTTGTGTTTGGCACGTTGTCCAACGATCAGTGTAGGAGAAACCATGAGGCCCAGCCCATTCTTGAGTGCGATTAGGGCATACACACGCATTGTGACCCTCAGCATGAGTCCTGTCCTTTAGTAAGTCCTCTCAGTGGCTGGACCTTTAGATGTCATAATGGGCTTGAAATGTCACTCGGCCCCAATTTTTAACCAGATTTCTGATTGTCCAGTCGCCCCTCACCAGGTCTCTACTCCGGAATCCCTCATTTGGTGGGACACCTGAGGTTAAAAAAGAAAACAACAACAACAACAACAACAACAAATAAAACGGACTTCTTCCAGCCCACAGAATGAACCCAAACTCTTTGGACGGGGCCAAACCACCAGAGAGTAAGACTCGTCCATTTTCCATGAAGTCACCTAGAAATTCCACGACCATGAGTGACACGATATCCCGTGACAAAAACTTGAGCAGGAGCCTCACACTCGCCCTTCTTTCAACCCGAAGAGTTCTCCTCATGATCTGTAGATCAGTTCTGCCATACCTATGACCCGAAACATAAGCCGAGTTTGTGTTTTCAGACAACTGTCCAAACAGCCCTGGGCTACACAACCTACAGGCTCGGGCCCCTGGAGCCAAACCTGAGGACTGTACTTGCCCTCTCCAAGGGAATTGTGTGTGCCCATTCCAATGGCCACAACCCTTCTAATAGGTTAAACCTCCAAAGTCCCTGTTATATCTCAATAGTGGTGGCTTCCCAGGAAAAACAGGGGCAATCTGAGCCCAAATGAGCCCCTACCTGCACTCAGACCCATAGAGAGATGTCCTCAGAGGTAAAAAGGAAAGAACAGGGCCCTAGGCACTAATCAGATCCATTTCTTTGGTTTCCAGACATCTCTCCTCAGAGGCCTGGATTTCAAAAGCAGCATATAGCTGTTTCTTGATTCACCCATCAGAAAACATCTCATCTACACATGGGAAACTTGCACGTTGGAGCTGTGTCAAAGCCTCTGTTTAGGAGAACCCTTTAGGGCCCAAGTGCCACCGCTTCATTCCGAGGTCTCCATAGACACAAAAGCACATTCGGACCCATCCCCAGGGGTGTGCATTTCAACTCAGCATCCTCGGTAGCTCCCCACAGATCCAGGAGATCTAACCTGTCTTGTTGCTAGGAGACAATTGGAATGCGAGGTGGGCTACCCAGCCATCCATCCTTAGAACCCTGCTCAGAATCTATGGCCTGGAGCCAAACAACAGGTCTCAATTGTCCTGCCGAAGACTCTCTGCAGTTTGGAGCTTCTCACAACTCCCATCATGGGAAAACCCCCATGGCCTCGTGATGCCCCCCCATTCATGAAGGGGCCATCAAAGACAGAAACTCCAACCTGAGCGATCATCTGATCCACGCCCTGACTTCAGATGCACGAGATCTCGATTCAGGTCTGTAGATTGTGCCTGCCATGGCCTCACCCAGAAACCTAAGCCTAGCTTGTGTTCTCAGACTTTTGTCGTCAAACTACTGGCCCACAAGGCCTCCAGTTTGGCAATCCAGAACTACAATGCAGCACTCTGCCTGCCCTCCAGATAAAAAACATTGTCCTCTGGGGCTACCCAGTAACCCCAAATGAGGATCAACCTGCACCGACCTTGGCTGTACCCCAAATACATAGGCTGACCAGGGCACTAATGCCCTTTCTGACACAGCCTGAGCCTGGACCCCCTGGCCCCTCCCAGAGAGCTGGCCGCAGACTGAGCACATCGAGCCGCCATGGCCTTAGGTCGTCATCGATTCCCAACCTGGGTTTTCAGGTACAGAACCTAGACCTTATCTCCAATCACTGTCCATGTTGAAGGTGTTGCAGAAATCAGAACTCCTTCCCCATGGCAAGAAACCTTGTGGTTGGCATGTTGTCCAACGTTCAGTGTCGTTGAAACCAGTGGCCCATGAGGCCCCGCCCATGATCGCGGGCCACATTGGTCACAAACACATTGTGATGCTCAGGCTGAGCCCAGTCCTCAAGTAAGGCCACTCAGTGGCTGGATGAAGAGATAGCATATTGGGCTTGCCATGCCCATAGGCCCCAATTTTTAACCATAGTTCGGATTGTCCCTTCAGTCTTCCCCACGGCTTTGCTTTGGAATTCCTCTTTTGGTGGGACACCTGAGGTAACAAAACTGAAATGAGTCCTCCCATCCCACAGATTGACGAAAAGCAATTGGGAATCGGGCCAAATCCTCAGAGAGGAAGATTCGTCCATGGCCCATGAGGCCTCCCCGACATTCCACGGCCATCACTGACTCAAAATCCAGAGACAAAAGCCTGAGCAATCGCCACAGACTCGCACTTTCTTCATATCCTGTAGAGTTCTTCTCATGGTTTGTAGATCGGGCCTGCCATACCTACGTCCCCAAACCTAAGCTGAGTTTGTGTTTTCAGACTCCTGTCCTCAAAGTCTTGGGCCACACACCCTCCAGGCTGGGCCCCTGGAGCCACACATTAGGACTGTGCCTACCAATCCATGGGAATTCTGCCCATTCCATGGTCCAAAATCGTACAAATTAGGAGAAACCTCCAATGACCCTTAGGCCATTCCAATAGTGTGGGTCACCCGGAACAAACAAGGGGTGTCTGACACCAGCTGATATTCGACCTCCACTCATACCATAGATGGATGTCCCCAGAGAAGAAGATTGAACCAGACAGGACCCTAGGCCATAATAGGATCCATTGCTATGGGTTACAGGCATGTGTCCTCAAAAGCCTGATTCCAATACGAGCATAGGGGTTTTCCTGAGGCACCCATCAGAACTCATCTCGTCTCCACAAGGAAACCTGTGCATGGGAGCCATGTCCAAAGCTTAGGAAAGTACTTCAGGTTGCCGGTGCCACCGCCCCATTCCAAGGCCCTCATATACACAAAAACACATTAGGGCACATCCTCAGGAAAGTCCATTTCTACTCAGCCACCGAGGTTGCTCCCGAAGAGCCATCAGATCTAAACTGTCTTGTTGCTAGGAGACAATTGGAATGCGAGGCGGGCTTCCCAGGCATCCATCCGCGAACGGTGCTCTGGAGTCATTCCATATGGGATGTCCTGGAGCTGACCAACAGGTCTCAATTGTCCGGAAGAAGGAATCCTGGAAGGGGGCATCCCACAACTCCCAACGTGGGAAAACTTCAATGGCCTCGAGATTCCGCTCCCTTCATGAAGCGGCCGTCATGCTCAGAAACTCCCACCTGAGCCAACGTCTGATCCTCGCCCTGACTTCAGATGCATGAGATATTGGTTCAGATCTGCAGGGGGTACCTGCCGTGCCCTCGCCCTGAAACCCAAGTCTAGCTTGTCTTCTCAGACTTCCATCCTCACACTCCTGGCCCCGAAGCCCTCAAGTTTGGCAATTCCGGACCCACAATGCAGCACTCTGCCTGCCCTCTAGAGAAAAAAATTATTGCCTCATGAGCTGCCCAGTCACCTTAAATGAGGGTAAACCTACACAGCACTCGACTTTACCCAAATTATATAGTCTAACCTGGGCACTAATGCACTGTCGAACACATCCTGAGCCCGGACCTCCTGACCAACACCCAGAAAGCTGACCGCACACTGAGCACATGAAACCCTCCATGGCGTTAGGTCATCATCTCTTCCCTACCTAAGTTTTCAGGCTTCAGAACCGAGACCTTATCTCCAATCACTGCTCAGGGGTGAGTGTGATGCAGAAATCAGAACTGCTCCTTACCCATGGCAAGAACCCTTGTGGTTGGCACGTTGTCCAACGTTCAGTGTAGGAGAAACCAAAATTCACTTTGAGGCCCTGCCCATTCTTGAGTGCGACGAGGGCATACACACGCATTGTGACCCTCAGCATGAGTCCTGTCCTCTAGTAAGTCCTCTCCTTGGCTGGACCATTAGATGTCATAATGGGCTTGACATGTCCCTAGGCCCCAATTTTTAACCAGATTTCTGATTGTCCAGTCGCCCCTCCCCAGGGCTCTACTCTGGAATCCCTCATTTGGTGGGACACCTGAGGTTAAAAAAGAAAACAACAACAACAACAACAACAACAACAACAAAAAAAAAAAAACGGAATTCTTCAAGACCACAAAATGACCCCAAACTCTTTGGACGGGGCCAAACCACCAGAGAGTAAGACTCGTCCATTTCCCATGAAGTCACCCAGAAATTCCACGACCATGAGTGACACGATATCCAGAGACAAAAACTTGAACAGGAGCCTCACACTCGTCCTTCTTTCAAATCCAGAAGAGTTCTCCTCATGGTCTGTAGATCAGTCCTGCCATACCTATGACCCGAAACCTAAGCCGAGTTTGTGTTTTCAGACAACTGTCCAAACAGCCCTGGCCTACACAACCTACAGGCTCAGAACCCTGGAGCCAAACCTGAGGACTGTACTTGCCCTCTCCAAGGGAATTGTGTGTGCCCATTCCAATGGCCACAACCCTTCTAATAGGATAAACCTCCAAAGTCCCTGATCCATCTCAATAGTGGTGGCTTCCCAGGAAAAACAGGGGCAATCTGAGCCCAACTGAGCACCTACCTGCACTCAGACCCATAGACAGATGTGCCCAGAGGTAAAAAGGAAAGAACAGGCCCCTAGGCACTAATCAGATCCATTGCTTTGGTTTCCAGGCATCTCTCCTCAGAGGCCTGGATTTCAAAAGCAGCATATAGCTGTTTCTTGACTCACCCATCATAAAACATCTCATCTACACATGGGAAACTTGCACGTTGGAGCTGTGTCAAAGCCTCTGTTTAGTAGAACTCTTTAGGGCCCAAGTGCCACCGCTTCATTCCAAGGTCTCCTTAGACACAAAAGCACATTAGGACCCATGCCCAGGGGTGTCCAATTCAATGCAGCGTCCTCGGTTACTCCCCACAGCTCCAGGAGATCTAACCTGTCTTGTTGCTAGGAGACAATTGGAATGCGAGGTGGGCTACCCAGCCATCCATCCTTAGAACCCTGCTCAGAATCATTGGCCTGGAGCCAAACAACAGGTCTCAATTGTCCTGCAGAAGACTCTCTGCAGTTTGGAGTTTCTCACAACTCCCATCGTGGGAAAACCCCCATGGCCTCCTGATGCCCCCCCATTCATGAAGGGGCCATCAGGGACAGAAACTCCAACCTGAGCGATCGTCTGATCCTCGCCCTGACTTCAGATGCATGAGATCTCGATTCAGGGCTGTAGATTGTGCCTGCCATGGCCTCACCCAGAAACCTAAGCCTAGCTTGTGTTCTCAGACTTTTGTCGTCAGACTACTGGCCCACAAGCCCTCCAGTTTGGCAATCCAGAACTACAATGCAGCACTCTGCCTGCCCTCCAGATAAAAAACATTGTCCTCTGGGGCTAACCAGTAACCCCAAATGAGGATCAATCTTCACCGACCTTGGCTGTACCCCAAATACATAGGCTGACCAGGGCACTAATGCCCTTTCGGACACAGCCTGAGCCTGGACCCCTGGCCACTCCCAGACAGCTGGCCGCACACTGAGCACATCGAACCCCCATGGCCTTAGGTCGTCATCTCTTCCCAACTTCGGTTTCCAGGTTTCAGAACCTAGACCTTATCTCCAATCACTGGCCAGGTTGATGGTGATGAAGAAATCAGAACTCCTTCCCCATGGCAAGAAACCATGTGGTTGGCATGTTGTCAAACGTTCAGTGTCGTTGAAACAAGTGTTGCCCATGAGGCACCGCCCATGCTCGTGGGCCACATTGGTTACAAACACACATTGTGACCCTCAGGCTGAGCCTAGTCCTCAAGTAAGGCCACTCAGTGGCTGGATGAAAGGATAGCATATTGGGCTTGCCATGCCCCTAGGCCCCAATTTTTAACCATAGTGCGTGTTGTCTCTTCAGTCTTCCCCACGGCTTGGCTTTGGAATTCTTCTTTTGGTGGGACACCTGAGGTAACAAAACTGAAATGAGTCATTCCATCCCACAGATTGACGAAAAGCAATTGGGAATCGGGCCAAATCCTCAGAGAGGAAGATTCGTCCATGGCCCATAAGGCCTCCCCGACATTCCAAGGCCATCGCTGATACAAAATCCAGAGACAAAAGCCTGAGCAAGCGCCTCAGACTCGCACTTTCTTCATATCCTGAAGAGTTCTTCTCATGGTTTGTAGATCGGGCCTGCCATACCTACGTCCCCAAACCCAAGCTGAGTTTGTGTTTTCAGACTTCTGTTCTCAAAGTCTTGGGCCACACACTCTCCAGGCTGGGACCCTGGAGCCACACATTAGGACTGTGCCTACCAATCCATGGGAATTCTGCCCATTCGATGGTCCATAATCTTACAAATTAGGAGAAACCTCCAAAGTCCCTAAGGCCATCCCAATAGTGTAGTTCGCCCGGAACAAACAAGGGCTGTCTGACATCAGCTGATAATCGACCTCCACTCATACCATAGATGGATGTCCCCAGAGAAGAAGATTGAACCAGACAGGACCCTAGGCCATAATAGGATCCATTGCTTTGGGTTACAGGCATGTGTCCTCAAAAGCCTGATTCCAATACGAGCATAGGGGTTTTCCTGAGGCACCCATCAGAACTCATCTCGTCTCCACAAGGAAACCTGTGCATGGGAGCCATGTCCAAAGCTTAGGAGAGAACTTCAGATTCCCGGTGCCACCGCCCCATTCCAAGGCCCTCATGGACACAAAAACACATTAGGACACATCCTCAGGAAAGTCCATTTCAACTCTGCCACCCCGGTTGCTCCGGGAGAGCCATCAGATCTAAAATGTCTTGTTGCTAGGAGACAATTGGAATGCGAGGCGGGCGTCCCAGGCATCCATCCACGAATGGTGCTCTGGAGTCATTCCATATGGGATGTCCTGGAGCTGTCCAACAGGTCTCAATTGTCCGGAAGAAGGAATCCTTGAAGGGGGCATCCCACAACTCCCAACGTGGGAAAACCTCAATGGCTTCGAGATTCCGCTCCCTTCATGAAGCGTCCATCATGCACAGAAAATCCAACCTGAGCCAACGTCGGATCCTCGCCCTGACTTCAGATGCATGAGATATTGGTTCAGATCTGCAGTGGGTACCTGCCGTGACCTCGCCCTGAAACCGAAGTCTAGTTGTCTTCTCAGACTTCTGTCCTCACACTCCTGGCCCCGAAGCCCTCGAGTTTGGCAATTCCGGACCCACAATGCAGCACTGTGCCTGCCCTCTAGAAAAAAAATTATTGCCTCATGAGCTACCCAGGCACCTTAAATGAGGGTAAACCTACACAGCACTCGACTTTACCCAAATTATATAGTCTAACCTGGGCACTAATGCACTGTCGAACACAACCTGAGCCCGGACCTCCTGACCAACACCCAGAAAGCTGACCGCACACTGAGCACATAAAACCCGCCATGGCCTTAGGTCATCATCTCTTCCCTACCTCAGTTTTCGGCTTCAGAACCGAGACCTTACCTCCAATCACTGCCCAGGGTTGAACGGGATGCAGAAAGCAGAACTCCTTCCCCATGTCAAGATACCTTGTGTTTGGCATGTTGTCCAACTTTCAGTGTAGTTGAATCCAGTGTTGCCCATGAGGCCCCGCCATGCTCGCAGGCTACATTGGTCACAAACACACATTGTGACCCTCAGCCTGACAAAAGTCCTCAAGTAAGGCCTCTCAGTGGCTGGATGAAGAGATAGCATATTGGGCTTGCCATGCCCTTAGTCCCCAATTTTGAACCATAGTTCTGGTGGTCCCTTCAGTCTTCCCCACGGCTTTGCTTTGGAATTCCTCTTTTCGTGGGACACCTGAGGTAACAAAACTGAAAGGAGTTCTCCCATCCCACAGTTTGACGAAAAAAAATTGGGAATCGGGCGTAATCCTCATAGAGGTAGATTCGTCCATGGCCCATGAAGCATCCCCGACATTCTACGGCCATTGCTGATACAAATTCCAGAGACAAATGCCTGAGCAAGCGCCTCAGACTCGCTCTATATTCAAATCTTCATGAGTTCTTCTCATGGTTTGTATATTGGGCCTGCCATACCGACGTCCCCAAAAAAAGCTGAGTTTGTGTATCAGAATCACAATCAGAACTCTGCATTCCACATGGCTGTAATGCTTGTTCTTCACATGGAGTCACACCTTCACGTGGGGAACCCTTCATGGCCCCTGATGCCACGCCAAAACATGAGTGCTGCTTGGGCACAAATTCACACTATGACCCTAGCATGAGCCCCATGTCAAAGAAAGGCCTGTCAGGTTCGGGACGAAGATCCTGCATATAGTCCCTGCCATGCCCATAGGCACCCAGGACTAACTACATGGTGTGTATTCCAGTTGAAGGAACCAACTCAGCCCCCTGGATCGCGTGTTCCAGAGGCCCCAGATCAAACATATCTTATCGCTAATGGCCAATTGGAATGCGAGGCATGCTGTACAGGGATCCATCCTTCGAACCCTGCTCTCCAGTCCTTCCGTTGGTATGTCCTGGAGCCATGCAACAGGACTCGAATGTACCGCAGAAGGAAACCTTGTGGTTTGGGGCAACCTCCAAACTCAGCGTGGGAAAACTTCCTTGGCCTCATGAGGCCCCCGCTTCATGAAGGTGCCATCATGGACACATACTCCAGCCTCAGCCAACGTCTGATCCTCAGCCTGACTTCAGATGCAGGAGATTTTGATTCAGCCTCTGCAGAATGGGCCTGCTCTGCCCTTGGCTCCAATCCTCACCCTAGCTTGTGTTTTCAGACTTCCGTCCTCTCACTCCAGGCCCACAAGCCCTCCCTACTGGGAATTCTGGGGCCACAATGAAGCACTCTGCCTGCCTCCCAGGAGAAAAACATTGTCTATGGTGCTGCCCAGAAACCCCAAATGAGGATCAAACTGCTTGGCCCTCGGCAACACCCCAATTGCATAGGCTACCTTAAACACTGATGCTCTGAGGCAAATAGCCTGAGCCCAGACCTTCCAACAGACACCGACACAGCTGGCTGCACACCCAGCACATTGGACCCGCCACTGCCTTAGGCCACCATCCATTCCCAACCTGGGTTTTCAGTCATCGGAACCTAGACCTTATCTCCAATCCCTGCACAGGGGGGAACCTGATACACAAGTCAGAACCCCTCCTTCCCCATGGCAAGAAAACTTGCTGCTGGCAGTGAGTCAAAGCTTCAGTGTAGGAGAAAACAGCATGGCCCATGAGGCAACGCCCAAGCGTTAGGGCCGCCTTGGGCACAAACACACATTGTGACCCTCAGCGTGAGTACCTTATTCAAGTAACGCCTCTCAGTGACTGGACCAAGAGCCCGCATATGTGGCTTGCCATGCCCATAGGCACCCAGGATTAACTAGATGGTGTGTATTCCAGTTCAGGGAACCCACTGCTGTGCTCTAGAGTCCCTCTCCTGGGGGGTCCCATGTGGCAGAAAACAGTACTCTTCCCTTCTCACGGAATGAATCCAAACACTTGGGAGCTTGCACAATCCCCCGAGAGGAAGGCTCTTCCTCGGCCTCTGAGACAACCCCTACCCTGACCGGACACTGTGAACGCAACAACCAGAGACAAAATCCTGAGTGACTGCCTCCCACTTGCCCTCCTTTGATATGCAGAGGATCTCCCCTCACGGACTGGAGATCAGTCCTGCCATTACCTTGGCCACTAGCTGAGCCAAGTTTGCTTTTTCAGACATCTGTCCCCACAGCCCTGGCAAACACAGCCTCTAGGCTGGGTCCTCTGGAGCCATACCACAGGACCGTGCCTGCTCTCTCCTGGGAAACTGTGTCCATTCCTTTGGCCACACACCTCCAGAATATGAGAAACCTCAAGGCCCCCGAGGACATCCCACTACTGGGAGGCTCCCTGGACACACAGGGGCATTCGGACACAAGCTGAGCAGCTACCTCCACGAAGGCATGCCCACAGATGTCAACAGAGATAGAAGGTTGATCCGGACAGGCCCTTAGGCCGTAATCTCAACTCTTGCTTTGGGTTCCAGGTGTTACTCCTCAGAGGCTTTGGTTCGAAGAACAGGATATGGGGCTTTCCTGAGGCACTGAACAGAACTCCTCTCCTCTCCACATGGGAAGCTTCCCTGTTGGAGCTGTGTCAAACACCTCAGTTTGGAGAACCCTGCAGAGTCCCTGTGCCACCTCCACATTCCAAGGTCTCCCAGGCCACAAAGCCACAGTAGGACTCATCTTCAGGAGAGTCCATTTCAACTCTCCCCTCTGGGTAGCTCACCCAGGAGCCTGCAGATTGAGCCTGCCTTGTCCTGACTAAAGAGTGGGAATATGAGGTGGCGTTCCCAGGCATCCATGCTTAGATACCTGGTCTCGAGTCTTTCCGTATGGGGCCTCCTGGAACCATCCAATAGGAATCGACTGTCGTGCAGAAGGAAAGCTTGAGTTTTGGAGTAGTTCACAAATCCCATCGTAGGCAAACATCCCTGGCCTAATGAAGCCCTCACCCTTCAGGAAGAGGCCATGCTGGACAAAAACTCTAGCCTGAGGCACGTCTCATAGTTGACATGACCTCAGTGCAGGAGATCTCGATTCAGCCTCTGCAGAGTGGGCCTGCAGTGCCCTCGGTCCCAAACCTCACGCTAGCTTGTGTTTTCAGACTTCCTTCCTCACACCCCTGGCAAACAAGCCCTCCGGACAAGAAACTCCAGAACCAAAACCCAGCCCAGTGTCTGCCCAACGGAAGAAAAACGTTTCCCTGTGGGGCTCTCCAGAAAACCCAGATGAGGATCAACCTGCTCGGGCCTCGACGGACCTTGAACTGGATATGCTGCTCTGGGAACTCATGCTCTGTCTGACACAGCCTGAAACCAGACGTCCAGAGAGACAAGGAGACAGCTGGCCGCACACCCAGCACTTCGGACACGCCATGGTCTTATGCCGTCACCTCTTCCTAACCTAGGTTTTCAGATATCTGAACCTAGATATTATATCAATTCTCCACACAGCTGGGTATCGCAAGCACAAAACAGAACTCCTCCTTCCCCATGGCTGTCAAGCTTGCTCTTGGCATGGAGTCACACCTTCAGGGTGGGAGAAACCTTCATGGCCCCTGATGCCACGCCCAAACTTGAGTGCTGCTTGGGCACAAATTCACACTGTGACCCTAGCATGAGCCCCATGTCAAAGAAAGGCCTGTCAGGACCTGGACCAAGAGCCCGCATATGGGGCTTGCCAAGCCCCTATGCACCCAATCCTCACCAGTGTTTGAGTATTCCAGTCGCCCCACCTGTACCTGGGCGCTGCTCTGGAATCCCTTTCTTGGAGAGACACATGAGCCAGACAACACGACTCCACCCTTCCTTCCAAATGACCCCAAACTCTTGGGAGCTGGGACAAATCCCCAGAGAGGGATACTCGTCCACAGTCCCTGAGGCCACCGCTCCAATCCACGGCTATCCCGGACACAACATCCAGAGACAAAAGCCTGAAGGAACGCCTTCCACTCGCCCTTGTTTCAGAGGCCCAGGAGTTCCCTCTCGGGCTGTACATCCGGCCTGTCATACCCTAGGCGCCACTCATAAGCTGACTTTCTGTTTTAAGACTTCTGTGCCCACAGCATGGACCCACACAACCTCCAGGCTAGGGCCTCTGAAGCCACAGCGAAAGATTGTGCCGGCCCTCTCTAAGGAAAATGTGTCCAATCCATGACCACAACCCTACAGTTTAGGGAAAAGCTCCAAGGCCCCTGAGGCCATCAATAGGTAGGCCACCCTGGACTAAGAGGGGCTCTCTGACACCAGCAGAGCAACTATCTCCACTTAGATTCTCAGACAGTGTCCCCAGAGACAGAAGGTTGAAATGGACAGGCCCCCAGGCCCTAATATGAACCTTAGCTTTGTTTCCATGTGTCCGTTCTCAGAGGACTGTTTTCATAGACCAGCACATGGGGCTTTTCTGAGGCACCAAACCAAGCATCTCTCGTCTCCACATGGGCAGCTTTCTTACTGGGGATGTATCAAACCCTTCAGGTAGGAGAGTTCCGCAAGGCCACCGAACAACCAGCACATTCCAAGGTCTCCATGGACCCAAACGCACATTATGACACATCCTCAGGAGAGGCCATTTCAACTCAGCCCCCTGGGTAGCGTGACCCAGAGGCAGCAGATCAAACATATCTTGTCGCTTATGGCCAATTGGAATGCGAGGAATGCTGTACAGGGATCCATCCTTCGAACCCTGCTCTCCAGTCCTTCCATATGGTATGTCCTGGAGCCATGCAACAGGACTCGAATGTCCCGCAGAAGGAAACCTTGTGGTTTGGGGCAACCTCCAAACTCAGCGTGGGAAAACTTCCTTGGCCTCATGAGGCCCCCGCTTCATGAAGGTGCCATCATGGACACATACTCCAGCCTCAGCCAACGTCTGATCCTCAGCCTGATTTCAGATGCAGGAGATTTTGATTCAGCCTCTGCAGAGTGGGCCTGCTCTGCCCTTGGCTCCAATACTCACCCTAGCTTGTGTTTTCAGACTTCCGTCCTCACACTCCTGGCCCACAAACGCTCCCTACTGGGAATTCTGGGGCCACACTGAAGCACTCTGCCTTCCTCCCAGGAGAAAAACATTGTCTATGGTGCTACCCAGAAACCCCAAATGAGGATCAAACTGCTTGGCCCTCAGCAACACCCCAATTGCATAGGCTACCTTAAACACTGATGCTCTGTCGCAAATAGCCTGAGCCCAGACCTTCCAACAGACAACGACACAGCTGGCTGCACTCCTAGGACATTGGACCCGCCACTGCCTTAGGCCACCATCCATTCCCAACCTGGGTTTTCAGTCATCGGATCCTAGACCTTATCTCCAATCCCTGCACAGGGGGTAACCTGATGCACAAATCAGAACCCCTCCTTCCCCGTGGCAAGAAAACTTGCTGCTGGCAGTGAGTCAAACCTTCAGTGTAGGAAAAACGACATGGCCCATGAGGCAACGCCCAAGCTTTAGGGCCGCCTTGGGCACAAACACACATTGTGACCCTCAGCGTGAGTACCTTATTCAAGTAACGCCTCTCAGTGACTGGACCAAGAGCCCGCATATGTGGCTTGCCATGCCCATAGGCCCCCAGGACTAACTGGATGGTGTGTATTCCAGTTCAGGGAACCCACTGCTGTGCTCTAGAGTCCCTCTCCTGGGGGGTCCCATGTGGCAGAAAACAGTACTCTTCCCTTCTCACGGAATGAATCCAAACACTTGGGAGCTTGCACAATCCCCCGAGAGGAAGGCTCTTCCTCGGCCTCTGAGACAACCCCTACCCTGACCGGACACTGTGAACGCAACAACCAGAGACAAAATCCTGAGTGACTGCCTCCCACTTGCCCTCCTTTGATATGCAGAGGATCTCCCCTCACGGACTGGAGATCAGTCCTGCCATTACCTTGGCCACTAGCTGAGCCAAGTTTGCTTTTTCAGACATCTGTCCCCACAGCCCTGGCAAACACAGCCTCTAGGCTGGGTCCTCTGGAGCCATACCACAGGACCGTGCCTGCTCTCTCCTGGGAAACTGTGTCCATTCCTTTGGCCACACACCTCCAGAATATGAGAAACCTCAAGGCCCCCGAGGACATCCCACTACTGGGAGGCTCCCTGGACACACAGGGGCATTCGGACACAAGCTGAGCAGCTACCTCCACGAAGGCATGCCCACAGATGTCAACAGAGATAGAAGGTTGAGCCGGACAGGCCCTTAGGCCGTAATCTCAACTCTTGCTTTGGGTTCCAGGTGTTAATCCTCAGAGGCTTTGGTTCGAAGAACAGGATATGGGGCTTTCCTGAGGCACTGAACAGAACTCCTCTCCTCTCCACATGGGAAGCTTCCCTGTTGGAGCTGTGTCAAACACCTCAGTTTGGAGAACCCTGCAGAGTCCCTGAGCCACCTCCACATTCCAAGGTCTCCCAGGCCACCAAGCCACAGTAGGACTCATCTTCAGGAGAGTCCATTTCAACACTCCCCTCTGGGTAGCTCACCCAGGAGCCTGCAGATTGAGCCTGCCTTGTCCTGACTAAAGAGTGGGAATATGAGGTGGCGTTCCCAGGCATCCATGCTTAGACACCTGGTCTCGAGTCTTTCCGTATGGGGCCTCCTGGAACCATCCAATAGGACTCGACTGTCGTGCAGAAGGAAACCTTGAGTTTTGGAGTAGTTCACAAATCCCATCGTAGGCAAACATCCCTGGCCTAATGAAGCCCTCACCCTTCAGGAAGAGGCCATGCTGGACAAAAACTCTAGCCTGAGGCACGTCTCATAGTTGACATGACCTCAGTGCAGGAGATCTCGATTCAGCCTCTGCAGAGTGGCCCTGCCATGCCCTCGGTCCCAAACCTCACGCTAGCTTTTGTTTTCAGACTTCCTTCCTCACACTCCTGGCAACAAGCCCTACGGACTAGGAACTCCAGAACCACAACCCAGCCCAGTGTCTGCCCAACGGAAGAAAAACGTTTCCCTGTGGGGCTCTCCAAAAAACCCAGATGAGGATCAACCTGCTCGGGCCTCGACGGTCCCCGAGCTGGATATGCTGCTCTGGGCACTCATGCTCTGTCTGACACAGCCTGAAGCCAGACGTCCAGACAGACAAAGAGACAGCTGGCCACACACCCAGCACTTCGGACATGCCATGGTCTTATGCCGTCACCTCTTCCTAACCTTGGTTTTCAGATATCTGAACCTAGACATTATATCAATTCTCCACACAGCTGGGTATCGCAAGCACAAAACAGAACTCCTTCTTCCCCATGGCTGTCAAGCTTGCTCTTGGCATGGAGTCACACCTTCAGGGTGGGAGAAACCTTCATGGCCCCTGATGCCACGCCCAAACTTGAGTGCTGCTTGGGCACAAATTCACACTGTGACCCTCAGCATGAGCCCCATGTCAAAGAAAGGCCTGTCAGGACCTGGACCAAGAGCCCGCATATGGGGCTTGCCAAGCCCCTATGCACCCAATCCTCACCAGTGTTTGAGTTTTCCAGTCGCCCCACCTGTACCTGGGCTCTGCTCTGGAATCCCTTTCTTCGAGAGACACATGAGCCAGACAACACGACTCCACCCTTCCCACAAAATGACCCCAAACTCATGAGGCCCCCGCTTCATGAAGGTGCCATCATGGACACATACTCCAGCCTCAGCCAACTTCTGATCCTCAGCCTGACTTCAGATGCAGGAGATTTTGATTCAGCCTCTGCTGATTGGGCCTGCTCTGCCCTTGGCTCCAATCCTCACCCTAGCTTGTGTTTTCAGACTTCCGTCCTCTCACTCCTGGCCCACAAACCCTCCCTACTGGGAATTCTGGGGCCACACTGAAGCATTCTGCCTGCCTCCCAGGAGAAAAACCTTGTCTATGGCGCTGCCCAGACAACCTAAATGAGGATCAAACTGCTTGGCCCTCGGCAACACCCCAATTGCATAGGCTACCTTAAACACTGATGCTCTGTCGCAAATAGCCTGAGCCCAGACCTTCCAACAGACACCGACACAGCTGGCTGCACACCCAGCACATTGGACCCGCCACTGCCTTAGGCCACCATCCATTCCCAACCTGGGTTTTCAGTCATTGGAACCTAGACCTTATCTCCAATCCCTGCACAGGGGGAACCTGATGCACAAGTCAGAACCCCTCCTTCCCCATGGCAAGAAAACTTGCTGCCGGCCGTGAGTCAAACCTTCAGTGTATGAGAAAACGGTAAACCTGCCGGGCCTCATGAAGCCCCCCATATCCTTCAGGGAGAGGCCATCATGGACAAAAACTCTAGGTTGAAGCACGTCTCATAGTAGATATGACCGCAATGCAGGAGATCTTGATTCAGCCTCTGCAGAGTGTCCTGCCGTGCCCTCGGTCCCAAACCTCACGCTAGCTTGTGTTTTCAGGCTTCCTTCCTCACACTCCTGGCAAACAATCCCTCCAGAGTAGGATTTGCAGAACCACGAGCCAGCCCAGTGACTGCCCACCGGTAGAAAATGTTTCCTTGTGGGGCTCTCCATAAAACCCAGATGAGGATCAACCTGCTCTTGCCTCGATGGCACTCAGATTTGATAGGCTGCTCTGGGCACTAATGCTCTGCCTTTCACAGCCTGATGCCAGACGTCCAGACAGGCAAGGAGACAGCTGGCCACACACCTAGCACTTCTGACACGCCATGGTCTTATGCCGTTATCTCTTCCTAACCTTGGTTTTCAGATATCTAAACCCAGATATTATATCAATTCCCCACACAGTTGGGCATCTGAATCACAAATCAGAACTCCTTCTTCCACATGGCTGTAAGGCTTGCTCTTGGCATGGAGTCACACCTTCAGGGTGGGAGAAACCTTCATTTCCCCTGAAACCACGCCCAAACTTGAGTGCTGCATTGGGCACAAATTCACTCTGTGACCCTCAGCATGAGCCCAATATCAAAGAAAGGCCTGTCAGGGCCTTGACCAAGAGCCCGCATATGGGGCATGCCAAGCCCCTATACACCCAATCCTCACCAGTGTTTGAGTTTTCCAGTCTCCCTCCCGTTCCTGGGGCTCTGCTCTGGAATCACTTTCTTGGAGAGACACATGAGCCAGACAACAGGACTCCCCCTTTCCCCCAAAATGACCCCAAACTCCTGTTAGCTGGGACAAATCCCCAGAGACGGATACTTGTCCACAGTCACTGAGGCCACCCCCTACAATCTACGGCTATCCTGGACGCATCCAGAGACAAAAGCCTGAAGGAATCTCGCCCTGGATTCACAAGCCAAGGAACTCACTCTCTATCTGTACATCCGGCCTGCCATACCCTCGGCGCCACTCATAAGCTGAGTTTGTGTTTTCAGACTTCTGTGCCCACAGCCTGGACCCACACACCCTCTAGGCTAGGGCATCTGGAGCCACAGCGAAAGATTGTGCCTGCCCTCTCCAAGGAAAGTGTGCCCAATCCATTGACCACAACCCTACAGGTTAGGGAAAAGCTCCAAGGCCCCTGAGGCCATCCTGATAGTGTAGGCTGCCCTGGACTAAAAGGGGCACTCTGACACCAGCTGAGCCATTATCACCACTTAGACTCTCAGACAGTGTCCCCAGAGACAGAAGATTGAAATGGACAGGCCCTTAGGCCCTAATATGAACCTTAGCTTTAGTTTTCATGTGTCTGTCCTCAGAGGACTGGTTTCGTATACCAGCATATTAGGTTTTTCTGAGGCTCCAAACCAAACCTCTCTCGTCTCCACATGGAGTGCTTTCTTACTGGATCTGTATCAAACCCTTCTGGTCGGAGAATTCCGCAGGGCCACAGTACAACCATCACATTCCAAGGTCTCCATGGACAGAAACACACATTATGACGCATCCTCAGGAGAGGCCATTTCAACTCAGCCCGCTGGTTAGCTTGCCCCAGAGCCAGCAGATCAAACATATCTTGTCGTTAATGGCCAAAGGGAATGCGAGGCATGCTGTTCAGGGATCCATCCTTTGAACCCTCCTCTTCAGTCCTTCCGTATGGTATGTACTGGAGCCACTCAACAGGACTCGACTGTCTTGCAGAAGGAAACCTTGTGGTTTGTGGCAAACTCCAAACTCAGCGTGGGAAAATTTCGTTGGCCTCATGAGGCACCTGCTTCATGAAGGTGCTATCAAGGGCACAATCCAACCTCAGCCAACGTCTGATCGTCAGCCTGACTTCAGATGCATGAGATATCCTTTCAGCCTTTGCAGAGTGTGCCTGCTCCCAACCTCACCCTATCTTTTGTTTTCAGACTCTACCCTAGCACTCCTGGCCCAAAAGCCCTCATGATTGGGAATTCTGGTTCCAGAACGAAGCACTCTGCCTGCCCCCCAAAGAAAAACATTGTCTATGGCATTGCTCAGAAACCCCAAATGAAAATCAACCTGCTCAGCCCTCGGCAACACCCCAATTGCATAGGCTACCCTAAACACTGTGCTCTGTCTTACATAGCCTGAGCCCAGACCTTGTGAGAGACATTGAGACAGTTGGCTTCACACCCAGCACATCGAACCTGCCATGGGTTAGGCCATTTCATCCCTTCCCATTGACCTGGGTGTCTTCCTGGAGGTATATTCTGAGGCTGTGTCAGACTATGCATTTTTTCTGGAGCTTCCTATGGAATTGGGGTGGTATTAGGGGCCTTGCAATTTTCTCTTAATCTGGTGGGTTCGGAAACTGAGACAGGCTGACATTCCTTGGGAGAGCTGGCCCAGTGCTGTTGTGTGTTCCTGGAGGCCCCATCCTGGAGGGCATATGGGTCAGGACTCTGGATCCAAAGTCTTCAGACACAAACTCGGGTAAGAGTTAAGCTCGAGGTGATGGCAGACCCAATCTGCAGACCCTGAGCGAAGCATCTCCAGATATGAAATTCGGACGGCTGTGAGGCAGGAGCACAGTCTTTTCTGTCTGACTTGTTTGTCTATGATGGCCACGAAATGGAGGGGTGGCCTCATGGGTCCATGTGAGATTCTACCTCTCTGGGAATTCTGCTCGGCACCCAAGAGTTTGGTGTATTTCCGGGGGATGGGAGGAGCGCAGTTTTATGAGTCAGGGATCCCGTCCAAACAGCCATTCCAGAGATGGGTCCTGGGTTCTGGAGCCTGGATCACCGCAACAAGGCTTAGGATTTGGGCCTAGGGTCCTGCTCTATGTTTTCCTGGTACAGCTCCCGAGTGTTCTTGTTGGAAATGGGTCTCATTCTGAGGGTCACAATGCCTGTTTTTGCCCAGATGCCCATGCTGAGTGGGTGTGACCTCATGGGCTATGCACTTGGCTCCCACTCTGAGGGTTGGACTGCCATCTCAACATTCAGTTTTCCTGCCATGGGGAAGGAGGTGTACTTTTTTATGCTTCAGGTTCCCCCATGGGCAGGAATTTGAGCTAAGTTCTGGGACAGGTGCCTGAATACCCAGTTCACTTTGAGATGAGGTCCTCGGGCCAAGGCAGGACCCACCTGCAGAAAATGAGGCCTGCTTTCTGGGTGGCTGTCAGGAGCTCGGGCTCGAGCTGTGTCAGACAGAACATTCGTGGAGAGTTCAGCCTATGATATTGGGGTGTTTTTGAGAGCTGTGCAACTGGATCCTCAAGGGGGATTTTTGCACAGACCCTTTCTTCACTTCTTCTATCTGGTGAGCAGGCAGATGGCTGCATTACGGCTCCAGAATATCCAAGTTGGAGGGTTTGCAGGCGAGGAGTGTGAGGACAGAAGTATGAAAACATAAGCTACGGTTACGCTCAGTGCCGAGCACATGTCTATTCCAATGTACAGCAGTTGTTTCGAGATCTTCAGCACCTGGGCGAGGGGAAGATGTCTGCTCACGCTGGAGTTTGTATCCATGATGGCCAACAAATGGTGGGGAGGCCTCAAGAATTCTTGGAGGTTTTTCCAAGCTGGAGCTTGTGAGCTGCTCCAAACATCAAGGTGTCCTACTAAGGGACAGCAGAAGTCTTCTTACAGGGCTCCAGGGTCCCCCATATGGAAGATTCGATAGCAATGCTCTCTGAATGGAGGCCTGGGAAGCCAATCTCGTGTTACCATTGCAGCTGAGGAACAGGGTAAGCTTGAACCAATGACACTGATTCCAAGTTCCAAGTGATTTGCGTTGATGGAAGTTCTCAGTCTAACAGGTCCCAATGCTGCTTGGTGTCCAGGGAGACCTTAGAATGTGGTGGCGGCTCTCTGACCATTGAGGATTCTTTATCCTTAGGATTAGACCCAGTACCCAGGAGCCAGGTTTCCTTCTTGGGACAGGATGTGTGCTCTTGTATGGCTCACGGACCACAGGTTGGACCATATTCTTGAATTTCCAGAACAGACCTCTAGGAAGAGAGACCTCAAAACATAAGCTAGGGTTCTGATGAGGTTTTAGGGCCATGGAAGTTTCAATCTTCGGACTAAGTGCCATTGGCCTGCATGTCTTCCTGGAGGTAGGTGCTGAGGCTGTGTCAGGCTGTGCACTTATTCCAGAGTGGCCTATGATATTGGGGTGCAGTCAGGGGCCTTGCAGTTTTCTCCTAATCTGGACATTTTGGGAAACTGAGATGGGCAGGGTTTCCTCAGGAGAGCAGGGCCAGTGATGTCATGTGTTTCTCGAGGCCCCATCCTGGAGGTCATGTGTGTCAGGACTTTGGGACCAAAGACTTTAGACACAACCTCGGATAAGAGATAGGAGTGAGGTGATGGCAGTCCGAATATGAAGACCCTGAGGGAAGCTCCTCGGGATTTGAAATTCAGGTGGCTGGGAGGGAGGAGCACAGGCTTTTCTGTCTGGATTGTGTGTCTAGGATGGCCACTAAATGGAGGGGTGACCTCATGTGTCCATGGGATATTATTCCACTCTGGTGATTCTGCTTGGCACCCAAGAGTTTGATTTCTTTCTGGGGAAGAGGAAAAGACTGTATTCCATCTCTGGGATCCTGTCCAAACAGGGATTCCAGAGATGGGTTCTGGGTCCAGACACTGGGAAAACTTAACCAAAGCTTCGATTTGGGATCCTGGTCCAGATCCCAAGGGGGATCTTTGGAAAGGGGTCTCATTCTGAGGGTCACAATGCCTATTTGTGCCCAGCTGCCCGTCCTGTGTAGGCATGGTCTCATGGACCATGCACCTGGTTCCCACTCAGGGTTGTACAGCCATCTCAACATTCAGTTTTCTGGCCATGGGGAAGGAGGAGCACTCTTTTGTGCTTCCGAGTCCCCTATGGGCAGGAATTTGAGCTAAGTCTGGGACAGGTACCTGAATATCCAGGTTGCTTCAAGATGATGGCCTCGGGCCAAGGTTGGACCCACCTGGAGGATATGGGGCCCACTATCTGGGTGGCTGACAGGAGGTCGGGGATCAGGCGGTGTCAGATAGACAATTTATGCAGAGGTCGGTCTATTATATTGGGGTGCCATTGAGGGCCGTGCAGGAGGATCCTCATGTGGGTTTCTACGAAGACCCATAGGGCACTTCTTTCTGGTGGGCAGGCAGAAAGCTGCACTGTGGCTTCAGAATTCCCAATATGAAGGGCTTGTAGGCGAGGAGTGTGAAGACAGAAGTCTGAAAACACAAGCCAGGGATAAGCTCAGTGCCGACCACAGGACCATTCCATTGTGCAGTGGTTGTTTTGAGATTTCCAGCACCTGAGTATGGGCGAGGGTCAGATGTCTGCTCACGCTGGGTTTGCATCCATGATGGTCAACGAATTGTGGGGTGGCCTCAAGAATTCTTGGAGATTTTCCCAAGCAGGACCTTGTGAGCTGCTCCAAACAGCAAGGTGTCCTACTGTGGGACAGGGGAAGTCCGCTTACAAGGCTCCAGGGTCCCCCATATAGAAAGATTCGACAGCAGAGGTCTCTGAATGGGGGCCTGGGAAGTCTTCCTTGCATGACCATTGCAGCTGAGGAACATTGCAGGCTTGATCTGCTGGTTTTTGTTCAAATTTCCAAGTGATCTAAGTTGACGGATGTTCTCAGTCTAATGAGTCACAATGCTGCTTGGTGTCCAGGGAGACCTTAGAATGTGGTGGTGAGGGTGCCTGGGTGGCTCAATGGGCTAAGCCGCTGCCTTCGGCTCAGGTCATGATCTCAGGGTCCTGGGATTGAGTCCCGCATCGGGCTCTCTGCTCAGCAGGGAGCCTGCTTCTTCCTCTCTCTCTCTCTGCCTTCCTCTATGCCTACTTGTGATCTCTCTCTGTCAAATAAATAAATAAAATCTATATAAAAAAAAGAATCTGGTTGTGGGTCTGTGGCCATGCAGGATTCTCCTACCTGAGGGTTAGACCCAGTTCCCAGGAGCCAGGTTCCCTTCTCGGGACAGGAGGGGTTCTCTTGTATGGCTCAGGGACCACATGTCGGATCATATGTTGGATTTCAAGACCAGGCCTCTGGGCACAGAGGCCTGAATATCTAGGCTAGGGTTCTTATGAGGTTGTAGGGGCATGTCATCCTCAACCTTCGGACTTAGGGACTTTGACCTGTGAGTCTTCCTGGAGGTAGATGCTCAGGCTGTGTCAGACTGTGCATTTTTTCCAGAGTGGCTTATGAAATTGGGGTGGGATCAGGTGCCTTGAAGGCTCTTCCTAATCTGGAGGGTTTGTGCAACTGAGACGGCAGAATTTCATCCAGAGATCAGGCCCAGTGATGTAGTGTGGTTCTGTCAGCCCCATCCTGCAGGGAATGTGGTTAAGGGCTCTGGGACCAAAGTCTTCAGACACAAAATTGTGTATCAATTAGGAGGGAGGTGATGGCAGCCCCGATCTGCAGACGCTGAGGGCAGCTCCTCAGGATTTGAAATTCGTGTGGCTGGGAGGCAGGAGCAAAGGCTTTTCTGTCTGGATTGTGTCTAGGATGGCCTTGGAATGGTGGGGTGTCCTCATGTGTCCATGGAATATTCTACCTCTCTGGGGATTCTGCCCAGCACCCAAGAGTTTGGTGTCTCACTGGGAAGGAGAGAGCGTGGTTTACTGTTTCAGTGTTTCCGTCAACACAGGGATTCCAGAGATGGGTTATAGGTCCCTGTGCCTGGATAACCCTACAAAGGCTTAGTATTTGGGCCTAGAGGCTTGACTGCCTGGCTCTGTGGGGCTTTGGTTTAGCTCCCATGGAGACTTGTTGGAAATGGGTCTCAGGGTAAGGGTCACAATGCCTGTTTTTGCCCAGATGCCCATCCTGAGTGGGCATTGGCTCTTGTTCCATGCACCTGGATCCCAATATGAGGGTTGGACCACCATATCAACATTTAATTTTCCTTCTATGAGGAAGGAGGAGTACTCTTTTGTGCTTCAGATTCCCCCATGCACAGTAATTTGAGCTATGTTCTGGGACTGGTACGTGAATAACCAGGTTGGTTTGAGATGAAGGACTCAGGTCAAGGCAGGTCACACCTGCCAGATATGGGTCCCGCTATCTAGGTGGCTACCAGGAGGTCGGGGCTCGAGCTGTGTCAGACAAAGCATTAGTTCACAAGGTGGCCTATGATATTGTGGTGCTATAGAGGGCTGTGCTGGTGGAACCTTATATGGAGTTTCACGCAGACCCATAGGGCACCTCTTTTTTCTGGTGGGCAGGCAGAAGGCATTGTGGCTCCCAAATTCCCAATATGGGGGACTTGAAGGCGAGGAGTGTGAGAACAGAAGGCAGAAAACACAATCTATGCTTAATCTCAGTGCCGAGAACTTGGCCGTTCCAATGTGCAGTGGTTTTTTCGAGATCTCCAGCATCTGAGTACAGGCGAGGGTCAGATGTCTGCTCATGATAAAGTTTGTATCTATCGTGGCCAACAAATGAAATATCCAGCACCTGAGTAAAGGTGGATATCAGATGTTTACGCACACTGGAGTTTGTGTCTCTGATGACCGAATGGAGGAGTGGCATCAAGAGGCTGATGCATGTGAGATGCTCTAAACAGCAAGGTTGTTTTTTCTACTGGACAGTTAGAGTCTGGTATGTTTTCTGCAGGGCCTCCCATGTGAAAAGTATGGGTAGCAGAGCCCTTCCACATGGATGCCTGGAAAGCACACCTCCATTGACCAATGCAGCTGAGGAACATGCAGGTTCTGTACGGTGCTTCTGGGGCGAAGCACCAAGGTCTTGAGTTGACATGGAATCTCTTGAAGATGGGTTACAATGCTGGTTTTTTTTACCAGGTAGATCTTAGAATGTGTTGGTGGCTAAGGTGCCTGCAAGATTCTCCTACCCTGAGGGTTTAACACAGGTCGAAGAGCACGGTTACCTTCTGGGGACAGGAGATGTAGTGTTTTGTGGCTCAGGGACCACATGCCATATCATAAGTTCCTATTCAAGAACAGGCCTCTGAAGACAGATGCCCGACAACCTAATCTAGGGTTCCAATGAGTACCAGGGGCATGAGAGGTTCAATCTTCAGACTTAGGAAAGTTGACTTGGGTGTCTGCCAGGATGTAGGTGATCAGGGAGTTTCAGACTGCGCACTTATGTCCAGAGTAACCTCCAATATTGGGGTGGCCACAGGGGCCTTGAATGTTTCAACCAACTCTGGAGGGTTTGGTTAACTGACATGCACAATTTCCATGGGGATGGCAAGCACAGTCCTGTGGTGTGGCTCCAGAGACTCCACCCTGGAGGGCATGTGAGCCATGGTTCTGGGAGGGAAGTCTGCAAACACAAACTCGGGTTAGGTTTAGTGGCTAGGTTATCGCAGGGCAATGTGTAGACCTAGAAGGCTACTCGTCAGGAACAGTAACTGGAATGACCCGAAGGTGGAAGCACAGGCTTTTATATCTGGATTGTGTGTCTAGGGTGACCTCAGAATGTAGCTGTGGCCTCATGGGTCCATGGGAGATTTTTCCTCTAAGGATACTGGCGGCTCCCAATATTTTGATGACTTTTTGAGATGGGAAGACTGCTATTTTCGATCTTAGGTGTGCCCCAAAACAGGGATTCCAGAGATGGTCTCTGGGTCTAGGCGCCTGGAAAATCCCACCAAGGGTTGGGATTTGGGCTTATGGGCAGACCAGGCCTGCAATGCAGGATCTTGGTGGTGCAACTGAGAGGGCTTGTTTGGAAGCATGCTCAGGCTGAGCATTACAATGCCTGTTTGTGCCCAGGGTGGCACTCAGGAGTGGGCGTGGTCCCATTGTCCATTTTCTGGCTCCCACACTGAGGGATGGACACACATTCCAATGGCCAGGTTTCCAGCCATGGGGAAGGAGGAAATATCTATTGTGCTTCATGTTCCCCCATAGGCAGGGATTACAGCAAAGGTCTGGGGACAGATGCCTGAATACCAAGGATGCATAGAGATGACAGATTTGGGCCATGGCCGTTCTCACATGCTGGATATGGGCCCCGCTCTCTGGGTGGCTGACACGAGGTCTGGGCTCAGGCTGTGTCAGACACAGCACTAGTGGCCAGAGAAGTCTATATATTGGGGTTCTCTCCAGGGCCGAGTAAATTGATCCTCATGTAGGGTTTCTGGCCAGACTCACGAAGCACTTCTTTCTGTGGGGCAGGCAGAATGCTGCCTTATGGATCCAGAATTCCCTATCAAGAGGGTTTGGGGACAAATAGGGTGAGAATGCAATTGTAAACACCAGCTATGCTTAAATTGAGTGCCAAGCGGAAGTCAGTTTCAATGTGCAGCAGCTTATACGAGATATCCAGCACCTGAGTAAGGGCAGATGTCAGATATTTGCTCACACTGGAGTTTGTGTCTAGGATGACGACTAATGGAGGGGTGGCTTCAGGAGGCAATGGAGGATTACCCACGCTTAAGATTGTGAGATGCTCCAAACAACAAGGTTTCCTTCTAATGGACAGGAGGAGTCTGTTTTTTTTTCCTCCAGGGTCCCTCAAGTGGAAGTTTGCGTAGCAGAGCCCTCCCGCATGGATGACTGGAAAGCACACGTCCAATGACCATTGCAGCTGAGGAACATGACAGGTTCGTTTTGGTGGTTCTGGTGCCAAGTACCAAGGCCTTGAGTTGACTTGGAATCTCTTACAGATGTGTCCCAAAACTGGTTTGTTACAAGGGAGTTCTTAGAATGTATTGGTGGCTATGGGCCACGCTGAGGGTTTGGCACAGGTCGATGTGCAAAGTTTCCATCTTGGGAGAGGAGATGTTCTGTTTTGTGGCTCAGGGTACATATGTTGTATCCTGACTTGGTATTCAAGAACAGGCCTCTGAGGATTGATGCTTGCAACCTAATCTAGAGATCCAATGATGTCCTTGGTGCCCATCAGGTTCAATTTTCTTACTAAGGACCATTGATATGGTTGTCTGACTGGATGTAGGTGATCAGGGTGTTTCAGACTGTGCATTTGCATCCAGAGCCACTTCCACTATTGGGGTGGGCTCAGGGGCCTTGCAGGTTTCTCCTAACTTGGAGGCTTTGGGGAACTGTGATGGGCACAGTTTCCTTGGGGATGGCAGGCCTAGTCCTGTGGTAAGGCTTCAGAGACCACCTCCTTGAGGATATGAGAGCCATGGTTTTGGGAGGGAAGTCTGCAAACACAAATTTGGGTCAGGGATAGTGGCAAGGTGATCGCAGGTCCAATGCATAGACCTAGAAGGCATCACATCAGGAACTGTAATTAGGGTGACTGAAAGCTGGTAGCACAGGCATTTCTATCTGGATTGTGTGTCCAGGATGGGCTCTGAATGTAGACGTGGTCTCATGGTTCAATGGGAGACTTTTCCTCTCTAAAGATCCTGGTGGATCTCCATAGATTGGTGGTTTTTTAGAGAAGAAAAGAGTGCTCTTTTCCATCTTAGGGGTGCTCCAAAACAGGGAAGAGTGCTGTTTTCCAACCTAGGCTTATGCCAAAACAGGGATTCCAGAGACGAGATCTAGGTCTGGGTGCCCGGATATCCCACCAAGTGTTAGGATTTGGGCCTAGGGGCATTCCAGGCCTGCAATACAGGATCCTAATGGTGTAACAGAGAGGGATTGTTTGAAAGCATGCTCAGGCTGAGGGTCATCATGCCTCTTTGTGCCCAGGGGGGCCCTCAGGAGAGGGCGTAGTCTCATTGGCCATATAGCTGGATCCCACTTTGAGGGTTGGACACCCATTGCAACAGCCAGGCTTCCTGCAATGGAAAGAGGAGTTCTCTATTGTGCTTCAGGTTCCCCCATTGGCAGGGTTACAGGAAAGGTCTGTGGAAAGTTGCCTTAATACCAAGGATGTGTACAGATGACAGGCTAAGAATTCCCAGGTAACAAAACAGCATTGTTACCCATGTTCATGACATTCCATGTAAAAATAAGCCCTTAGTACTTCGCCCCAGAGCCACCAGAATGAACTTGCCATGTTCCTAAGCTGCAATGGTCAGTGGAGGTGTGGTTTCCAGGCAACCATACGGGGGTGCTCTGCTACACAAACTTTGCAATTGGCGGGGACCCTTGAGACAAAAAAACAGAATGCCCCTGTCCGGTAGAAGGAAACCTTCTGTTTGGAGCATCTCACAAGCCCCAGCGTGGGAAATCCTCCATTTCCTCTTGAAGCCACCACTCCATTTGTCAGTCATCATTGACACAAACTCCAGCATGAGCAAACATCTGACATCCGCCCTTACTCAGGTGCTGGATTTCAATTCGATCACTGCACACTGGAACTGCCTTTAGTTTGACTGAATTAAGCCATAGCTTGGGTTTACAATTCCATCCTCAGTCTACTGGTCCACAAGCCCTATTGTGAGGGAATTCTGGAGCTACAACACAATATTCTGCCTTCCCCATAGAAAGAAAAAGGGCCTGGAGAGTCTGCCCAGAAACTCCATATGATGGTCAATCTTCTCGGTGCTAGACGGAACCCTGATTTATAGGCTGCCCTGGGCACTAGTGCTGTGTCTGACATAGCCGGAGCCAGGACCTAGTGTCAGCCACTGAGAGATCAGGGCCCATATACAGCATGTGAGACCAGCTATGGCCCAAATCTGTCTTCTCTTCTATTCTTGGTATTCAGGCATCTGTACCCACACCTTTGCTGAAATCCTTGCCATTGGGGGAACCTGAAGCACAATAGAGAACTCCTCCTTCCCCATGGAAGGTATTCTGACAGTTGGGATAGTTGCTCAACCCTCAAAGTGGAAGGCAGCTCCATGGCCAAGGAGACCATGTGCACTCATGATGGCTTCCCCGGGCACAAGCAGGCATTGTGACCTCAGCCTGAGCATGCTTTCAACCAAACGCTCTCAATTGCATCTCTGGGACCCCGAATTGCAGGCCTAGTACACACCTAGGCCCAAATCCTAACCCTGGTGGGATTTTACAGGGGCCCAGACACAGAGCCCATCTCTGGAATCCCTATTTTGGGGGACCCTTAAGATGGAAAACAGCACTCTTCCCTTCCCCGAGATAGTCACCAAACTCTTGGTAGCCACCAGGATCCTTGAGTGGAAAAATCTGCCATAGACCCATGAGAACACACCTGCATTCCGAGGCCATCCTGGACATTCAATCCAGATACATATCATGTGCTATCACCTTTGAGTCATCGGATTTACAGTTCCTGACGAGCTGCCTTCCAGTTCTATGCATTGGGCCTGCAATCACCTTGCCATTAACCTAAACTGAGTTTGTGTTTGCAGACTTCCTTCCTAAAACCATGGCTCACATGACCTCCAGGTTCTGGCATCTGAAGCCACACCACAAGACTGTGCATGAGATCCTCAAGGAAACTGTGCCCATCACTTTTGCCCGATACCTTTAGATTAGGAGAAACCTGCAAGGCCCCTGAGCGAAGCCAAATAATGGAGGCCGCTCTGGGCACAAATGCACAGTCTGAGACACCCTGATCACCTCCATACAGGCAGACACCCAAGTCAATGCTCCTGAGTCAGAATATTGAACCTGACATGCCCCGAGGACTTCATTGGCACACTAGATTAGGTTTACAGGTATCTGTCGTCAGAGGCCTGCTCTGGAATATCAACTTATGATAAAATATATAGTCCCTGAGCCACAGAACAGAATATGTTCTCCCCAAAAAGGAAGCCATGCTCCTGGAATTGTGTCATACCCTAAGGGTATTTGGATCCTGAATGGCCCCTTAGCAACCAGCACATTCTATGATATTCCTGGTAACAAACCATCATTGTGCCCCATCTTCATGAGACTCCATGTCAACTCAAGGTCTCGATATATTGCCCCAGAGCCACCAGAATGCACCTGCCATGTTCCTCAGCTGCAATGGTCAATGGAGGGGTGATTTCCAGGCATCCCTGTGGGGTTCTCTGCTACAAAACTTTCCACATGGAGAAACCAGAGAAAACAAACCAGACTTCTCCTGTCCGGTAGAAAGAAACTTTGCTATTTGGAGCATCTCACAAGCCCCAGCATGGGAAATCCTCCATGGCCTCTTGACGCCACCCTTCCATTTGTGGGTAATCACAGACACAAACTCCAGTGTGAGCAAACATCTGACATCCACCCTTACTCAGGTGCTGGATATTCGAAACGGCAGCTGCACACTGGAACTGCCTTTTGCTTTTCACTGAACTTAACCATAGCTTTGTATTACTATTCTATCCTCACCACACTGCTCCACAATATCTCTTGATAGGGAATTCTGGAGCCACAACGCAGTATTCTGCCTTCCACATAGAAAGAAGAAGGACCTGTTGAGTCTGCCCAGAAACTGCACATGAGGATCAATCTACTCAGACCACGAGGCAACCCTGATTAATAGATTTCCCTGACCACTAGTGCTGTGTCTGACAGAGTCTAAGCCCCGACCTCGTGTCAGCCACCCAGAGGTGAGGGCCCATATTTAGTATGAGAGATCGGCCATGGCCCTGGGCCATCATCTGTACCCATCCTTGGTATCCAGTCATCTGTCCCCCAAACTTTGCTGGAATTCCTGCCAATGGCGAACCTGAAACACAATAGAGAACACCTCCTTCCCCATGGCAGGAATATTGGCTGTTGGGATGGTTGTCCAACCCTCAGCGTGGGAGCCAGCTGCATGCCAAGGAGACCATGCCCACTCCTGAGGGCCGACATGGGCACAGGCAGGCATGGTGATCCTCAGCCTGAGCATGTTTTCAAACAAACACTCTCAGTTGCTCCTCCAGTACCAGCATTGCAGGCCTGGTATGCCCCTAGGCCCAAATCCTAACCCTTGGTGGGATTTTCCAGGTGCCCAGACCCAGAGTCCGTCTCAGAATCCCTGTTTGGGGCACCCTTAAGATGGAAAACAGCACTCTTCCCTTCCCTGAGAAAGGCACCAAACTATTGGGAGCCGCCAGGATCCTTAGAGAGAAAAAATCTCCCATGGACCCATGAAAACAAACCTGCATTCCGAGGCCATCCTGTCCACACAATCCAAAGAGAAAAGTCTTTGCTACCGCCTTCGAGTCATCCTATTTACATTTCCTGACGAGCTGCCCTCCATGTCTATGCATTGGGCCTGTGATCATCTCGACACTAACCCTAACCCCAGTTTGTGTTTGCCGACTTCTCTCCCAAAACCATGGCTTACATGCCCACCAAGATGTGGTCCCTCAAGCCACATCACAGGAAAGTTCCTGCCATCCCCAAGAAAACAGTGCCCATCAGGTTGTCCAAACCCTCCAGATTAGGAGAAACCTGCCAGGCCCCTGAACCCACCCCAATATTGGCGGTTGCTCTGGATGCAAACGTGCAGTCTGAACCACCCTGAGCACCTCCATCGAGGCAGAAAGCCAAGTCAATGGTTCTGAGTCAGATGATTGAACCTGACATGCCCCTAGGACTTCACTGGAACCCTAGATTGGGTCTTCAGACATCTGTTCTCAGAGTCCTGTTCTGGAATACCAAGTTATGATACAACATGTGGTCCCTGATTCCCACAACAGAACATCTCCTGTCTCCAGAAGGAAAATGTGCTCTTGGATCTATGTCCAACTTTCAGGGTAGATGGATCCTGCATGACCCATTAGCCCCAGCACCTTCTATGATCTCCCTGGTAACAAACCAGCATTGTGACCCAACTTCCTGAGACTTGATGCCAACTCAAGGTGTTGGTACTTTGCCCAAGAGCCATGAAACGAATCTGCCATGTTCCTCAGGTACAAAGGTCAATGGACGTGTGCTTTCTAGGCATCCAAGAGGTAGTTCTCTGCTACACAAAAATTCCACATAGGGAACCCTAGAGCAAACAAATAAGACTGCTCCTGTCAGGTTGAAGGAAACCTTGGTTGTTTGGAGCATCTCACAAGCCCCAGCCTGGGAAGTCCTCCACATTCTCTTGATGCCAACCCTCCATTTGTTAGTCATCATAGACACAAATTCCAGCATGAGCAAACATCTGAC
Source organism: Mustela nivalis (assembly GCF_964662115.1). Lineage (NCBI taxonomy): Eukaryota > Metazoa > Chordata > Mammalia > Carnivora > Mustelidae > Mustela > Mustela nivalis. The sequence continues at coordinate 181,915 of NW_028135892.1, read as the reverse complement.
ATCTGCTCTTACTCAGGTGCTGGATATTCGAATCAGTCACGCACACTGGAAATACCTTTCACTTGACACTGTATTCTTGCATAGTTTGGGTTTACAATTCCATCCTCACCCTACTGGACTGCAAGTCCTCTTGAGAGGGAATTAGGGAGACAAAACGCAACATTCTGCCTTCCCCATAGAAAGAAGGGCCTGGTGAGTCTGCCCAGAAACTCCCCATGAAGATCAATCTACTTGGCCCTCGAGGGAACCCCGATTTATACTTTGCGCTGGCCACTAGCGCTGTGTCTGAGAGAGCCTGAGCCCCAACCTCGTGTCAGCCACCCAGAGTGTGGGGCCCTTATCCAGCATGTGGGACTGGCCATGGCCCAGTCATCTCTACCCATCCTTGGTATTCCGGCAACTATCCCAGACCTTTGCTGGAATCCCTACCAGTGGGGGAACCTGGAGCACAATTGAGAACTCCTCCTTCCCCATGGCAGTAAGCCTGGCTGTTGCTATGGGTGCCCAACCCTCAGAATTAGAACCAGGTGCATGGCCAATGAGACAACGCCCAATCATAAGGGCCGCCTGGGCCAAAGCAGGCATTGTGTCCCTCAATCTTAGCATGCATTCAAACAAATGCTCTCAGTTGTTTCTGCAGGGTCCCGCATCGCAGGCCTGGTATGCCCTTAGGACCAAATCCTAACACTTCGTGGTATTTTCCATGCCAACATAACCAGAGCTCGTCTCTGGAATCTCTGTTTTGAAGCACCCCTATGATGGAAAACAGCAATCTTCCCTCCCCTGAGAAAACTATTAGGAGCTGCCAGGATTCGTAGAGAAGAAAAATCTCCCAGGGCTCCAAAAGACCACACCTTCATTCCGAGGCCATCCTGGACACACAATCCAGATACAAGAGACTGTGCTACCACCTTCGAATCACCTGGTTTACAGTTCCAGACGAGCTGCCCTACAGACCTACGCATTGGGCCTGTGATCACCTCGCCATTAACCCTACCCCAAGTTTGTGTTTGCAGACTTCTTTCCCAAAACCATGGCTCACATGCCCTCTATGATGGGTCTCTGTAGCCACACCACAGGAAAGATCCTGCTATCCCCAATGAAACTGTGTCAATCACAGTTGCCCAAACCCTCCAGATTAGGAGAGACCTGCAAGTCCCCTGAGCCCAGTCCAATAGTGGAGGCCACTCTGGACACAAATGCACAGTGTGCAACACCCTGATCACCTCCATCCAGGAAGACACCCAAGTCAATGGTCCTGAGTCAGAAGATTGGTCCCTGAACCCCACAATAGAATATCTCCTGTCCCCAGATGGAATTCGTGCTCTTCAACTTGTGTCAAGGGTCGGGGTATATGAATTATGCACAGCCCCTTAGCCCCCAGCACATTCTAAGATCTCTCTGGTAACAAACAAACAGCATTGTGATCCATCTTCATGAGATTCCATGTCACTTCAAGTCCTTGTTAATTCGCCCCAGAGCCACCAGAATGAACCTGCCATGTTCCTCACCTGATATGGTCAGTGGAGGTGTGCTTTCCAGGCATCCATGTGGGAGTGCTCTTCTACTTATTCTTTCCACATGTGGGACCCTGGAGCAAACAAACCAGACTGCCACTGACCAGTAGAAGGGAACCCTCTGTTTGGAGCATCTCAGAAGCACCAGCAGGAGAAATCCTCCATGGCCCTTGACACAACCCCTCCATTTGTCAGTCAACATAGACAAAAACTCCAGCATGAGAAAACATCTGAAATCTGCCGTTATTTAGATTCTGCACTTTCTTTTCCACCACTGCACACTAGAACTGCGTTTCACTTGACACTGAATTTATCCATAGCTTGGGTTTAGAATTCCATCCTCAGCCTCCTGGTCTGCAAGCCCTCTAGAGAGGGAATTTGGAGCCACAAGGCAACATTCTCCATTCCCACTAGAAAGAAATAGGGCCTGGTGAATCTTCCCAGAAACTCCACATGAGGTTCAATCTACTTGGCACTCGATGGAACCTTGATTTATAGGCTGTCCTGGGCACTAGTACTAGTACTAGTACTAGTACTAGTACTAGTACTAGTACTGTGTCTGACAGAGCCTGAGCCAAGACCTAGTTTCAGGCACCCAAAGATATGAGCCCATATCCAGCATGTGAGATTGGCCAGGGCCCAAGTCCATCATCTCTACCCATCCTTGGTATTCAGGCACCTGTCCCCAGACCTTTTATGTAATCCCTACCAATGGGGTAACCTAAAGCACAATAGAGAACTCCTCCTTCCCCATGGTAGGAATCCTGGCTGTTGATATGAGTGTCCAAACCTCAAAGTGGGAGCCAGCTGCATGGCCAAGGAGACAATGCCCACTCATGAGGGCTGCCCTGAGCACAAGTAACCATTGTAAACCTCAGCTTGATCAAGCCTTCAAAAAAATGCTCTTAGTTGCACCTCCAGGATCCTGCATTGCAGGCCTGATATGCCCTTAAGCCCAAATCCTAACACATCGTGGGATGTTCCATGTGCACATACCCAGAGCCCGTCACTGGAATCCCTGTTTTGAGGCACCCCTAAGATGGAAAACAGCACTCTTCACTTCCCTGAGAAAGCCACCAAACTAATGGGATCCCCCAGGATCCTTGAGAAGAAGAATCTCCCATGGTCCCATGAGTCCACACCTGTATTCCGAGGCCAGCGTGGATATGCTATCCAGAGACAAGAGACTGTGCTACTGGCTTCGAGTCACCTGATTTACAGTTCCTGACGTGCTGCCCTCCAGATCTTTGGATTGGGACTGTGAACACCTCTCCATTAACCTTATCCCGAGTTTGTGTTTGCAGATCTCTCTCTAAAAACAATAGCTCACATGTCCTCCAGGATGGGGCCCCTAGAGTCACACCACAAGACTGTGCTTGCCATCCCCAAGGAAACTGGGACCATCACAGTTGCCCAAACCCTCCTGATTAGGAGAAACCCGGAAGGCTCCTGAGCACATCCCAATATTGGAGGCTGCTCTGGATGCAAATGCACAGTCTGAAACACCCTGATCACCTCCATCCAGGCAGACACCCAAATCAATGGTCCTGAGTCAGATAATTGAACCTGACATGGCCCTAGGACCTCATTGGAAGAGGGATTAACTTTTCAGAGGCCTCTTCTGGAATACCAACTTATGATACAAATTATGGCCCCTGAGCCCCAGGGTGGGAAATCCTCCATGGCCTCTTGACGCACCTCTCCATTTGTTGGTCATCGTAGACACAAACTCCAGCCTGAGCAAACATCTGACATCCGCCCATATTCAGGCGCTGATATTGGAATCAGCTGCTGCACACTGGAACTGCCTTTCGCTTTGCAATGAATTTAAGCCTAGCTTCAGACTACAATTTCATCCTCACCCTACTGGTCTGCCATATCTCTTGATAGGGAATTCTGGAGCCACAACGCAACATTCTGCCTTCTTCATAGATAGAAGGACCTGGTGAGTCTGCCCATAAACTGCACATAAAGATCAATATACTCAGTCCAGGAGGGAACCCCTATTTATAGTTTGCCCTAGCCACTAGTGCTGTGTCTGACAGAGCCTGAGCCCCTACCTCGTGTCAGCAACCCAGAGGGTGGGGCCCACATTAACCATGTGAGACCGGCCATGGCCCAGGGCTGTCATTACTACCCATCCTTGGTATTCAGGCATCTGTCCCCTAGATCTTAGCTGGAATCCCTACCAATGGGGGGACCTGAAGCACAATAGAGAATTCATCCTTCGCCATGACAGGAATCCTGGCTTTTGGATGGGTGTCCAACCCTAGGAATGGGAACTGGCTGCATGGCTGAGTAGACATCGCCCAATCCTGATGGCCTCCGGGGCACAAGCAGGCATTGGGACCCTCAGCTTGACCATACTTTCAAACAAACGCTCTCAGTTGCACCTCCAGGATCCCGCATTGCAGGCCTGGTATGGCCCTAGGCCTAAATATTAACCCTTGGTGGGATTTTCCAAGCACTTAGACCCAGAGCTCATCTCTGGAATGCCTGTTTTGGGGCACACCTAAGCTGGAAAACAGTACTCATCCCTTCCCGGAGAAATCCAACAAACTATTGAGAACCGCCAGGATCCTTGAGAGGAGAAATCTCCCATGGACCCTTGAGACAACACCTGCAATAAAGGCCATTCTGGAAATTAAATCCAGATACAATTACCTGTGCTACCACCTTTGAGTTACGTGATTTACAGTTCCAGACTTGCTGCCCTCCTGGTCTATGGATTGGGACTATGATCACCTTGCCACTAACCCTAACCTAAGTTTGTGTTTGCAGACTTCTCTCTCAAAATCATGGCGCACATGTCCTCCAGGATGGGGTCTCTGGAGTCACACCACAGGACAGTTCCTGCAATCCCCAAGGAAACTACACATCACAGTTGTCCAAAAACCCCATATAAGGGAAACCTACAAGGAACCTGAGCCAACCTTAGTATTGGATGCTACTCTGGACACAAATGCACAGTCTGAAACACCCTCATCACCTGCATCCAGTCAGACACCAGAGTCAATGATCCTGAGTCAGAAGATTGAATGACATTCCCCTAGGGCCTCATTCAAACCCATTATTAGGTTTTCAGGCTTCTGTCCTCAGAGACCTGTTCTGGATTACCAATTTATGATACAACATATGGCCGCTGAGCCCCACAACAGAATATCTCCTGCCCCCAGAAGCAATCCAGGCTCTTGGGCCTGTGTCAAATCCTCAGGCTAGATGAATCCTGCATGGCCCATTAACCACCAGCACATTCTAAGATCTCCCTGGTAACAAACCAACATTTTGACCCATCTTCATGAGGTTCCATGTCCAATCCAGTCTTTATTTCTTCGCCTCAAAGCCACCAGATGCCATGTTCCTTCGCTGTCATGGTCAATGAAGGTGTGCTTTCCAGTCACCCATGTGGGAGATCTATGTTATCCGATCTTTCGACATGGGGAACCATGGAGGAAACAAATCAGACTGCCCCTGTCTCGTAGAAGGAAACCTTGCTGTTTGGAGCATCTCAAAAACACCAGATTGGGAAATCCTCCATAACCTCTTGACGCCACCCCTCCATTTTTGTGTCATCATAGACACAAACTCCAGCATGAGCAAATATCTGACATCCACCCTCACTCAAGTGCTGAATATTGGATTCAAACATTGCACACTGGAAATTTCTTTCGCTTGATACAGAATGTAACCATAGCTTAGGTTTACAATTCCATCCTCAGCCTCCTGGTCCACAAGCCCTCTTGATAGTGAATTCTAGAGCCACAAAACAGCATTCTGCCTTCCCCTTACAAACAAGAAGGGCCTGGTGAGTCTGCCCAGAAACCATACATGAGGATCAATCTGCTCAGCACTCGAGGGAACCCCAATTTATAGGCTGCCCTGGGCACTAGTGCTGTGTCTGACAGAGCCTGAGCCAAGACCTAGTGTCAGCCACCCAGTGATCGGGGCCCATATCCACGATTTGATACTGGCCATGGCCCATGTCCATCATCTTTACCCATCCTTGGTATTCAGGCCTCTGTCCCCAGACCTTTGCTGGAATCCCCACTAATGGGGGAACCTGAAGCACTATAGAGAACTCCTCTTTCCCCATGGCAGGATTCTGGCTGTTGGGATGGTTGTCCAACCCTCAAAGTGGGAGCCAGCTGCATGGCCAATGTGACCACGCCCACTCATGAGGGCCACCTGGGCATAAGCAAGTATTGTGACCCTCAGCCTGAGAATGATTTCAAACAAGACCTCTCAGTTGCACCTCCAGGATCCTGCATGCAGGCCTGGTAAGCCACTAGGCCCAAATCCTAACACTTGGTGGGATTTTCCAGGGGACCAAACCCAGAGTCCGTCTCTGGAATCCATATTTTGGGGCACCCCTAACATGAAAAACAGCACTCTTCCCTTCCCCGAAAAAGCCACCAACTATTGGGAGCCACCAGGATCCTTAGAGAGGAAAAATCTCCCATGGACCCATGAGGCCACAACTGCATTCTGAGGCCATCCTGCACACAATACAAAGAAAAAAGCCTGTGATTCTGCCTTTGAGTCACCCGATTAACAGTTCCTGAAGACCTGCCATCCATGTCTATGCATTGGGCCTGTGATAACCTTGCCACTAACCCTAACCCAAGTTTGTGTTTTCAGACTTCCCTCCCAAAACCATGGCTCACATGCCCTCCAGTTTGTGATAACTGGAGCCACACCACGGGATTGTACCTGTCTTCCCAAAGGAAACTGTGATTGTCACTATTAAACAAACCCTCTAGATTAGGAGAAACCTGCAAGTCCCCTAAGCCCAGCCCAATATTGGAGGCCACTCTGGACGCAAATGCACAGTCTGACACACCATATCATCTACATCCAGACTGATATCCAAGTCAATGGTCCTCAGACAGAAGATTGAACCTGACATGCTCCTAGGATTCACTGGAACACTAGAATAGGTTTTCAGGTATCTGTACTCAGAAGGCTGTTCTGCATATCAATGTATGATACAATATGGTCACTGAGCCACACAAAAGAACATCTGTCCTTAGAAGAAAGCTGTGCTCTGGACCTGTGTCAAACACTCTGGGTAGATGTATCCTTCAAGGCCCCCTGGCAACCAGCACATTCTATGATCTCCCTGACAAAATACCAGCATTGTGACCCATCTTCATGAGACTCCATGACAACTCCAGCCCTTGGTACTTCGGCCCAGAGCCACCAGAATGAAACTGCCATGTTCCTCTGCTGCCATGGTCAATGTAGGTGTACTTTCCAGGCATCCAGCGGGAGTGCTCTGATACCAACTTTCCACATGGGGAACCCTGGAGGAAACAAACCAGACTCCCCTGTACGGTAAAAGGAATCTTTTCTGTATGGAGTATCTCAAGCCTGAGGGTGGGTAATCCTCCATGGCCTCTTGAGGCCACCCATCCATTTGTTGGTCATCATAGACACTAACTCCAGCGTGAGCAATCAACTGACATCTGCACTTACTCAAGTGCTGGATATTTGAATCAGCTGCTACACACTGGAATTGCCTTATGCTTGGCACTGAATTTAAAAGTAGCTTGGCGGGACGCCTGGGTGGCTCAGTTGGTTAAACAGCTGCCTTCGGCTCAGGTCATGATCCCAGCGTCCTGGGATCGAGTCCCACATCAGGCTCCTTGCTCCGCAGGGAGCCTGCTTCTCCGTCTGACTCTGCCTTCCACTCTGTCTGCCTGTGCTTGCTCTCGCTCGCTCTCTGACAAATAAATAAAATCTTGAAAAAAAAAAGTAGCTTGGGTTTGCAATTCCATCCTCACCCTGGTGTTCAGTAAGCTCTCTTGATAGGGAATTCTGAAGCCACAACACAGCATTCTGCCTTCCCCATAGCAAGAAAAAACAGCCTGGAGAGACTGCCCAGAAACCCTACATGAGGATAAATCTACTCGACCCTCGAGTGAACCCCATTTATAGGTTTACCTGGCCACTAGCGCTGAGTCTGACAGAACCTCGTCTCTGACCTCGTGTCAGGACCCAGAGACTGGGCTCCAACTCCAGAATGTGAGACCAGCCATGTCCCAGGGCTGTCATCTCTACCCATTCTTGATTCAGGCATCTGTCCCCAGACATTTGCTGAAATCCCTGCCAATGGGGGAACCAGAAGCACAATAGGGAAATCCTCCTTCCCCATGGCAGGAATGATGGCTCTTGGGATGGGTTTCCAGACCTCAGAGTGGTAGCCAGCTGAATGGCCAATGATAACCCGCCCACTCATGAGGGCCGCCCTGGACACAAGCAGGCATTGTGACCCCCAACATGAGCATGCTTTCAAACAAACACTCTCAGTTGCATTCCAGAATCCAAATTTGCAGGCCTGATATGCCCCTAAGCACAAATCATAACACCTGGTGGGATTTTTCAGGGGCCCAGAAACACAGCCTGTCTCTGGAATCCCTGTTTTGGGACACCCCTAAGATGGAAAATAGCACTCTCCCCTTCGCCAAGTAAGCCACCATAGTATAGGGAGCCGCTAGGATCCTTGAGAAGAAAAATCTCCCATGGATCCATGAGACCACACCTGTATTCCGAGGCCATCCTGGACACAAAAGCCAGATACACAAGGCTGTGCTACCACCTTCAAGGCAACTAATTTATAGTTCCAGACGAGCTGCCCTCCAGGTCTATGCATTGGGCCTGCGATCACCTCACCGCTAACCTTATTCCGAGTTTGTGCTTACAGACTTCTATCCCGAAACCATGGCTCATATTTCCTCCAGGATGGGGTCTCTGGAGCCACACCAAAGGACTGTGCCTGCCATCCCCAAGGAAAATGTGTCCGTCACATTTGCCTAAAACTTTGAGATAAGGAGAAACCTGCAAGGCCCCTGAGCCCACCCCAATACTGGAGGCCCCTCTGGACACAAATGTGCATTCTGAAATACGCTGATCACCTGAATCCAGGCAGATACCCAAGTCAGTGTTTCTCAGTCAGAAGATTGAACCTGACATGCTCCTATGACCTCATTGTAACCCCTGATTAGGTTTTCAGGCATCTATAATCAGAGACCTGTTCTGGAGTACCAACGTAAGATACAACATATGGTCCCTGATCCCCACAGCAGAACATCTCCTTTCTTTAGATGGAAGCCGTGCTCTTGGAACTGTGTCAAACCCTCAGGGTAGATGAATCCTACTTGGCCCGTAGCCACCAGCAGATTCTAAGATCTCACTGGTAACAAGCCAGCATTGTGAGCCATCTTCATGAGATTCCATGTCAACTACAGGCCTTGGTACTTCTCCCCAGAGCCTTCAGAAAGAACCTGTCATGTTCCTCAGCTGCAATGTTCAGTGGAAGTGTGCTTTCCAGGCATCCATGTGGGAGTGCTCTGCTACCCAAACTTTCCACATGGGGGACTCTCGAGCAAACAAATCTGACTGCCCTGTCCTGTAGAAGGAAACCTGGCTGTTTGGAGCATCTCACAAGCTCAAGTGTGGGAAATCCTCTATGACCTCTTTTCAACTCCTCTCCATTTGTCGGTCATTATAGACACAAACTCCAGCTTGAGCAAACATCTGACGTCTGCGCTTACTCAGGTGCTGGATATTCGAATCAGCCGCTGCACACTGGAAATGCCATTCGCTTGTCACTGAATTTATTCATAGCTTGGGTTTACAATTCCATCCTCACCCTACTGGTCCACAAGCCCTCATGATAGGGAATTCTGCAGCCACAACACAGCATTCTGCCTTCCCAGTAGAAAGAAGAAGGGCCTGGTGAGTCTGCCCAGAAACTCCACATTATGATCAATCTACTTGTCCCTTGAGGGAACCCTGAATTATAGACAGCCCTGGCCCCTAGTGTTGTGTCTGACAGAGCCTAAGCCCCGACCTCGTGTCAGCCACCTAGAAGGCGGGGCCCATATCCCGCATGTTAGACTGGCCACGGAACAGAGCCGTCATCTTTACCCATCCTTGGTATTCAGGCATGTGTCCCCAGACCTTTCCTGGAATCCCTACCAATGAGGGAACCTGAATCACAATAGAGAAATCCTCATTCCCCATGGCAGGATTCCTGTAAGTTCGGAAGGGTGTCCAACACTCAGAGTGTTAGCCTACTGAATGGCCATTGAGACCACCCCCATTCCTGAGGGCCACCCTATGCAAAAGCTTGCATAGTGACCCTCAGCCTGAGCATGCTTTCAAACAAACGCTCTCAGTTGTATCTCCAGGACTTGCATTGGAGGCCTGGTAAGCCCCTATGCCCAAATCATAACCCTTGGTGGGTATTTCCAGGTGCCCAGAGCCAGAGCACTTCTCTGCAATCCCTGTTATGGGACACCCTTAATATGGAAAACAGAACTCTTTCCTCTCTGAGAAAGCCACCACATTATAAGGAGCCGCCAGGATACTTGAGAGGAAATATCACCCATGGACACCTGAGACCACACCTGCATTCTTAGTCCATCGTGGATACACAATCCAGATAAAAAAGACTGTGCTACCTCCTTTGAGGCATGCGATTTACATTTCACACGGAGCTTCCCTCCAGGAGTATGCATTGGGCCTACAATCACTTCGCCACTAAACCTAACCCGCATTTGTGTTTGCAGACTTCCCTCCCAAAACCATGGCTCTCATGCCCTCCAGCATGGGGTCTCTGGAGCCACACCACAGGACTGTGCCCACCATTGCCAAGGAAACTGTGCCCATCAAATTGCCCTATCTTTCCAGATTAGGAGAAAACTGCAAGGCCCCTGAGCCCACCCCAATACTGGTTGCCACTCTGTACACAAATGCACAGTCTGGAACACCCTGATCACCTACATCTAGGCAGACTTTGAAGTCAATGATACTGAGTCAGAGGATTGAACCTGACATTCCGTTAGGATTTTATTGGAACCCTAGATTAAATTTTCAGGCATCTATCCTCAGAGGCCTGTTCTGCAATACCAAATTATGATACATTTGGTCCGTTAGCCCCACATCAGAACATCTCTGGTCCGAGAAGGAAACCGTGCCCTTTGACCAGTGTCAAACCCTCAGGGTAGATGAATCCTACATGGTCCCTTAGCCACCAGCACACTCTAAGGTCTCCATGGTAACAAACCTGCATTATGACCCATCTTCATGAGACTTCATGTCAACTCCAGGCCTTGGTAATTCGCCCAAGAGCCACCAGAACGAATTGGCCATGTTTCTCAGCTGCAATTTTAATGGAGGTGTGCTTTTCAGGCATCCACGTGGGAGTGCTCTGCTACCCAAACTTTCCACATGGGCGACCCTGGAGCAAATAAACCAGTCTCCCCCTGTGTGGTAGAAGGAAACTTTGCTGTTTGAAGCATCTCACAAGCCCCAGCATGTGAAATCCTCCATGGCCTCTTGACGCCACCCCTCCATTCATCGGTCATCATAGACATAAACTCCAGCATGAGGAAATGTCTGACTTTCACCTTTACTCAGGTGCTGGATATCTGGAATCAGACACTGCACAATGGAACTGCCTTTTGCTTGGCACTGAATTGAACCTTAGCTTGAGTTTACAATTCCATCCTCACCCTACTGGTCCCCAAGCCCGCTTGATAGGGAATTCTGGGGCCACAACGCAGCTTTTTGCCTTCCCCTTAGAAAGAAGAAGGGCATGGTGATTCTGCCCAGAAACTCTGCATGAGGATCAATCTGCTCAGCCCTTGAGGGATCCCTGATTCATACTCAGCCCTGACCACTAGTTCTGTTTCTGACAGAGCCTGAGTGCTCAATTCATGTCAGCTACTCAGAGAGTCAGGCATGTGAGACTGGCCATGTCTCAGGTCCCTCATCTCTACCCATCCTTGGTATTCAGGCATCTGTCCCCAGACATTTGCTAGAATACCTGCTAATGGGGGAACCTGAGGCACAATAGAGAATTCTTCCTTTTCCATGGCAGGAATCCTGGTAGTTGGGATGGGTGTCCTACATTAAAGTGGTAGCCAGCTGCATGGCCAAGGAGACAACTCCCACTCATAAGGGCTGCCCTAATCACATCAGGCATTGTGACACTCAGACTAGCATGCTTTCAAACAAACGCTCTCAGTTGTACCTCCAAATCACACATTGTAGGCCTGGTACTCCCCTAGGCCCAAATCCTAATCCTGGTGGGATTTTCCAAGCACCCAGACTCACAGCCCTTCTCTGGAATCCATTTTTAGGGAACATCTAAGATTGAAAACAGCACTCTTCCATTCAAACGAGAAAGCCACCATACTATTGGGAGCTTCCAGGATCTGTAGAGAGGAAAATACTCTCATGGAAACATTAGAACACACCTGCATTCCAAGGCTATCATGGACACACAATCCAGATACAAAAGCCAGTGCTAGTGCCTTCGAGGTACGTGATTTACAGTTCCTGACGATCTGCCCTCCAGGTCTATGCATTGGGCCTACGATCACCTCGCAACTCAACCTAATCCGAGTTTGTGATTGCAGACTTCTCTCCCAAAACCATGGCTTACATGCCCTCCACGATGGAGTCTCTGGAGCCACACCACAGGACTGTGCCTGCCACCCCCAAAGAAACCGTGCCCACAAATTTTCCTAAACCTTCAAGATTAGGAGATACCTGCAAGGCCCCAGAGCCCACCCCAATATTGGAGGCCACTCTGTACACAAAGGCACAGTCAGAAACACCCTGATTGCCTACATTTAGTCAGACACCGAAGTCAATGGTCCTGAGTCTGATGATTGAACCTGAAATTCCCCTTGGACTTCATTGGAACCCTAGATGAAGTTTTTAGGCATCTGTCCTCAGAGGCCTGTTCTGGAATTCCAACTTATGATACAACATTTGGTCCGTGAGCCCCACAACAGAACATCTCCGATACCCAGAAAAAAACCGTGTTCTTCGACCGGTGTCAAACCATCAGGATAGACTAATCATACATGGCCCCTTAGCCACCAGCACATAGTAAGATTTCCGTGGAAACAAAACTGCATTGTGACTCAACTTCATTAGAATCCAGGCCTTGGTACTTTGCCCTAGAGCAACCAGAAAGAACCTGCCATGTTCCTTAGGTGCAATGGTCAATGTAGGTGTGCTTTCCAGTATCCACGTGCGAGTACTATGCTACCCAAACTTTGCACATGGAGGAACCTGGTGTAAACAAACCAGACCTCCCCTGTCCAGTAGAAGGAAACCTTATGTTTGGATCAACTCACAGGCCTCAGCGTGTAAACTGCTCCATGGCCTCTTGATGCCACCACTCCATTGGTCGGTCATCATAGACACAAACTCCAGTCTAAGCAAACATCTGACATGCACCCTTATCCCGGTGCTGGATGTCTTGAATAAACCACTGCACATTGGATCTGCCTTCCACTTGGCACTGAATTGAACCATAGCTTGTGTTTACAATTCCATCCCCACCTGACTGGTCCCTAAGCCCTCTTGATAGGGAAATCTGGGGCCACAACGCAGCATTCTGCCTTCCCCATCGAATGAAGAAATGCCTGGTGAGTCTGCCCTGAAAACCCACATGAGGATCAATCAGGTCGGCCCTCGAGTCAACACCGATTTATAGGCTGCCATGGCCACTAGTGCCGTGTCTGACAGAGCCTGAGCTCGACTGAGTTTCAGCCACTAAAGAGCAGGCCCCATATCTAGCATTTGGGATTGCCATGGCCCAAGTATGTCATCTCTACCCATCCTTGATATTCAGGCTCCTGTCCCCAGACCTTGGCAGGGATCCCTGCCAATTAGGGAACTTGAAGCACAATAGAGAACTCTTCTTTCCCCATGGCAATAAACCTGGCTTTTGGGATGGGTGTTCTACCCTCAAAGGGGGAGCCAGTTACAACATCAATGACACCACACACACTCCTGAGGACTACCCTTGGCACAAACAGGCATTGTGACCCTCACCCTGAGCATGCTTTCAAAAAATCCCTCTCAGATTCACCACAATGATCCCTCATTGCAGGCCTGGTATGCCTGTAGGTTCAAATCATAAAACTTGGTGGGATTTTCGAGGTGCCCAGACCCAGAGACCATCTCTGGAATTTTTGTTTTGGTGCACCCTTCAGATGGAAAACAGCACTCATCCCTTCCCCAAAAATGTCACCAAATTATGAGGAGCCACCAGGATCCATAGAGAGGCAATGTCTCCCATGGACCCATGAGAACACACCTGCATTCCGAGGCCATCCTGGACACACAATCCGGAGAGAAAAGCCTGTGCTACTGCCTTCCATTCACCCTAATTACAGTTCCAGATGAGCTGCTCTCAAGGTATATGCATTGGGCCTGTGATCACCTCGCCACTCACCCTAATTCGAATTTGTGTTTGCAGACTTATCTACCAAAACCATGGCACACATGCCCTCCAGGATGGGGTCTCTGGATCCACACTGCAGGACTGTCCCTGCCATCCACAAGGAAACTGTTTCCATCACAGTTGCCCAAACTGTCTAGATTAGGAGAAACCTACAAGGCCTCTGGGCCTACCCCAATTTCGGCGGCCGCTCTGAACACAAATGCACAGTCTGAAATACCCTGATCTCCTACATCCAGGAACACAGCCAAGTCAATGGTCCTGAGTCAGAATAATGAACCTAACATGCCCCTAGGACGTCATTGGAACCATTGATTCGGTTTTCAGACATGTGTCCTCAGAGGCCTGTTCTAGAATGCGAACTTATGATACAACATGTGGTGGCTGGGCCACACAACAGAACATCTCCTGTCCCCAGAAGGAAACCGTGCCCTACAATCTGTGCAAAATCCCAGAGTAGTAGATTCCTGCACAACTACTAAGCCACCAGCACATTCTAAGATCTACCTGGTAACAAACCAGCTGTGTGGCCCATCTTCAAGAGATTCCATGTCAAATCAAGGACTTGGTACTTTGCTACAGAGACACCAGAATAAAGCTGCCATGTTCTTCAGTTGCAATGGTCAATGAAGTTGAACATTCCAGGCATCCATGCGGTAGAGCTCTGCTACCCAAACTTTCCACATGGGGGACCCTGGAGCAAATAAACCACACTCCACCTGTCCAGTAGAACAAAACCTTGCTATTTGGAGCAGCTCATGAGTCTCAACGTGAAAATCCCTCCATGGCTTCTTGACGCCACCCCTCCATTTGTCAGTCATCATAGACACAAACTCCAGTGTGAGCAAATATCCGACGTCCTCCCTTACTAAGGTGCTGGATATCTCGAAAAAGCTGCTGGACACAGGAACTGCCTTCCGCTTGGCAGTGAATTGAACTGTAGCTTGTGTTTACAATTCCTTCCTCACCCGACTGGTCCCCAAGCCTTCTTGATAGCGAATTATGGAGACACAACACAGCATTCTGCCTTCCCGATAGAAACAAGTGCCTGGTGAGTCTGGCCAGAAACCCCACATGAGGATCAATCTGCTCGGCCCTATATCGGAGGGACCCTGATTTATAGGTTGCCCTGGCCACTAGTGCTGTGTCTGACAGAGCCTGAGCCCAGACCTAGTGTCAGTCACCAGAGTTTGAGCCCCACATCTAGTATTTGGGAATGCCATGGCTCAAGTATTTCATCTCTACCCATCCTTGGTATTCAGGCACCTGTCCCCAGACCTTTGCTGGAATCCCTGATAATGGGGCATCCTGTAGCACAATAGAGAACTCCTCCTTCTTCATATCAGGAAACTTGGCTGTTAGGATGGGTGTTCAACCCTGAAAGGGGGAGTCATTTACAAGTCCAGTGAGACCACACAAATGCCTCAGGGATGCCCTGGAGGCAAACAGGCCTTGTGACCCTCAGCCTGAGCATGCTTTCAAACAATCCTTCTCTGTTGCACCACCATGAACCCGCATTGCAGGCCTAATATGCCCTAAGCCCAAATCCTAGCACTTGTTGTGATGTCCCAGATGCCATGAACCAGAGCCCGTCACTGGAATCCCTGTTTTGGGGCACCCATAAGGTGGAAAACATCACTCTCCCCTTCCCCGAAAAAGCCACCAAACTATGGAGAGCCACCAGGATCCATAGAGAGGAAAAGACTCCCATGGACCCATGAGACCACACCTGCATTCCAAGGCCATCCTGGACACACAATCCAGAGAGAAAAGCCTGTGCTACTGCCTTCCAGTCTCCCTAATTATAGTTCATGACGAGCTTCCCTCCAGGTCTACGCATTGGGCCTGTGATCACCTCGCCACTCACCCTAATTTGTATTTGTGTTTGCAGACTTCTTTCCCAAAACCATGGCTCTCATGCCCACCAGAATGTGATCTCTGGAGCCACACCACAGAACTCTGGCTGCCAACCCCAAGGACACTGTGCATATCAGATTTGCCCAAACCTTCCAGATTAGGAGAAACCTGTGTGGCCCCTGAGCCCACACCAATATTGCCGGCCACTCGGGATGGAAATGCGCAGTCTGAAACACCCTTATCACCTACATCCAGGGAAATAGCCAAGTCAATGATCGTGAGATAGACGATTGAACCTAAAATGCCCCTAGGCTCTCAATGGAACCCCATTTGGTTTTCAGGCATCTGTCCTCAGGGGCCTGTTCTAAAATACCAATCTATGACACATCATGTTTTCTCTGAGCCACACGACAGAACATCCCCTGTCCCCAAAAGAATACCATGCTCTTCGACCTGTGCCAAACCCTCAGGGTAGGAGAATCCTGCATGGCACCTTAGCAACCAGCACATTCTAAGTTCTCCCTGGTAACAAACAAGCATTGTGACCCATCTGCAAGAGATCCCATGTCAACTCAAGGCCTTGGCACTTTGTCCCAGAGCCACCAGAACGAATCTGCCATGTTCCTCAGCTGCAATTGTCAATGGAGGTGTGCTTTCCTGGCATCCATGCCGGAGAGCTCTTCTTCACAAACTTTCCACATGGGGAAACCTAGAGTAAACAAACCAGACTTCAACTACTCTGTACAAAGAAATGTTACTTTTTGCAGCAGTTCACAGGCCTCAGCATGTGAACTCCTCCATGGCCTCTTTATACCACCCCTCCACTTGTCGGTCATCATAGACAAAAACTCTAGTGTGAGCAAGCATCTGACATCCACCCTTATTCCAGTGCTGGATGTCTCGAGTAAACTGCTACAAATTGGAACTGCCTTCTGCTTGGCACTGAATTGAACCATAGCTTTTGTTTACAATTCCACCCAAAACTGACTGGTCCCCAAGCTCTCGTGATTGGGAAATCTGGAGCCACAACACAGCATTCTGCCTTTCCTATTGAATGAACAAATGCCTGGGAATCTTCCCAAGAAACTCCACATGAGGATCAATCTGCTCCGCCCTCGAATCTACTCTGATATAAAGGCTGCCATGGCCACTAGCGCTGTGTCTGACAGAGCCTGAGCCCCGACCGAGTTTTAGGCCTCATATCTAGCATTTGGGATTGCTATGGCCCAAGTACGTCATCTCCACCCATCCTTGGTATTCAGGCACCTATCTCGAGACCTTGCTGGAAACCCTGCCAATGGGGCAACCTGAAGCACAGAGGAACCTGACGGAAGAGAACTCATCCTTCCTCATGGCAGGACATTTGGCTGTTGGGTTGGGTGTCCAACTCTCTAAGAGGGAGCCAGATATATGACCAATGAGACCACTCCCACTCCTGAGGGCCGCCATGGGAGCAAACAGGCATTGTGAGACTCAGCCTGAGCAAGCTTTCAAACAATCCCTCTCAGTTGCACCATCATGATCCCGCATTGCAGGCCTCATACACCCCTAGGTGCAAATCCTAACCCTTGGTGGGAAGTCCCAGATGCCCAGAAAAAGAGCCTGTATCTGGAATCCCTGTTTTGGGGCACCCATAAGATGGAAAACAACACTCTTCCCTTCCCCAAAAAAGCCACCAAACTATGAGCTGCACAGATCCATAGAGAGGAAAAGTTTCCCATGGACCCATGAGACTATACCTGCATTCCGAGGCCATCCTGGACACACAATATAGAGAGAAAAGCCTGTGCTACTGCCTTCCAGTCACCCTAATTACAACTCCTGACAAGCTGCACTCCAGATCTACTCATTGGGCCTGTGATCACCTTTCCACTAACCATAACCCACATTTGTGTTTGCAGACTTCTCTCCCAAAACCATGGCTCATATGCCCTCCAGGACAGGGTCTCTGGATCCACAACACATGACTAGGCCTGCCATCCCCAAGGAAACTGTGCCCGTCAAACCTGCCCAAACCTTCCAGTTTAGGAGAAACACGCAAGAGCCCTGAGCCCGACCCAATATTGTCGGCAGCACTGGACACAAATGCCAGTCTGAAACGCCCTGATCACCTACATCCAAGCAGACAGCCATTTCAATGTTCCTGGGTCAGAAGATTGTACCTGACATGCTCCTAGGACGTCATTGGAACACTAGATTAGGTTTTCAGGCATCTGTCCTCAGGGTCCTGTTCTGAAATACCAACTTAGGATACAACATGTGGTCCCTGAGCCACACAATAGAGTATCTCCTGTCCCCAGTAGGAAACCATGCCCTTCGACCTGTGCCAAACCCTCAAGATTGGAGAATCCTGCACAGCACCTTAGACACCAGCACAAACTCTAGTTTGTGCGTTGACCCATACCACAAGCTTTCCATCTGCTGGACAGTCGAGTCCTGTTGAATGGCTCCAGGATGTCCCATACGGAAAGACTGGAGAGCAGGATTCGAAGGATGGATGCCTGTACAGCATACCTCACATTCCCATTGGCTCTTTGTGACAAGACATGTTTGAACTACTGGCTCTGGGGCGAGCTAACTAGGGGGCTGAATTGAAATGGACTCTCCTGCGGATGGGTCATAATGTGGGTTTGTGTGCATGGAGACCTTGGAATATGTTGGCAGCTCAGGGGCCATGAAGTATTCGCCTAACCGAAGGGTGTAATATTGCTCCAATTAAAAAGAGATCCCTATGTGGAGATGAGACAGGTTCTCTTTGGTGCCTCAGAAAAGCCCCAGATACTGGTCTTCAAACCAGTTCTCTGAGTAGAGACACCTGGAAACCAAAGCTAGGGTTCAGATTAGAGCCTAGATGCCTGTCCGTTTCAATATTCTGTCTCTGGGGACACTGTCTGAGTATCTAAGTGGAGATAGTTGCTCAGCTGGTGTCAGAGTGCCCCTCTTAGTCCATGGCCGAGGCATGGCCTTGGAGACCTTATTGGATTTTCCTAATCTCTAGGGTTGTGGCCAATGGATTGGGTACAGTTTTCTTGGAGAGGACTGGCACAGTCCTTCAGTGTGTCTCCATAGGCCCTAGCCTGGAGGGTGTGTGGGTCCGGGCTGTGGGCACAGAAGTCTGAAAACACAAACTCGGCTTGGGTGCGGAGCCGAGAGCATGGCAGGATGGACCCACAGACCGTGAGAGGAGATCCTCAGCTTATGAAAGAAGGGCAAATGGGAGGCAGTCACGCAAGCTTTTGTCTTTGGATGTTTTGTCTCCCATAGCCGTGGAATGTAGGGGTGACCTCAGGGGCTATGGAAGAGTCTCCCTCTCTGAGGAGTTGGTCCAGCTCTTAAGATTTTGGGGACATTTTGTGGGAAGGGTGGAGTCCTGCTGTCTGGCTCAGGTGTTCTTCCAGGAGAGGGACTCCAGATCACAGTCCTGGGTTCGAGCAAATGGAATACTCGAGCTCTTGTGAAGATTGGGATCATAGGGGCTTGGCAAGCCCCATATGCGGGCTCTTGGTCCAGGCCCTGAGAGACCTTACTTCGACATGGGGCCCATGCTGATGGTCCCAATGCGAGTTTGTACCCAAGGAGGCACTCAAGTTTAGGCTTGGCCTCAGGGGCCATGAAGGTTTCTCCTACACTGAAGGTATGACTCCATGCCAACAGCAAGCTTTCCAGCCATGGGGAAGGAGAAGATCTGATTTGTGCTTCAGTTACCCACGTTTGCCAGGATTTGATATAATATCTAGGGTCAGATGTCTGAAAACCCAGGTTGGGAAGAGATGACAGCATAAGGCCATGGCCTGTCTGATGTGCTTAGTGTGCAGCCAGCTGTTTCCTTGTCTGTCGGGACGTCAGGCTGTGTCAGACAGAGCATTACTGACCAGGGTAGCTTTTCCAGTTAGGGTGCGGTCGAGGCCAGAGCAGGTTGGTTCTCATTTGTGGTTTCTGGAGAGCCCCATAGGGCAACGTTTTTCTTCTGGTGGGCAGGCAGAAAACTGTGTTGTGGTTCTGGAATTCCCAGTCTGGAGGGCTTGTTTGCCAGGTTTGTGAAGAGGGTAGTCTGAAAACAGAAGCTAGCGTTAGGTTTGGGGCCGAGGGCATGGCAGGCCCACTCTGCAGAGACTGAATCAAGATCTCCTGCATCTGAGGTCAGGGCGAGTATCAGACGTTGCCTCAGGTTGGAGTTTGTGTCCATTATGGCCCCTTCCTGAAGGGGGTGGGGGCGTCATGAGGCCAGGGAGGTTTCCCAACGCTGGGAGTTATGAGCTGCCCCAAACATCAAGGTTTCCTCTGTAGGACAGTCGAGTACTATGAGATGGTTCTAGAATGACCCCTACAGAAAGACTCGAGAGAAGGGGTCTAAGCATGAATGTCTGCAAATGCCACCTCACATTCCCACTGGCTGCTTGGGGCAAGGCAGGCTCAATCTGCAGGCTCTTGGGCGGGTTTCTCAGAGGGCTGAGTTGAAATGGACTCTCCTGAGGATGAGTCATACTGTGGGTTGGTGGCCATGGAGACCTTGGAATGTGGCGGTGGCTCAGGGACTCTGCAGGTTTCTCCAAACCGAAGGGTTTGACACAGCTCCAACAATGAAGCTTCCCATGTGGAGACGATAGTTGTTCTGTTTGGTGTCTCAGGAAAGCCCCAGATGCTGGTCTTCAAACCCAGGCCTCTGAGGAGTGACACCTGGAAACCAAAGCAAGAGTTCAGATTAGGGCCCAGGGGCCTGTCTGGTTCAATCTACTGTCTCTGCCGACATCTGTCTGTGTTTCTGCATGGAGGTAGTTGCTCAGCTAGTGTCAGGATGCCTTTGTCCAGAGAGGCTTATAGTAGTGGGATGTCCTTGGGGGCCTTGAGGTTTCTCCTATTCTGGGGGGTTATGGGCAATGGAATGGGCATAGTCTCCTTGGAGAGAGCAGGACAGTCCTGTGGTGTGGCTCCAGAGGCCCCAGCCTGGCGGCTGTGTGGGCCAGGGCTGTGGGGACAGACATCCAAAAACACAAACTCGGCTGAGGTTTGGGGCTGAGGTTATGGCAGGAGTGATCTACAGTCCGTGAGGGGAGCTCATTGTGATTAGAAAGTAAGGCGAGTGAGAGGCGGTCGTTCAAGCTTATGTCTCTGGATGTTGTATTCATGATGGTCATTTAATGTAAGCATGGTCTCATGGGCCATGGAAGTCTCCCTCTCTGGTGATTTGTCCGGCTCCCAAGAGATTGGGGTCATTTTGTGGGAAGGGAGGAGTCCTGTTTTCTGCCTCATGTGTTCCCACAATTGAGGGATTCTAGAGCAGAGCACTGGGTACATACAACTGGAATACCCACCCTCTGGTTAGGCCTGGGGTCCTATGGGCATGGCAAGCCCATATGCAGATTCTTGGTCCAGCCACTGAGAGACGTTACTTGAATAGTGGACTCATGCTGAGGGTCACAATGTGTGTTTGTGCCCAAGGTGCTCCCCAATATTGGGCGGGACTTCATTGAGCTTGCAGGTTTCTCCTACACTGAACCTTGGACATGCCAACCTCAGGGTTTCTTGCCATGGGGAAGGAGGAGTTTTGATTTCTGCATCACGTTCACCTCTAGGCACTAATTGGAGATAAGGTCTAGGTTCTGAAGCCTGAAAACCGAGGTTTGGAAGAGATGACGACCTAAGGCCATGGCGGGTCCGATGTGTTCAGTTTGGGGCCAGCTTTCTAGGTGTCGTTCAGGAGGTCTGCACTCAGGCTGTGCCAGACAGGGCATTCGTGCCCAGATACGCTGTATAATTGGGGTACAGTTGAGTGGCATGCAGAAGATAATTATTTGGGGTTTCTCCGTAGCCCCATAGGGCAAAGTCTTTCTTCTGGAGGGCAGGCAGAGTGCTGCATTCTGGCTCCGGAACTGCCAAACTGGAGTCCTTGGGGCCAGGAATGCAAGGATGTAAGTCTGAGAACTGAAGCTTTGCTTTGGTTTCAGGGCGAGGACATGGCAGGCACACTCTGCAGAGCTAAATTGAGATTTCATGCATCTGAGGTCAGGGCGAGGTTCATATGTTGGCTCAGGTTGGAGTTTCTGTCCATGATGGCCCCTTCATGAAGGGGGGTCATCACACCGCCATTGGTGTTTTCCCATGATGGCAGTAGTGAAATGCTCCAAACCACAAGGATTTTCTGCGGGTCAGTTGAAACCTGTTGGATGGCTCCAGGGCATCCCATATGGAACAATTGCAGAGCAGGGTTCTAAGGATGGATGCCTGGGCATCCGGCCTTGCATTCCAATTGTCTCCTAGCGAAATGGCACGTTTGATTGCTGCCTATGATGTAGCAGCCGAGGGGGCTGAGTTGAAATGCATTCTCCTGAGGTTCGGTCATAATGTGGGATTGTGTCCATGGAGACCTGGGAATGGGGCAGTGGCACCAGGGCTCTGAAGGATGCTCCTAACCAGAGGTTTAGACACAGCTCCAAGAAGCATTTTTCCCATGGGGAAACAAGATTTGTTCTCATTGGTGCTTCAGTAACCCCCAATATGCTGGTATTGGAAACCAGAACTCTGAGGAGAGATGCCTGGAAACCAAGGCAATGGATCTGATTAGGGCCTGGGGCCTGTCTGGTTTAATCTTCTTCTCTCGGTTCATCTGTCTATGGGATTGAGTGGAGGTAGTTCCTCAGCTGGTGTCAGATTGCCCCTATTTGTCCTGGGCAGTCTACACTATTGGGATGGCCACTTTGACTTTGGAGGTTTCTCCTAATTTGCAAGTTTGTGGCCAATGAAATGGGCAGAATTCCTTTGGGGAGGGAAGGCACAATCCTGAGGTGTGGCTCTAGGGGCTCAAGCATGGAGGGTGTGTGGGTCAGAGCTGTGGGGACAGAAGTCTGAAAACAGAAACTCGTCTTAGGTTTGGGGACATAGGTATGGGAGGCCCGATCTACAGACCTTGAGGAGAACTCTTCAGGATATGAACAAAGAGTGAGTGTGAGGCACTTGCTCAGGCTTTTGACTCTGGATTTTGTGTCACTGATGGCCGTGGAATGTAGGGGCGTCCTCATGGACCATGGGTGAGAGTTCCTCTATGGGGATTTGGATGATCCCAATATTTTGGGGTCATTCCGTGGGATGGGAGGAGTCCATTCTGTTTTTTTTTTTTTTTTTTTTTTTTTTTTTTTTTTTTTTACCTCAGGTGTGCCACTAAAGAGGGATTCCAGAGCAGATCCCTGGGAAGGGGCGACTGGACAACCCGAACTCTGTATAAGATTGGGGGCCTAAGGGCATGGCAATCCCCATATGGGGTACCTTGGTCCAGCCACTGAGAGGTCTTACTTGAGTACAGTGCTCACACTGAGGGTCACAATGCATGTTTGTGCCCAATGTAGGCATCAAGCATGGGCGGGGACTCATGGGCCATGCTTGATTCTCCTACACTGAACTTTGGACAACATACGAACCACAAGGTTTCTTTCCATGGGGAAGGAGGAATTCTGATTTCTGCATCATGTTCACCCCTGGGCAGTGACTGGAGATAAGATCTAAGTTCTGAATCCAGAAAATCGAGGTTGGGATGAGATGATAACCTAAGGTCATGGAGGGTCCGATGTGCTCAGTGTGCGGTCAGCTTTCTGGGTGTTGTTCAGGAGGTATGGATTCAGGCTGTGTCAGACAGTGCATTAGTGCCCAGGTTAGAATGTATAATTTGGGTACAGTTGAGTTCCATGTAGGTTCATCCTCATTTATTGTGTCAGGGAAGCTCACTGGGGCAAAATTTTTCTTCTGGTGGGCAGGCAGAGTGCAGCATTGTGGGTCCAGAATTGCCAAACTTGAGGGCGTCGGGACCAGGAGTGTGAGGACGTAAGTCTGAGATCATAAGCTAGACTTAAGTTTCAGGGCGAGGGCACGGCAGGCACCCTCTGCAGATCCGAATCAAAATCTCATTCATCTGAAGTCAGGACGAGGATCAGACTTAGGCGCAGGTTGGAGTTTCTGTCCATGATGGCCCCTTCATCAAAGGGGTGGAATCTCGAGGCCATGGAGGTTTTCCCACGTTGGGAGTTGTGGGATGCTCCAAACTGCAAGGATTCCTTCTGCGGGAAAATTGAGAACTGTTGGATGGCTCCAGGACATCCCATATGGAATGACTCCAGAGCCGGGTTCTAAGGATGGATGCCTGAGCAGACTGCCTCTTACACCAATTGTCTCCCTGCCACAAGACAGGTACGATCTGATGGCTATGCAGGAGCAATCGTGGGAGCTGAGTTGAAATGGACTCTCCTGAAGATGGGTCTTAATGTGTGTTTGTGTCCATGAGGACGTTGGAATGGGGTGGTGGCCCCAGGGCTCTAAAGGATTCTAACCGGAGATTTTGAAACAACTCGAAAGAGCAAGTTTTCCATGTGGAGACAAGATTTGTTCTAATTGGTGCCTCAGGAAACCCACATATGCTGGTATTAGAACCAGGCCTCTGAGGAGAGATACATAGAAACCACAGCAATGCATCCAATTAGGTCCTAGGAGCCTCTCTGGTTCAATCTTCTTCTCTGTCGACATCTGTCTATTTTATGAAATGGAGGTAGTTGCTCAGCTGGTGTCAGACCGCTCCTGTTTGTCCGGGCGGCCTACACTATAGGGATGGCCTCGGGGACTTTGGAGGTTTCTCCTAAATTGTATGATTATGGACAATGGCATGGGCAGAATTCCTGTGGAGTGGGCAGGCACAGACCTGATGTGTGGCTCCAAGGGCCCAGCCTTGAGGGTGTGTGGGCAAGGACTGTGGGGACAGATGTCTTAAAACACAAACTCAGCTTAGGTTTGGGGACGTAGGTATGGCAGGCCCGATTTACAGACTATGAGGAGAACTTTTTGGGATCTGAATAAAGGGTGAAAGTGTGACACTTGTCAGGCTTTTGCCCCTGGATTTTGTGTCAATGATGGCCGTGGAATGTCGAGGAGTCCTCATGGGCCATGGAAGAGTGTTTCTCTCTGTGGATTTGGCCAGATCCCAATTGTTTTGGGTTAATCTGTGGGATTCAGTTTTGTTAACTAAGGTGTCCCACCAAAAGAGGGATTCCAGAGCAGAGCCCTGGACAACAAGAAATCTAACTAAAAATACGGGCCTAGGGGCATGGCAAGCCCAATATGCCTTCTAATGGTCCAGCCACTGAGAGGCCTTCATTGAGGACAGAACTCATGCTGAGGGTCACAATGCGTGTTTATGCCCTCGTGGTACTCAAGCATGGGTGGGGACTCATGGTGCATGCTTGTTTCTCCTACACTGAATGATAGTCAACATGTCAACCACATGAGTTCTTGGCATGGGGAAGTATTAATTCTGATTTCTGCATGTCATTCACCCCTGGGTAGTGATTGGACATAAGGTCCAGGTTGTGAAGTCTGAAAACCGAGGTTGGGAAGAGATGACGACCTAAGGCCATGTCGGGTCCGATATGCTCAGCGTGGAGCCAGCTGTCTGGGTGTTGGTCGGGAGGTCCAAGCTTGGGCTGTGTCAGACAGGGCCTTAGTGCCCAGGGTAGATTGTATAATTGGGGTACAACTGAGTGCCGTGCAGGTTGATCTTTATTTGGCATTTCTGGGTAGCCCCAAGGGCAATGTTTTTCTTCTGGAGGACAGGCAGAGTGCTGCATTGTTGCTCCAGAATTTCCAAAGTGGATGCCTTGTGGACGGGGAGTGTGAGGACGGAAGTCTGAGAACACATGTTAGGCGTAGGTTCTGGGCGAGGGCACGGCAGGCACCCTCTGCAGATCTGAATCGGGATATCATGAATCTGAAGTCAGGGCGAGGTTCAAACCTTGGCTTAGGTTTGAATTTCTGTCCATTCTGGCCACTTTATGAAGGGGACAGCATCTCCAGTCCATGGAGGTTTACCCACGATGGGAGTTGTGAGATGCTCCAAACAACAAGGATTCCTTCTGATCAACAATTGAGACCTTTTGTATCACTCCAGTACATACCATACAGAATGACACCAGAGCAGGAATCTTAGGATGGATGCATGGGAAGCCCGCCTCACATTGCAGTTGTCTCCTAGGTTTGATATGCTGGCTCTGTCAGAGCAACCAAGGGGGCTGAGTTGAAATGGACTCTCCTGAGGATGGATGCTAATGTGGGTTTGTGTCCATGGAGACCTTGGAATGGGGCGTTGGTGCATGGGCCCTGAAGGATTCTCCTAACCGGAGGTTTTGAGACATCTCCAAAGGACAAGTTTCCCATGTGGAGACAAGATTTGTTCTGATTGGTGCCTCAGGAAACCCCCATATACTGTTATTGGAATATAGGCCTCTGAAGAGAGATAACTGGAAACCAAAGCAATGGCTCCGTTTAGAGCCTAGGGGCCTGTCCGGTTGAATCTTCTTCTCTGTGTACATCCATCTAAGGTATTAGTGGAGTTAGATGCTCAGCTGGTGTCAGATGGCCCTTGTTTGTCCCAGGCGGCCTACACTATTGTGAAGGCCTTGGGGACTTTGGAGGTTTCTCCTAATTTTATGATTATGGACAATGGAATGGGCAGAATTCCCGTGGAGAGGGAAGGCACAGTTTTGATGTGGCTCCAGGGGCCCCAGCCTGCAGGGTGTGTGCACCAGGACTGTGGAAACAGAAGTCTAAAACACAAACTCAGTTTAGGTTTAGGGACGTAGGTATGGCAGGCCCGATCTACAGACCGTGAGGAGAATTCTTCTAGATATGAAGAAAGAGAGATTGTGAGGCACTTGTTCAGGCTTTTGTTTCTGGATTTTGTGTCAACGATGGGCGTGGAATGTCCGGGAGGCCTCATGGGCCATGGACAAGTCTTCCGCTCTGTGGATTTGGCCCGATTCCAATTGTTTTGGGTCAAACTGTGGGATGGGAGGAGTCCTTTCAGTTTTGTTACCTCAGGTGTCCCACCAAAAGAGGGATTCCAAAGCCGAGCCCTGGGGAGGGGAGACTGGACAACCAGAAATCTGGTTAAAAATTGGGGCCTAGGGGCATGACAAGCCCAATATGCTGTCTTTTGGTCCAGCCACTGAGAGGCCTTACTTGATAACTGGGCTCACGTTGAGGGTCAGAATGCATGTTTGTGAACGACTTGGTCCTCAAGCATCTGCAGGGCCTCATGGGCCACACTGGTTTCAACTACATTTTACGTTGGACAACAGGCCAACCACAAGGTTTCTTGCCATGGGGAAGGAGTTCTGATTCCTGCATCATGTTCAACCCTGGGTGGTGACTGGAGATAAGGTTTAGGTTCTGAAGCCTGAAAACCGAGGTTGGAAAGAGATGATGACCTAAGGCCATGGCGGGTCTGATGTGCTCAGTGTGTGGCTAGCTGGGTGGGTGCGAGCCAGGAGGTTCAGTCTCAGGCTGTGCCAGAAAGGGCAGTAGTGCCCAGGGCAGCCTGTATAATTGGGGTCCAGTCAAGTGGCATGCAGGTTGATCCTCATTTGGGGAATCTGGGTAGCCCCAGAGGGCAATGTTTTTCTTCCGGAAAGCAGGCAGAGTGCTGCCTTGTAGTTCTGGAATTGCCAAACTGGAGGGCTTGTGGGCCAGGAATGTGAGGATGGAAGTTGAGAACACAAATTAGACTTACGTTTCTGGGCAAGGGCACGGCAGACACACTCTGCAGAGATGAATCAAGATGTCCTGCATCTGAAGTCAGGGCGAGGATCAGACGATCGCTCAGGTTGGAGCTTCTGTCCCTGATGGCCCCTTCATGAAGCACAGGGGGCGAAATCACGAGGCCATGGAGGTTTGCCCACGATGGGAGTTGTGAGATGCTCCAAACAGTAAAGATTCTTCTGCGGGACTATTGAGACCTGTTGGTTGGCTCCAGGACTTCCCATACAGCATAATTCTGAGAATGGTTCTAAGTATGGATGTCTGCGAAGCCTGCCTCTCATTCCAATCATCTCCTAGCGACAAGACGGGTTAGATCTGCTGGATCAGGGGGAGCAAATTAGGGGGCTGAGTTGAAATGGACTCTCCTGTGGATGGGTCCTAATGTGGGTGTGTCTCCATGG
Source organism: Mustela nivalis (assembly GCF_964662115.1). Classification (NCBI taxonomy): domain Eukaryota; kingdom Metazoa; phylum Chordata; class Mammalia; order Carnivora; family Mustelidae; genus Mustela; species Mustela nivalis. Next base: position 154,301 of record NW_028135892.1, on the reverse strand, counting down.
AGACCTTGGAATGAGGCGCTGGCACCGGGAACCTGAAATGCCCAAGGAAAATGTGTCTGTCACATTTGCCTAAAACTTCGAGAAAAGGAGAAACCTGCAAGGCCCCTGAGCCCACCCCAATACTGGAGGCCCCTCTGGACACAAATGTGCAGTCTGAAATACGCTGATCACCTGAATCCAGGCAGATACCCAAGTCAGTGTTTCTCAGTCAGAAGATTGAACCTGACATGCTCCTATGACCTCATTGTAACCCCTGATTAGGTTTTCAGGCATCTGTAATCAGAGACCTGTTCTGGAGTACCAACTTAAGATACAACATATGGTCCCTGATCCCCACAACAGAACATCTCCTTTCTCTAGATGGAAGCCGTGCTCTTGGAACTGTGTCAAACCCTCAGGGTAGATGAATCCTACTTGGCCCGTAGCCACCAGCAGATTCTAAGATCTCACTGGTAACAAGCCAGCATTGTGAGCCATCTTCATGAGATTCCATGTCAACTACAGGCCTTGGTACTTCACCCCAGAGCCTTCAGAAAGAACCTGTCATGTTCCTCAGCTGCAATGTTCAGTGGAAGTGTGCTTTCCAGGCATCCATGTGGGAGTGCTCTGCTACCCAAACTTTCCACATGGGGGACTCTCGAGCAAACAAATCTGACTGCCCTGTCCTGTAGAAGGAAACCTGGCTGTTTGGAGCATCTCACAAGCTCAAGTGTGGGAAATCCTCTATGACCTCTTTTCAACTCCTCTCCATTTGTCGGTCATTATAGACACAAACTCCAGCTTGAGCAAACATCTGACGTCTGCGCTTACTCAGGTGCTGGATATTCGAATCAGCCGCTGCACACTGGAAATGCCATTCGCTTGTCACTGAATTTATTCATAGCTGGGGTTTACAATTCCATCCTCACCCTACTGTTCTACAAGCCCTCATGATAGGGAATTCTGCAGCCACAACACAGCATTCTGCCTTCCCAATAGAAAGAAGAAGGGCCTGGTGAGTCTGCCCAGAAACTCCACATTATGATCAATCTACTTGTCCCTTGAGGGAACCCTGAATTATAGACAGCCCTGGCCCCTAGTGTTGTGTCTGACAGAGCCTAAGCCCCGACCTCGTGTCAGCCACCTAGAAGGCGGGGCCCATATCCCGCATGTTAGACTGGCCACGGAACAGAGCCGTCATCTTTACCCATCCTTGGTATTCAGGCATGTGTCCCCAGACCTTTCCTGGAATCCCTACCAATGAGGGAACCTGAATCACAATAGGTAAATCCTCATTCCCCATGGCAGGATTCCTGTAAGTTCGGAAGGGTGTCCAACACTCAGAGTGTTAGCCTACTGAATGGCCATTGAGACCACCCCCATTCCTGAGGGCCACCCTATGCAAAAGCTTGCATAGTGACCCTCAACCTGAGCATGCTTTCAAACAAACGCTCTCAGTTGTATCTCCAGGACTTGCATTGGAGGCCTGGTAAGCCCCTATGCCCAAATCATAACCCTTGGTGGGTATTTCCAGGTGCCCAGAGCCAGAGCACTTCTCTGCAATCCCTGTTATGGGACACCCTTAATATGGAAAACAGAACTCTTTCCTCTCTGAGAAAGCCACCACATTATAAGGAGCCGCCAGGATACTTGAGAGGAAATATCACCCATGGACACCTGAGACCACACCTGCATTCTTAGTCCATCGTGGATACACAATCCAGATAAAAAAGCCTGTGCTACCTCCTTTGAGGCATGCGATTTACATTTCACACGGAGCTTCCCTCCAGGAGTATGCATTGGGCCTACAATCACTTCGCCACTAAACCTAACCCGCATTTGTGTTTGCAGACTTCCCTCCGAAAACCATGGCTCTCATGCCCTCCAGCATGGGGTCTTTGGAGCCACACCACAGGACTGTGCCCACCATTGCCAAGGAAACTGTGCCCATCAAATTGCCCTATCTTTCCAGATTAGGAGAAACCTGCAAGGCCCCTGAGCCCACTCCAATACTGGTTGCCACTCTGTACACAAATGCACAGTCTGGAACACCCTGATCACCTACATCTAGGCAGACTTTGAAGTCAATGATACTGAGTCAGAGGATTGAACCTGACATTCCGTTAGGATTTTATTGGAACCCTAGATTAAATTTTCAGGCATCTATCCTCAGAGGCCTGTTCTGCAATACCAAATTATGATACATTTGGTCCGTTAGCCCCACATCAGAACATCTCTGGTCCGAGAAGGAAACCGTGCCCTTGGACCAGTGTCAAACCCTCAGGGTAGATGAATCCTACATGGTCCCTTAGCCACCAGCACACTCTAAGGTCTCCATGGTAACAAACCTGCATTATGACCCATCTTCATGAGACTTCATGTCAACTCCAGGCCTTGGTAATTCGCCCAAAAGCCACCAGAACGAATTGGCCATGTTTCTCAGCTGCAATTTTAATGGAGGTGTGCTTTTCAGGCATCCACGTGGGAGTGCTCTGCTACCCAAACTTTCCACATGGGGGACCCTGGAGCAAATAAACCAGACTCCCCCTGTGTGGTAGAAGGAAACTTTGCTGTTTGAAGCATCTCACAAGCCCCAGCATGTGAAATCCTCCATGGTCTCTTGACGCCACCCCTCCATTCATCGGTCATCATAGACATAAACTCCAGCATGAGGAAATGTCTGACTTTCACCTTTACTCAGGTGCTGGATATCTGGAATCAGACACTACACAATGGAACTGCCTTTTGCTTGGCACTGAATTGAACCTTAGCTTGAGTTTACAATTCCATCCTCACCCTACTGGTCCCCAAGCCCGCTTGATAGGGAATTCTGGGGCCACAACGCAGCTTTTTGCCTTCCCCTTAGAAAGAAGAAGGGCATGGTGATTCTGCCCAGAAACTCTGCATGAGGATCAATCTGCTCAGCCCTTGAGGGATCCCTGATTCATACTCAGCCCTGACCACTAGTTCTGTTTCTGACAGAGCCTGAGTGCTCAATTCATGTCAGCTACTCAGAGAGTCAGGCATGTGAGACTGGCCATGTCTCAGGTCCCTCATCTCTACCCATCCTTGGTATTCAGGCATCTGTCCCCAGACATTTGCTAGAATACCTGCTAATGGGGGAACCTGAGGCACAATAGAGAATTCTTCCTTTTCCATGGCAGGAATCCTGGTAGTTGGGATGGGTTTCCTACATTAAAGTGGTAGCCAGCTGCATGGCCAAGGAGACAACTCCCACTCATAAGGGCTGCCCTAATCACATCAGGCATTGTGACACTCAGACTAGCATGCTTTCAAACTAACGCTCTCAGTTGTACCTCCAAGTCACACATTGTAGGCCTGGTACTCCCCTAGGCCCAAATCCTAATCCTGGTGGGATTTTCCAAGCACCCAGACTCACAGCCCTTCTCTGGAATCCCTTTTTGGGGAACATCTAAGATTGAAAACAGCACTCTTCCATTCAAACGAGAAAGCCACCATACTATTGGGAGCTTCCAGGATCCGTAGAGAGGAAAATACTCTCATGGAAACATTAGAACACACCTGCATTCCAAGGCTATCATGGACACACAATCCAGATACAAAAGCCAGTGCTAGTGCCTTCGAGGTACGTGATTTACAGTTCCTGACGATCTGCCCTCCAGGTCTATGCATTGGGCCTACGATCACCTCGCAACTCAACCTAATCCGAGTTTGTGATTGCAGACTTCTCTCCCAAAACCATGGCTTACATGCCCTCCACGATGGAGTCTCTGGAGCCACACCACAGGACTGTGCCTGCCACCCCCAAGGAAACCGTGCCCACAAATTTGCCTAAACCTTCAAGATTAGGAGAAACCTGCAAGGCCCCAGAGCCCACCCCAATATTGGAGGCCACTCTGTACACAAAGGCACAGTCAGAAACATTCTGGTTGCCTACATATAGGCAGACACCGAAGTCAATGTTCCTGAGTCTGATGATTCAACCTGAAATTCCCCTTGGACTTCATTGGAACCCTTGATGAAGTTTTTAGGCATCTGTCCTCAGAGGCCTGTTCTGGAATACCAACTTATGATACAACATTTGGTCCGTGAGCCCCACAACAGAACATCTCCGATACCCAGAAAGAAACCATGTTCTTCGACCGGTGTCAAACCATCAGGATAGACTAATCATACATGGCCCCTTAGCCACCAGCACATAGTAAGATTTCCGTGGTAACAAAACTGCATTGTGACCCAACTTTATTAGAATCCAGGCCTTGGTACTTTGCCCTAGAGCAACCAGAAAGAACCTGCCATGTTCCTTAGGTGCAATGGTCAATGTAGGTGTGCTTTCCAGTATCCACGTGCGAGTACTATGCTACCCAAACTTTGCACATGGGGGAACCTGGTGTAAACAAACCAGACCTCCCCTGTCCAGTAGAAGGAAACCTTATGTTTGGATCAACTCACAGGCCTCAGCGTGTAAACTGCTCCATGGCCTCTTGATGCCACCACTCCATTGGTCGGTCATCATAGACACAAACTCCAGTCTAAGCAAACATCTGACATGCACCCTTATCCCGGTGCTGGATGTCTTGAATAAACCACTGTACATTGGAACTGCCTTCCACTTGGCACTGAATTGAACCATAGCTTGTGTTTACAATTCCATCCTCACCTGACTGGTCCCTAAGCCCTCTTGATAGGGAAATCTGGGGCCACAACGCAGCATTCTGCCTTCCCCATCGAATGAAGAAATGCCTGGTGAGTCTGCCCTGAAAACCCACATGAGGATCAATCAGGTCGGCCCTCGAGTCAACACCGATTTATAGGCTGCCATGGCCACTAGTGCCGTGTCTGACAGAGCCTGAGCTCGACTGAGTTTCAGCCACTAAAGAGCAGGCCCCATATCTAGCATTTGGGATTGCCATGGCCAAAGTATGTCATCTCTACCCATCCTTGATATTCAGGCACCTGTCCCCAGACCTTGGCAGGGATCCCTGCCAATTAGGGAACTTGAAGCACAATAGAGAACTCTTCTTTCCCCATGGCAATAAACCTGGCTTTTGGGATGGGTGTTCTACCCTCAAAGGGGGAGCCAGTTACAACATCAATGACACCACACACACTCCTGAGGACTACCCTTGGCACAAACAGGCATTGTGACCCTCACCCTGAGCATGCTTTCAAAAAATCCCTCTCAGATTCACCACAATGATCCCTCATTTCAGGCCTGGTATGCCTGTAGGTTCAAATCATAAAACTTGGTGGGATTTTCGAGGTGCCCAGACCCAGAGACCATCTCTGGAATTTTTGTTTTGGTGCACCCTTCAGATGGAAAACAGCACTCATCCCTTCCCCAAAAATGTCACCAAATTATGAGGAGCCACCAGGATCCATAGAGAGGCAATGTCTCCCATGGACCCATGAGAACACACCTGCATTCCGAGGCCATCCTGGACACACAATCCGGAGAGAAAAGCCTGTGCTACTGCCTTCCATTCACCCTAATTACAGTTCCAGATGAGCTGCTCTCAAGGTATATGCATTGGGCCTGTGATCACCTCGCCACTCACCCTAATTCGAATTTGTGTTTGCAGACTTATCTACCAAAACCATGGCACACATGCCCTCCAGGATGGGGTCTCTGGATCCACACTGCAGGACTGTCCCTGCCATCCACAAGGAAACTGTTTCCATCACAGTTGCCCAAACTGTCTAGATTAGGAGAAACCTACAAGGCCTCTGGGCCTACCCCAATTTCGGCGGCCGCTCTGAACACAAATGCACAGTCTGAAATACCCTGATCTCCTACATCCAGGAACACAGCCAAGTCAATGGTCCTGAGTCAGAATAATGAACCTAACATGCCCCTAGGACGTCATTGGAACCATTGATTCGGTTTTCAGACATGTGTCCTCAGAGGCCTGTTCTAGAATGCGAACTTATGATACAACATGTGGTGGCTGGGCCACACAACAGAACATCTCCTGTCCCCAGAAGGAAACCGTGCCCTACAATCTGTGCAAAATCCCAGAGTAGTAGATTCCTGCACAACTACTAAGCCACCAGCACATTCTAAGATCTACCTGGTAACAAACCAGCTGTGTGGCCCATCTTCAAGAGATTCCATGTCAAATCAAGGACTTGGTACTTTGCTACAGAGACACCAGAATAAAGCTGCCATGTTCTTCAGTTGCAATGGTCAATGAAGTTGAACATTCCAGGCATCCATGCGGTAGAGCTCTGCTACCCAAACTTTCCACATGGGGGACCCTGGAGCAAATAAACCACACTCCACCTGTCCAGTAGAACAAAACCTTGCTATTTGGAGCAGCTCATGAGTCTCAACGTGAAAATCCCTCCATGGCTTCTTGACGCCACCCCTCCATTTGTCAGTCATCATAGACACAAACTCCAGTGTGAGCAAATATCCGACGTCCTCCCTTACTAAGGTGCTGGATATCTCGAAAAAGCTGCTGGACACAGGAACTGCCTTCCGCTTGGCAGTGAATTGAACTGTAGCTTGTGTTTACAATTCCTTCCTCACCCGACTGGTCCCCAAGCCTTCTTGATAGCGAATTATGGAGACACAACACAGCATTCTGCCTTCCCGATAGAAACAAGTGCCTGGTGAGTCTGGCCAGAAACCCCACATGAGGATCAATCTGCTCGGCCCTATATCGGAGGGACCCTGATTTATAGGTTGCCCTGGCCACTAGTGCTGTGTCTGACAGAGCCTGAGCCCATACCTAGTGTCAGTCACCAAAGTTTGAGCCCCACATCTAGTATTTGGGAATGCCATGGCTCAAGTATTTCATCTCTACCCATCCTTGGTATTCAGGCACCTGTCCCCAGACCTTTGCTGGAATCCCTGATAATGGGGCATCCTGAAGCACAATAGAGAACTCCTCCTTCTTCATATCAGGAAACTTGGCTGTTAGGATGGGTGTTCAACCCTGAAAGGGGGAGTCATTTACAAGTCCAGTGAGACCACACAAACGCCTCAGGGATGCCCTGGAGGCAAACAGGCCTTGTGACCCTCAGCCTGAGCATGCTTTCAAAAAATCCTTCTCTGTTGCACCACCATGAACCCGCATTGCAGGCCTAATATGCCCTAAGCCCAAATCCTAGCACTTGTAGTGATGTCCCAGATGCCATGAACCAGAGCCCGTCACTGGAATCCCTGTTTTGGGGCACCCATAAGGTGGAAAACATCACTCTCCCCTTCCCCGAAAAAGCCACCAAACTATGGAGAGCCACCAGGATCCATAGAGAGGAAAAGACTCCCATGGACCCATGAGACCACACCTGCATTCCAAGGCCATCCTGGACACACAATCCAGAGAGAAAAGCCTGTGCTACTGCCTTCCAGTCTCCCTAATTATAGTTCATGACGAGCTTCCCTCCAGGTCTACGCATTGGGCCTGTGATCACCTCGCCACTCACCCTAATTTGTATTTGTGTTTGCAGACTTCTCTCCCAAAACCATGGCTCTCATGCCCACCAGAATGTGATCTCTGGAGCCACACCACAGAACTCTGGCTGCCAACCCCAAGGACACTGTGCATATCAGATTTGCCCAAACCTTCCAGATTAGGAGAAACCTGTGTGGCCCCTGAGCCCACACCAATATTGCCGGCCACTCGGGATGGAAATGCGCAGTCTGAAACACCCTTATCACCTACATCCAGGGAAATAGCCAAGTCAATGATCGTGAGATAGACGATTGAACCTAAAATGCCCCTAGGCTCTCAATGGAACCCCATTTGGTTTTCAGGCATCTGTCCTCAGGGGCCTGTTCTAAAATACCAATCTATGACACATCATGTTTTCTCTGAGCCACACGACAGAACATCCCCTGTCCCCAAAAGAATACCATGCTCTTCGACCTGTGCCAAACCCTCAGGGTAGGAGAATCCTGCATGGCACCTTAGCAACCAGCACATTCTAAGTTCTCCCTGGTAACAAACAAGCATTGTGACCCATCTGCAAGAGATCCCATGTCAACTCAAGGCCTTGGCACTTTGTCCCAGAGCCACCAGAACGAATCTGCCATGTTCCTCAGCTGCAATTGTCAATGGAGGTGTGCTTTCCTGGCATCCATGCCGGAGAGCTCTTCTTCACAAACTTTCCACATGGGGAAACCTAGAGTAAACAAACCAGACTTCAACTACTCTGTACAAAGAAATGTTACTTTTTGCAGCAGTTCACAGGCCTCAGCATGTGAACTCCTCCATGGCCTCTTTATACCACCCCTCCACTTGTCGGTCATCATAGACAAAAACTCTAGTGTGAGCAAGCATCTGACATCCACCCTTATTCCAGTGCTGGATGTCTCGAGTAAACTGCTACAAATTGGAACTGCCTTCTGCTTGGCACTGAATTGAACCATAGCTTTTGTTTACAATTCCACCCAAAACTGACTGGTCCCCAAGCTCTCGTGATTGGGAAATCTGAAGCCACAACACAGCATTCTGCCTTTCCTATTGAATGAACAAATGCCTGGGAATCTTCCCAAGAAACTCCACATGAGGATCAATCTGCTCCGCCCTCGAATCTACTCTGATATAAAGGCTGCCATGGCCACTAGCGCTGTGTCTGACAGAGCCTGAGCCCCGACCGAGTTTTAGGCCTCATATCTAGCATTTGGGATTGCTATGGCCCAAGTACGTCATCTCCACCCATCCTTGGTATTCAGGCACCTATCTCGAGACCTTGCTGGAAACCCTGCCAATGGGGCAACCTGAAGCACAGAGGAACCTGACAGAAGAGAACTCATCCTTCCTCATGGCAGGACATTTGGCTGTTGGGTTGGGTGTCCAACTCTCTAAGAGGGAGCCAGATATATGACCAATGAGACCACTCCCACTCCTGAGGGCCGCCATGGGAGCAAACAGGCATTGTGAGACTCAGCCTGAGCAAGCTTTCAAACAATCCCTCTCAGTTGCACCATCATGATCCCGCATTGCAGGCCTCATACACCCCTTGGTGCAAATCCTAACCCTTGGTGGGAAGTCCCAGATGCCCAGAAAAAGAGCCTGTATCTGGAATCCCTGTTTTGGGGCACCCATAAGATGGAAAACAACACTCTTCCCTTCCCCAAAAAAGCCACCAAACTATGAGCTGCACAGATCCATAGAGAGGAAAAGTTTCCCATGGACCCATGAGAATATACCTGCATTCCGAGGCCATCCTGGACACACAATATAGAGAGAAAAGCCTGTGCTACTGCCTTCCAGTCACCCTAATTACAACTCCTGACAAGCTGCACTCCAGATCTACTCATTGGGCCTGTGATCACCTTTCCACTAACCATAACCCACATTTGTGTTTGCAGACTTCTCTCCCAAAACCATGGCTCATATGCCCTCCAGGACAGGGTCTCTGGATCCACAACACATGACTAGGCCTGCCATCCCCAAGGAAACTGTGCCCGTCAAACCTGCCCAAACCTTCCAGTTTAGGAGAAACACGCAAGAGCCCTGAGCCCGACCCAATATTGTCGGCAGCACTGGACACAAATGCCAGTCTGAAACGCCCTGATCACCTACATCCAAGCAGACAGCCATTTCAATGTTCCTGGGTCAGAAGATTGTACCTGACATGCTCCTAGGACGTCATTGGAACACTAGATTAGGTTTTCAGGCATCTGTCCTCAGGGTCCTGTTCTGAAATACCAACTTAGGATACAACATGTGGTCCCTGAGCCACACAATAGAATATCTCCTGTCCCCAGTAGGAAACCATGCCCTTCGACCTGTGCCAAACCCTCAAGATTGGAGAATCCTGCACAGCACCTTAGACACCAGCACAAACTCTAGTTTGTGCGTTGACCCATACCACAAGCTTTCCATCTGCTGGACAGTCGAGTCCTGTTGAATGGCTCCAGGATGTCCCATACGGAAAGACTGGAGAGCAGGATTCGAAGGATGGATGCCTGTACAGCATACCTCACATTCCCATTGGCTCTTTGTGACAAGACATGTTTGAACTACTGGCTCTGGGGCGAGCTAACTAGGGGGCTGAATTGAAATGGACTCTCCTGCGGATGGGTCATAATGTGGGTTTGTGTGCATGGAGACCTTGGAATATGTTGGCAGCTCAGGGGCCATGAAGTATTCGCCTAACCGAAGGGTGTAATATTGCTCCAATTAAAAAGAGATCCCTATGTGGAGATGAGACAGGTTCTCTTTGGTGCCTCAGAAAAGCCCCAGATACTGGTCTTCAAACCAGTTCTCTGAGTAGAGACACCTGGAAACCAAAGCTAGGGTTCAGATTAGAGCCTAGATGCCTGTCCGTTTCAATATTCTGTCTCTGGGGACACTGTCTGAGTATCTAAGTGGAGATAGTTGCTCAGCTGGTGTCAGAGTGCCCCTCTTAGTCCATGGCCGAGGCATGGCCTTGGAGACCTTATTGGATTTTCCTAATCTCTAGGGTTGTGGCCAATGGATTGGGTACAGTTTTCTTGGAGAGGACTGGCACAGTCCTTCAGTGTGTCTCCATAGGCCCTAGCCTGGAGGGTGTGTGGGTCCGGGCTGTGGGCACAGAAGTCTGAAAACACAAACTCGGCTTGGGTGCGGAGCCGAGAGCATGGCAGGATGGACCCACAGACCGTGAGAGGAGATCCTCAGCTTATGAAAGAAGGGCAAATGGGAGGCAGTCACGCAAGCTTTTGTCTTTGGATGTTTTGTCTCCCATAGCCGTGGAATGTAGGGGTGACCTCAGGGGCTATGGAAGAGTCTCCCTCTCTGAGGAGTTGGTCCAGCTCTTAAGATTTTGGGGACATTTTGTGGGAAGGGTGGAGTCCTGCTGTCTGGCTCAGGTGTTCTTCCAGGAGAGGGACTCCAGATCACAGTCCTGGGTTCGAGCAAATGGAATACTCGAGCTCTTGTGAAGATTGGGATCATAGGGGCTTGGCAAGCCCCATATGCGGGCTCTTGGTCCAGGCCCTGAGAGACCTTACTTCGACATGGGGCCCATGCTGATGGTCCCAATGCGAGTTTGTACCCAAGGAGGCACTCAAGTTTAGGCTTGGCCTCAGGGGCCATGAAGGTTTCTCCTACACTGAAGGTATGACTCCATGCCAACAGCAAGCTTTCCAGCCATGGGGAAGGAGAAGATCTGATTTGTGCTTCAGTTACCCACGTTTGCCAGGATTTGATATAATATCTAGGGTCAGATGTCTGAAAACCCAGGTTGGGAAGAGATGACAGCATAAGGCCATGGCCTGTCTGATGTGCTTAGTGTGCAGCCAGCTGTTTCCTTGTCTGTCGGGACGTCAGGCTGTGTCAGACAGAGCATTACTGACCAGGGTAGCTTTTCCAGTTAGGGTGCGGTCGAGGCCAGAGCAGGTTGGTTCTCATTTGTGGTTTCTGGAGAGCCCCATAGGGCAACGTTTTTCTTCTGGTGGGCAGGCAGAAAACTGTGTTGTGGTTCTGGAATTCCCAGTCTGGAGGGCTTGTTTGCCAGGTTTGTGAAGAGGGTAGTCTGAAAACACAAGCTAGCGTTAGGTTTGGGGCCGAGGGCATGGCAGGCCCACTCTGCAGAGACTGAATCAAGATCTCCTGCATCTGAGGTCAGGGCGAGTATCAGACGTTGCCTCAGGTTGGAGTTTGTGTCCATTATGGCCCCTTCCTGAAGGGGGTGGGGGCGTCATGAGGCCAGGGAGGTTTCCCAACGCTGGGAGTTATGAGCTGCCCCAAACATCAAGGTTTCCTCTGTAGGACAGTCGAGTACTATGAGATGGTTCTAGAATGACCCCTACAGAAAGACTCGAGAGAAGGGGTCTAAGCATGAATGTCTGCAAATGCCACCTCACATTCCCACTGGCTGCTTGGGGCAAGGCAGGCTCAATCTGCAGGCTCTTGGGCGGGTTTCTCAGAGGGCTGAGTTGAAATGGACTCTCCTGAGGATGAGTCATACTGTGGGTTGGTGGCCATGGAGACCTTGGAATGTGGCGGTGGCTCAGGGACTCTGCAGGTTTCTCCAAACCGAAGGGTTTGACACAGCTCCAACAATGAAGCTTCCCATGTGGAGACGATAGTTGTTCTGTTTGGTGTCTCAGGAAAGCCCCAGATGCTGGTCTTCAAACCCAGGCCTCTGAGGAGTGACACCTGGAAACCAAAGCAAGAGTTCAGATTAGGGCCCAGGGGCCTGTCTGGTTCAATCTACTGTCTCTGCCGACATCTGTCTGTGTTTCTGCATGGAGGTAGTTGCTCAGCTAGTGTCAGGATGCTTTGTCCAGAGAGGCTTATAGTAGTGGGATGTCCTTGGGGGCCTTGAGGTTTCTCCTATTCTGGGGGGTTATGGGCAATGGAATGGGCATAGTCTCCTTGGAGAGAGCAGGACAGTCCTGTGGTGTGGCTCCAGAGGCCCCAGCCTGGCGGCTGTGTGGGCCAGGGCTGTGGGGACAGACATCCAAAAACACAAACTCGGCTGAGGTTTGGGGCTGAGGTTATGGCAGGAGTGATCTACAGTCCGTGAGGGGAGCTCATTGTGATTAGAAAGTAAGGCGAGTGAGAGGCGGTCGTTCAAGCTTATGTCTCTGGATGTTGTATTCATGATGGTCATTTAATGTAAGCATGGTCTCATGGGCCATGGAAGTCTCCCTCTCTGGTGATTTGTCCGGCTCCCAAGAGATTGGGGTCATTTTGTGGGAAGGGAGGAGTCCTGTTTTCTGCCTCATGTGTTCCCACAATTGAGGGATTCTAGAGCAGAGCACTGGGTACATACAACTGGAATACCCACCCTCTGGTTAGGCCTGGGGTCCTATGGGCATGGCAAGCCCATATGCAGATTCTTGGTCCAGCCACTGAGAGACGTTACTTGAATAGTGGACTCATGCTGAGGGTCACAATGTGTGTTTGTGCCCAAGGTGCTCCCCAATATTGGGCGGGACTTCATTGAGCTTGCAGGTTTCTCCTACACTGAACCTTGGACATGCCAACCTCAGGGTTTCTTGCCATGGGGAAGGAGGAGTTTTGATTTCTGCATCACGTTCACCTCTAGGCACTAATTGGAGATAAGGTCTAGGTTCTGAAGCCTGAAAACCGAGGTTTGGAAGAGATGACGACCTAAGGCCATGGCGGGTCCGATGTGTTCAGTTTGGGGCCAGCTTTCTAGGTGTCGTTCAGGAGGTCTGCACTCAGGCTGTGCCAGACAGGGCATTCGTGCCCAGATACGCTGTATAATTGGGGTACAGTTGAGTGGCATGCAGAAGATAATTATTTGGGGTTTCTCCGTAGCCCCATAGGGCAAAGTCTTTCTTCTGGAGGGCAGGCAGAGTGCTGCATTCTGGCTCCGGAACTGCCAAACTGGAGTCCTTGGGGCCAGGAATGCAAGGATGTAAGTCTGAGAACTGAAGCTTTGCTTTGGTTTCAGGGCGAGGACATGGCAGGCACACTCTGCAGAGCTAAATTGAGATTTCATGCATCTGAGGTCAGGGCGAGGTTCATATGTTGGCTCAGGTTGGAGTTTCTGTCCATGATGGCCCCTTCATGAAGGGGGGTCATCACACCGCCATTGGTGTTTTCCCATGATGGCAGTAGTGAAATGCTCCAAACCACAAGGATTTTCTGCGGGTCAGTTGAAACCTGTTGGATGGCTCCAGGGCATCCCATATGGAACAATTGCAGAGCAGGGTTCTAAGGATGGATGCCTGGGCATCCGGCCTTGCATTCCAATTGTCTCCTAGCGAAATGGCACGTTTGATTGCTGCCTATGATGTAGCAGCCGAGGGGGCTGAGTTGAAATGCATTCTCCTGAGGTTCGGTCATAATGTGGGATTGTGTCCATGGAGACCTGGGAATGGGGCAGTGGCACCAGGGCTCTGAAGGATGCTCCTAACCAGAGGTTTAGACACAGCTCCAAGAAGCATTTTTCCCATGGGGAAACAAGATTTGTTCTCATTGGTGCTTCAGTAACCCCCAATATGCTGGTATTGGAAACCAGAACTCTGAGGAGAGATGCCTGGAAACCAAGGCAATGGATCTGATTAGGGCCTGGGGCCTGTCTGGTTTAATCTTCTTCTCTCGGTTCATCTGTCTATGGGATTGAGTGGAGGTAGTTCCTCAGCTGGTGTCAGATTGCCCCTATTTGTCCTGGGCAGTCTACACTATTGGGATGGCCACTTTGACTTTGGAGGTTTCTCCTAATTTGCAAGTTTGTGGCCAATGAAATGGGCAGAATTCCTTTGGGGAGGGAAGGCACAATCCTGAGGTGTGGCTCTAGGGGCTCAAGCATGGAGGGTGTGTGGGTCAGAGCTGTGGGGACAGAAGTCTGAAAACAGAAACTCGTCTTAGGTTTGGGGACATAGGTATGGGAGGCCCGATCTACAGACCTTGAGGAGAACTCTTCAGGATATGAACAAAGAGTGAGTGTGAGGCACTTGCTCAGGCTTTTGACTCTGGATTTTGTGTCACTGATGGCCGTGGAATGTAGGGGCGTCCTCATGGACCATGGGTGAGAGTTCCTCTATGGGGATTTGGATGATCCCAATATTTTGGGGTCATTCCGTGGGATGGGAGGAGTCCATTCTGTTTTTTTTTTTTTTTTTTTTTTTTTTTTTTTTTACCTCAGGTGTGCCACTAAAGAGGGATTCCAGAGCAGATCCCTGGGAAGGGGCGACTGGACAACCCGAACTCTGTATAAGATTGGGGGCCTAAGGGCATGGCAATCCCCATATGGGGTACCTTGGTCCAGCCACTGAGAGGTCTTACTTGAGTACAGTGCTCACACTGAGGGTCACAATGCATGTTTGTGCCCAATGTAGGCATCAAGCATGGGCGGGGACTCATGGGCCATGCTTGATTCTCCTACACTGAACTTTGGACAACATACGAACCACAAGGTTTCTTTCCATGGGGAAGGAGGAATTCTGATTTCTGCATCATGTTCACCCCTGGGCAGTGACTGGAGATAAGATCTAAGTTCTGAATCCAGAAAATCGAGGTTGGGATGAGATGATAACCTAAGGTCATGGAGGGTCCGATGTGCTCAGTGTGCGGTCAGCTTTCTGGGTGTTGTTCAGGAGGTATGGATTCAGGCTGTGTCAGACAGTGCATTAGTGCCCAGGTTAGAATGTATAATTTGGGTACAGTTGAGTTCCATGTAGGTTCATCCTCATTTATTGTGTCAGGGAAGCTCACTGGGGCAAAATTTTTCTTCTGGTGGGCAGGCAGAGTGCAGCATTGTGGGTCCAGAATTGCCAAACTTGAGGGCGTCGGGACCAGGAGTGTGAGGACGTAAGTCTGAGATCATAAGCTAGACTTAAGTTTCAGGGCGAGGGCACGGCAGGCACCCTCTGCAGATCCGAATCAAAATCTCATTCATCTGAAGTCAGGACGAGGATCAGACTTAGGCGCAGGTTGGAGTTTCTGTCCATGATGGCCCCTTCATCAAAGGGGTGGAATCTCGAGGCCATGGAGGTTTTCCCACGTTGGGAGTTGTGGGATGCTCCAAACTGCAAGGATTCCTTCTGCGGGAAAATTGAGAACTGTTGGATGGCTCCAGGACATCCCATATGGAATGACTCCAGAGCCGGGTTCTAAGGATGGATGCCTGAGCAGACTGCCTCTTACACCAATTGTCTCCCTGCCACAAGACAGGTACGATCTGATGGCTATGCAGGAGCAATCGTGGGAGCTGAGTTGAAATGGACTCTCCTGAAGATGGGTCTTAATGTGTGTTTGTGTCCATGAGGACGTTGGAATGGGGTGGTGGCCCCAGGGCTCTAAAGGATTCTAACCGGAGATTTTGAAACAACTCGAAAGAGCAAGTTTTCCATGTGGAGACAAGATTTGTTCTAATTGGTGCCTCAGGAAACCCACATATGCTGGTATTAGAACCAGGCCTCTGAGGAGAGATACATAGAAACCACAGCAATGCATCCAATTAGGTCCTAGGAGCCTCTCTGGTTCAATCTTCTTCTCTGTCGACATCTGTCTATTTTATGAAATGGAGGTAGTTGCTCAGCTGGTGTCAGACCGCTCCTGTTTGTCCGGGCGGCCTACACTATAGGGATGGCCTCGGGGACTTTGGAGGTTTCTCCTAAATTGTATGATTATGGACAATGGCATGGGCAGAATTCCTGTGGAGTGGGCAGGCACAGACCTGATGTGTGGCTCCAAGGGCCCAGCCTTGAGGGTGTGTGGGCAAGGACTGTGGGGACAGATGTCTTAAAACACAAACTCAGCTTAGGTTTGGGGACGTAGGTATGGCAGGCCCGATTTACAGACTATGAGGAGAACTTTTTGGGATCTGAATAAAGGGTGAAAGTGTGACACTTGTCAGGCTTTTGCCCCTGGATTTTGTGTCAATGATGGCCGTGGAATGTCGAGGAGTCCTCATGGGCCATGGAAGAGTGTTTCTCTCTGTGGATTTGGCCAGATCCCAATTGTTTTGGGTTAATCTGTGGGATTCAGTTTTGTTAACTAAGGTGTCCCACCAAAAGAGGGATTCCAGAGCAGAGCCCTGGACAACAAGAAATCTAACTAAAAATACGGGCCTAGGGGCATGGCAAGCCCAATATGCCTTCTAATGGTCCAGCCACTGAGAGGCCTTCATTGAGGACAGAACTCATGCTGAGGGTCACAATGCGTGTTTATGCCCTCGTGGTACTCAAGCATGGGTGGGGACTCATGGTGCATGCTTGTTTCTCCTACACTGAATGATAGTCAACATGTCAACCACATGAGTTCTTGGCATGGGGAAGTATTAATTCTGATTTCTGCATGTCATTCACCCCTGGGTAGTGATTGGACATAAGGTCCAGGTTGTGAAGTCTGAAAACCGAGGTTGGGAAGAGATGACGACCTAAGGCCATGTCGGGTCCGATATGCTCAGCGTGGAGCCAGCTGTCTGGGTGTTGGTCGGGAGGTCCAAGCTTGGGCTGTGTCAGACAGGGCCTTAGTGCCCAGGGTAGATTGTATAATTGGGGTACAACTGAGTGCCGTGCAGGTTGATCTTTATTTGGCATTTCTGGGTAGCCCCAAGGGCAATGTTTTTCTTCTGGAGGACAGGCAGAGTGCTGCATTGTTGCTCCAGAATTTCCAAAGTGGATGCCTTGTGGACGGGGAGTGTGAGGACGGAAGTCTGAGAACACATGTTAGGCGTAGGTTCTGGGCGAGGGCACGGCAGGCACCCTCTGCAGATCTGAATCGGGATATCATGAATCTGAAGTCAGGGCGAGGTTCAAACCTTGGCTTAGGTTTGAATTTCTGTCCATTCTGGCCACTTTATGAAGGGGACAGCATCTCCAGTCCATGGAGGTTTACCCACGATGGGAGTTGTGAGATGCTCCAAACAACAAGGATTCCTTCTGATCAACAATTGAGACCTTTTGTATCACTCCAGTACATACCATACAGAATGACACCAGAGCAGGAATCTTAGGATGGATGCATGGGAAGCCCGCCTCACATTGCAGTTGTCTCCTAGCAAATAGACAGGTTTGATATGCTGGCTCTGTCAGAGCAACCAAGGGGGCTGAGTTGAAATGGACTCTCCTGAGGATGGATGCTAATGTGGGTTTGTGTCCATGGAGACCTTGGAATGGGGCGTTGGTGCATGGGCCCTGAAGGATTCTCCTAACCGGAGGTTTTGAGACATCTCCAAAGGACAAGTTTCCCATGTGGAGACAAGATTTGTTCTGATTGGTGCCTCAGGAAACCCCCATATACTGTTATTGGAATATAGGCCTCTGAAGAGAGATAACTGGAAACCAAAGCAATGGCTCCGTTTAGAGCCTAGGGGCCTGTCCGGTTGAATCTTCTTCTCTGTGTACATCCATCTAAGGTATTAGTGGAGTTAGATGCTCAGCTGGTGTCAGATGGCCCTTGTTTGTCCCAGGCGGCCTACACTATTGTGAAGGCCTTGGGGACTTTGGAGGTTTCTCCTAATTTTATGATTATGGACAATGGAATGGGCAGAATTCCCGTGGAGAGGGAAGGCACAGTTTTGATGTGGCTCCAGGGGCCCCAGCCTGCAGGGTGTGTGCACCAGGACTGTGGAAACAGAAGTCTAAAACACAAACTCAGTTTAGGTTTAGGGACGTAGGTATGGCAGGCCCGATCTACAGACCGTGAGGAGAATTCTTCTAGATATGAAGAAAGAGAGATTGTGAGGCACTTGTTCAGGCTTTTGTTTCTGGATTTTGTGTCAACGATGGGCGTGGAATGTCCGGGAGGCCTCATGGGCCATGGACAAGTCTTCCGCTCTGTGGATTTGGCCCGATTCCAATTGTTTTGGGTCAAACTGTGGGATGGGAGGAGTCCTTTCAGTTTTGTTACCTCAGGTGTCCCACCAAAAGAGGGATTCCAAAGCCGAGCCCTGGGGAGGGGAGACTGGACAACCAGAAATCTGGTTAAAAATTGGGGCCTAGGGGCATGACAAGCCCAATATGCTGTCTTTTGGTCCAGCCACTGAGAGGCCTTACTTGATAACTGGGCTCACGTTGAGGGTCAGAATGCATGTTTGTGAACGACTTGGTCCTCAAGCATCTGCAGGGCCTCATGGGCCACACTGGTTTCAACTACATTTTACGTTGGACAACAGGCCAACCACAAGGTTTCTTGCCATGGGGAAGGAGTTCTGATTCCTGCATCATGTTCAACCCTGGGTGGTGACTGGAGATAAGGTTTAGGTTCTGAAGCCTGAAAACCGAGGTTGGAAAGAGATGATGACCTAAGGCCATGGCGGGTCTGATGTGCTCAGTGTGTGGCTAGCTGGGTGGGTGCGAGCCAGGAGGTTCAGTCTCAGGCTGTGCCAGAAAGGGCAGTAGTGCCCAGGGCAGCCTGAATAATTGGGGTCCAGTCAAGTGGCATGCAGGTTGATCCTCATTTGGGGAATCTGGGTAGCCCCAGAGGGCAATGTTTTTCTTCCGTAAAGCAGGCAGAGTGCTGCCTTGTAGTTCTGGAATTGCCAAACTGGAGGGCTTGTGGGCCAGGAATGTGAGGATGGAAGTTGAGAACACAAATTAGACTTACGTTTCTGGGCAAGGGCACGGCAGACACACTCTGCAGAGATGAATCAAGATGTCCTGCATATGAAGTCAGGGCGAGGATCAGACGATCGCTCAGGTTGGAGCTTCTGTCCCTGATGGCCCCTTCATGAAGCACAGGGGGCGAAATCACGAGGCCATGGAGGTTTGCCCACGATGGGAGTTGTGAGATGCTCCAAACAGTAAAGATTCTTCTGCGGGACTATTGAGACCTGTTGGTTGGCTCCAGGACTTCCCATACAGCATAATTCTGAGAATGGTTCTAAGTATGGATGTCTGCGAAGCCTGCCTCTCATTCCAATCATCTCCTAGCGACAAGACGGGTTAGATCTGCTGGATCAGGGGGAGCAAATTAGGGGGCTGAGTTGAAATGGACTCTCCTGTGGATGGGTCCTAATGTGGGTGTGTCTCCATGGAGACCTTGGAATGAGGCGCTGGCACCGGGAACCTGAAATGCCCAAGGAAAATGTGTCTGTCACATTTGCCTAAAACTTCGAGAAAAGGAGAAACCTGCAAGGCCCCTGAGCCCACCCCAATACTGGAGGCCCCTCTGGACACAAATGTGCAGTCTGAAATACGCTGATCACCTGAATCCAGGCAGATACCCAAGTCAGTGTTTCTCAGTCAGAAGATTGAACCTGACATGCTCCTATGACCTCATTGTAACCCCTGATTAGGTTTTCAGGCATCTGTAATCAGAGACCTGTTCTGGAGTACCAACTTAAGATACAACATATGGTCCCTGATCCCCACAACAGAACATCTCCTTTCTCTAGATGGAAGCCGTGCTCTTGGAACTGTGTCAAACCCTCAGGGTAGATGAATCCTACTTGGCCCGTAGCCACCAGCAGATTCTAAGATCTCACTGGTAACAAGCCAGCATTGTGAGCCATCTTCATGAGATTCCATGTCAACTACAGGCCTTGGTACTTCACCCCAGAGCCTTCAGAAAGAACCTGTCATGTTCCTCAGCTGCAATGTTCAGTGGAAGTGTGCTTTCCAGGCATCCATGTGGGAGTGCTCTGCTACCCAAACTTTCCACATGGGGGACTCTCGAGCAAACAAATCTGACTGCCCTGTCCTGTAGAAGGAAACCTGGCTGTTTGGAGCATCTCACAAGCTCAAGTGTGGGAAATCCTCTATGACCTCTTTTCAACTCCTCTCCATTTGTCGGTCATTATAGACACAAACTCCAGCTTGAGCAAACATCTGACGTCTGCGCTTACTCAGGTGCTGGATATTCGAATCAGCCGCTGCACACTGGAAATGCCATTCGCTTGTCACTGAATTTATTCATAGCTGGGGTTTACAATTCCATCCTCACCCTACTGGTCTACAAGCCCTCATGATAGGGAATTCTGCAGCCACAACACAGCATTCTGCCTTCCCAATAGAAAGAAGAAGGGCCTGGTGAGTCTGCCCAGAAACTCCACATTATGATCAATCTACTTGTCCCTTGAGGGAACCCTGAATTATAGACAGCCCTGGCCCCTAGTGTTGTGTCTGACAGAGCCTAAGCCCCGACCTCGTGTCAGCCACCTAGAAGGCGGGGCCCATATCCAGCATGTTAGACTGGCCACGGAACAGAGCCGTCATCTTTACCCATCCTTGGTATTCAGGCATGTGTCCCCAGACCTTTCCTGGAATCCCTACCAATGAGGGAACCTGAATCACAATAGGTAAATCCTCATTCCCCATTGCAGGATTCCTGTAAGTTCGGAAGGGTGTCCAACACTCAGAGTGTTAGCCTACTGAATGGCCATTGAGACCACCCCCATTCCTGAGGGCCACCCTATGCAAAAGCTTGCATAGTGACCCTCAACCTGAGCATGCTTTCAAACAAACGCTCTCAGTTGTATCTCCAGGACTTGCATTGGAGGCCTGGTAAGCCCCTATGCCCAAATCATAACCCTTGGTGGGTATTTCCAGGTGCCCAGAGCCAGAGCACTTCTCTGCAATCCCTGTTATGGGACACCCTTAATATGGAAAACAGAACTCTTTCCTCTCTGAGAAAGCCACCACATTATAAGGAGCCGCCAGGATACTTGAGAGGAAATATCACCCATGGACACCTGAGACCACACCTGCATTCTTAGTCCATCGTGGATACACAATCCAGATAAAAAAGCCTGTGCTACCTCCTTTGAGGCATGCGATTTACATTTCACACGGAGCTTCCCTCCAGGAGTATGCATTGGGCCTACAATCACTTCGCCACTAAACCTAACCCGCATTTGTGTTTGCAGACTTCCCTCCGAAAACCATGGCTCTCATGCCCTCCAGCATGGGGTCTTTGGAGCCACACCACAGGACTGTGCCCACCATTGCCAAGGAAACTGTGCCCATCAAATTGCCCTATCTTTCCAGATTAGGAGAAACCTGCAAGGCCCCTGAGCCCACTCCAATACTGGTTGCCACTCTGTACACAAATGCACAGTCTGGAACACCCTGATCACCTACATCTAGGCAGACTTTGAAGTCAATGATACTGAGTCAGAGGATTGAACCTGACATTCCGTTAGGATTTTATTGGAACCCTAGATTAAATTTTCAGGCATCTATCCTCAGAGGCCTGTTCTGCAATACCAAATTATGATACATTTGGTCCGTTAGCCCCACATCAGAACATCTCTGGTCCGAGAAGGAAACCGTGCCCTTTGACCAGTGTCAAACCCTCAGGGTAGATGAATCCTACATGGTCCCTTAGCCACCAGCACACTCTAAGGTCTCCATGGTAACAAACCTGCATTATGACCCATCTTCATGAGACTTCATGTCAACTCCAGGCCTTGGTAATTCGCCCAAAAGCCACCAGAACGAATTGGCCATGTTTCTCAGCTGCAATTTTAATGGAGGTGTGCTTTTCAGGCATCCACGTGGGAGTGCTCTGCTACCCAAACTTTCCACATGGGGGACCCTGGAGCAAATAAACCAGACTCCCCCTGTGTGGTAGAAGGAAACTTTGCTGTTTGAAGCATCTCACAAGCCCCAGCATGTGAAATCCTCCATGGTCTCTTGACGCCACCCCTCCATTCATCGGTCATCATAGACATAAACTCCAGCATGAGGAAATGTCTGACTTTCACCTTTACTCAGGTGCTGGATATCTGGAATCAGACACTACACAATGGAACTGCCTTTTGCTTGGCACTGAATTGAACCTTAGCTTGAGTTTACAATTCCATCCTCACCCTACTGGTCCCCAAGCCCGCTTGATAGGGAATTCTGGGGCCACAACGCAGCTTTTTGCCTTCCCCTTAGAAAGAAGAAGGGCATGGTGATTCTGCCCAGAAACTCTGCATGAGGATCAATCTGCTCAGCCCTTGAGGGATCCCTGATTCATACTCAGCCCTGACCACTAGTTCTGTTTCTGACAGAGCCTGAGTGCTCAATTCATGTCAGCTACTCAGAGAGTCAGGCATGTGAGACTGGCCATGTCTCAGGTCCCTCATCTCTACCCATCCTTGGTATTCAGGCATCTGTCCCCAGACATTTGCTAGAATACCTGCTAATGGGGGAACCTGAGGCACAATAGAGAATTCTTCCTTTTCCATGGCAGGAATCCTGGTAGTTGGGATGGGTGTCCTACATTAAAGTGGTAGCCAGCTGCATGGCCAAGGAGACAACTCCCACTCATAAGGGCTGCCCTAATCACATCAGGCATTGTGACACTCAGACTAGCATGCTTTCAAACAAACGCTCTCAGTTGTACCTCCAAGTCACACATTGTAGGCCTGGTACTCCCCTAGGCCCAAATCCTAATCCTGGTGGGATTTTCCAAGCACCCAGACTCACAGCCCTTCTCTGGAATCCCTTTTTGGGGAACATCTAAGATTGAAAACAGCACTCTTCCATTCAAACGAGAAAGCCACCATACTATTGGGAGCTTCCAGGATCCGTAGAGAGGAAAATACTCTCATGGAAACATTAGAACACACCTGCATTCCAAGGCTATCATGGACACACAATCCAGATACAAAAGCCAGTGCTAGTGCCTTCGAGGTACGTGATTTACAGTTCCTGACGATCTGCCCTCCAGGTCTATGCATTGGGCCTACGATCACCTCGCAACTCAACCTAATCCGAGTTTGTGATTGCAGACTTCTCTCCCAAAACCATGGCTTACATGCCCTCCACGATGGAGTCTCTGGAGCCACACCACAGGACTGTGCCTGCCACCCCCAAGGAAACCGTGCCCACAAATTTGCCTAAACCTTCAAGATTAGGAGAAACCTGCAAGGCCCCAGAGCCCACCCCAATATTGGAGGCCACTCTGTACACAAAGGCACAGTCAGAAACATTCTGGTTGCCTACATATAGGCAGACACCGAAGTCAATGTTCCTGAGTCTGATGATTCAACCTGAAATTCCCCTTGGACTTCATTGGAACCCTTGATGAAGTTTTTAGGCATCTGTCCTCAGAGGCCTGTTCTGGAATACCAACTTATGATACAACATTTGGTCCGTGAGCCCCACAACAGAACATCTCCGATACCCAGAAAGAAACCATGTTCTTCGACCGGTGTCAAACCATCAGGATAGACTAATCATACATGGCCCCTTAGCCACCAGCACATAGTAAGATTTCCGTGGTAACAAAACTGCATTGTGACCCAACTTTATTAGAATCCAGGCCTTGGTACTTTGCCCTAGAGCAACCAGAAAGAACCTGCCATGTTCCTTAGGTGCAATGGTCAATGTAGGTGTGCTTTCCAGTATCCACGTGCGAGTACTATGCTACCCAAACTTTGCACATGGGGGAACCTGGTGTAAACAAACCAGACCTCCCCTGTCCAGTAGAAGGAAACCTTATGTTTGGATCAACTCACAGGCCTCAGCGTGTAAACTGCTCCATGGCCTCTTGATGCCACCACTCCATTGGTCGGTCATCATAGACACAAACTCCAGTCTAAGCAAACATCTGACATGCACCCTTATCCCGGTGCTGGATGTCTTGAATAAACCACTGTACATTGGAACTGCCTTCCACTTGGCACTGAATTGAACCATAGCTTGTGTTTACAATTCCATCCTCACCTGACTGGTCCCTAAGCCCTCTTGATAGGGAAATCTGGGGCCACAACGCAGCATTCTGCCTTCCCCATCGAATGAAGAAATGCCTGGTGAGTCTGCCCTGAAAACCCACATGAGGATCAATCAGGTCGGCCCTCGAGTCAACACCGATTTATAGGCTGCCATGGCCACTAGTGCCGTGTCTGACAGAGCCTGAGCTCGACTGAGTTTCAGCCACTAAAGAGCAGGCCCCATATCTAGCATTTGGGATTGCCATGGCCAAAGTATGTCATCTCTACCCATCCTTGATATTCAGGCACCTGTCCCCAGACCTTGGCAGGGATCCCTGCCAATTAGGGAACTTGAAGCACAATAGAGAACTCTTCTTTCCCCATGGCAATAAACCTGGCTTTTGGGATGGGTGTTCTACCCTCAAAGGGGGAGCCAGTTACAACATCAATGACACCACACACACTCCTGAGGACTACCCTTGGCACAAACAGGCATTGTGACCCTCACCCTGAGCATGCTTTCAAAAAATCCCTCTCAGATTCACCACAATGATCCCTCATTTCAGGCCTGGTATGCCTGTAGGTTCAAATCATAAAACTTGGTGGGATTTTCGAGGTGCCCAGACCCAGAGACCATCTCTGGAATTTTTGTTTTGGTGCACCCTTCAGATGGAAAACAGCACTCATCCCTTCCCCAAAAATGTCACCAAATTATGAGGAGCCACCAGGATCCATAGAGAGGCAATGTCTCCCATGGACCCATGAGAACACACCTGCATTCCGAGGCCATCCTGGACACACAATCCGGAGAGAAAAGCCTGTGCTACTGCCTTCCATTCACCCTAATTACAGTTCCAGATGAGCTGCTCTCAAGGTATATGCATTGGGCCTGTGATCACCTCGCCACTCACCCTAATTCGAATTTGTGTTTGCAGACTTATCTACCAAAACCATGGCACACATGCCCTCCAGGATGGGGTCTCTGGATCCACACTGCAGGACTGTCCCTGCCATCCACAAGGAAACTGTTTCCATCACAGTTGCCCAAACTGTCTAGATTAGGAGAAACCTACAAGGCCTCTGGGCCTACCCCAATTTCGGCGGCCGCTCTGAACACAAATGCACAGTCTGAAATACCCTGATCTCCTACATCCAGGAACACAGCCAAGTCAATGGTCCTGAGTCAGAATAATGAACCTAACATGCCCCTAGGACGTCATTGGAACCATTGATTCGGTTTTCAGACATGTGTCCTCAGAGGCCTGTTCTAGAATGCGAACTTATGATACAACATGTGGTGGCTGGGCCACACAACAGAACATCTCCTGTCCCCAGAAGGAAACCGTGCCCTACAATCTGTGCAAAATCCCAGAGTAGTAGATTCCTGCACAACTACTAAGCCACCAGCACATTCTAAGATCTACCTGGTAACAAACCAGCTGTGTGGCCCATCTTCAAGAGATTCCATGTCAAATCAAGGACTTGGTACTTTGCTACAGAGACACCAGAATAAAGCTGCCATGTTCTTCAGTTGCAATGGTCAATGAAGTTGAACATTCCAGGCATCCATGCGGTAGAGCTCTGCTACCCAAACTTTCCACATGGGGGACCCTGGAGCAAATAAACCACACTCCACCTGTCCAGTAGAACAAAACCTTGCTATTTGGAGCAGCTCATGAGTCTCAACGTGAAAATCCCTCCATGGCTTCTTGATGCCACCCCTCCATTTGTCAGTCATCATAGACACAAACTCCAGTGTGAGCAAATATCCGACGTCCTCCCTTACTAAGGTGCTGGATATCTCGAAAAAGCTGCTGGACACAGGAACTGCCTTCCGCTTGGCAGTGAATTGAACTGTAGCTTGTGTTTACAATTCCTTCCTCACCCGACTGGTCCCCAAGCCTTCTTGATAGCGAATTATGGAGACACAACACAGCATTCTGCCTTCCCGATAGAAACAAGTGCCTGGTGAGTCTGGCCAGAAACCCCACATGAGGATCAATCTGCTCGGCCCTATATCGGAGGGACCCTGATTTATAGGTTGCCCTGGCCACTAGTGCTGTGTCTGACAGAGCCTGAGCCCAGACCTAGTGTCAGTCACCAGAGTTTGAGCCCCACATCTAGTATTTGGGAATGCCATGGCTCAAGTATTTCATCTCTACCCATCCTTGGTATTCAGGCACCTGTCCCCAGACCTTTGCTGGAATCCCTGATAATGGGGCATCCTGAAGCACAATAGAGAACTCCTCCTTCTTCATATCAGGAAACTTGGCTGTTAGGATGGGTGTTCAACCCTGAAAGGGGGAGTCATTTACAAGTCCAGTGAGACCACACAAACGCCTCAGGGATGCCCTGGAGGCAAACAGGCCTTGTGACCCTCAGCCTGAGCATGCTTTCAAACAATCCTTCTCTGTTGCACCACCATGAACCCGCATTGCAGGCCTAATATGCCCTAAGCCCAAATCCTAGCACTTGTTGTGATGTCCCAGATGCCATGAACCAGAGCCCGTCACTGGAATCCCTGTTTTGGGGCACCCATAAGGTGGAAAACATCACTCTCCCCTTCCCCGAAAAAGCCACCAAACTATGGAGAGCCACCAGGATCCATAGAGAGGAAAAGACTCCCATGGACCCATGAGACCACACCTGCATTCCAAGGCCATCCTGGACACACAATCCAGAGAGAAAAGCCTGTGCTACTGCCTTCCAGTCTCCCTAATTATAGTTCATGACGAGCTTCCCTCCAGGTCTACGCATTGGGCCTGTGATCACCTCGCCACTCACCCTAATTTGTATTTGTGTTTGCAGACATCTCTCCCAAAACCATGGCTCTCATGCCCACCAGAATGTGATCTCTGGAGCCACACCACAGAACTCTGGCTGCCAACCCCAAGGACACTGTGCATATCAGATTTGCCCAAACCTTCCAGATTAGGAGAAACCTGTGTGGCCCCTGAGCCCACACCAATATTGCCGGCCACTCGGGATGGAAATGCGCAGTCTGAAACACCCTTATCACCTACATCCAGGGAAATAGCCAAGTCAATGATCGTGAGATAGACGATTGAACCTAAAATGCCCCTAGGCTCTCAATGGAACCCCATTTGGTTTTCAGGCATCTGTCCTCAGGGGCCTGTTCTAAAATACCAATCTATGACACATCATGTTTTCTCTGAGCCACACGACAGAACATCCCCTGTCCCCAAAAGAATACCATGCTCTTCGACCTGTGCCAAACCCTCAGGGTAGGAGAATCCTGCATGGCACCTTAGCAACCAGCACATTCTAAGTTCTCCCTGGTAACAAACAAGCATTGTGACCCATCTGCAAGAGATCCCATGTCAACTCAAGGCCTTGGCACTTTGTCCCAGAGCCACCAGAACGAATCTGTCATGTTCCTCAGCTGCAATTGTCAATGGAGGTGTGCTTTCCTGGCATCCATGCCGGAGAGCTCTTCTTCACAAACTTTCCACATGGGGAAACCTAGAGTAAACAAACCAGACTTCAACTACTCTGTACAAAGAAATGTTACTTTTTGCAGCAGTTCACAGGCCTCAGCATGTGAACTCCTCCATGGCCTCTTATACCACCCCTCCACTTGTCGGTCATCATAGACAAAAACTCTAGTGTGAGCAAGCATCTGACATCCACCCTTATTCCAGTGCTGGATGTCTCGAGTAAACTGCTACAAATTGGAACTGCCTTCTGCTTGGCACTGAATTGAACCATAGCTTTTGTTTACAATTCCACCCAAAACTGACTGGTCCCCAAGCTCTCGTG
Source organism: Mustela nivalis (assembly GCF_964662115.1). NCBI lineage: Eukaryota > Metazoa > Chordata > Mammalia > Carnivora > Mustelidae > Mustela > Mustela nivalis. The sequence continues at coordinate 126,554 of NW_028135892.1, read as the reverse complement.
ATTGGGAAATCTGGAGCCACAACACAGCATTCTGCCTTTCCTATTGAATGAACAAATGCCTGGGAATCTTCCCAAGAAACTCCACATGAGGATCAATCTGCTCCGCCCTCGAATCTACTCTGATATAAAGGCTGCCATGGCCACTAGCACTGTGTCTGACAGAGCCTGAGCCCCGACCGAGTTTTAGGCCTCATATCTAGCATTTGGGATTGCTATGGCCCAAGTACGTCATCTCCACCCATCCTTGGTATTCAGGCACCTATCTCGAGACCTTGCTGGAAACCCTGCCAATGGGGCAACCTGAAGCACAGAGGAACCTGACGGAAGAGAACTCATCCTTCCTCATGGCAGGACATTTGGCTGTTGGGTTGGGTGTCCAACTCTCTAAGAGGGAGCCAGATATATGACCAATGAGACCACTCCCACTCCTGAGGGCCGCCATGGGAGCAAACAGGCATTGTGAGACTCAGCCTGAGCAAGCTTTCAAACAATCCCTCTCAGTTGCACCATCATGATCCCGCATTGCAGGCCTCATACACCCCTAGGTGCAAATCCTAACCCTTGGTGGGAAGTCCCAGATGCCCAGAAAAAGAGCCTGTATCTGGAATCCCTGTTTTGGGGCACCCATAAGATGGAAAACAACACTCTTCCCTTCCCCAAAAAAGCCACCAAACTATGAGCTGCACAGATCCATAGAGAGGAAAAGTTTCCCATGGACCCATGAGACTATACCTGCATTCCGAGGCCATCCTGGACACACAATATAGAGAGAAAAGCCTGTGCTACTGCCTTCCAGTCACCCTAATTACAACTCCTGACAAGCTGCACTCCAGATCTACTCATTGGGCCTGTGATCACCTTTCCACTAACCATAACCCACATTTGTGTTTGCAGACTTCTCTCCCAAAACCATGGCTCATATGCCCTCCAGGACAGGGTCTCTGGATCCACAACACATGACTAGGCCTGCCATCCCCAAGGAAACTGTGCCCGTCAAACCTGCCCAAACCTTCCAGTTTAGGAGAAACACGCAAGAGCCCTGAGCCCGACCCAATATTGTCGGCAGCACTGGACACAAATGCCAGTCTGAAACGCCCTGATCACCTACATCCAAGCAGACAGCCATTTCAATGTTCCTGGGTCAGAAGATTGTACCTGACATGCTCCTAGGACGTCATTGGAACACTAGATTAGGTTTTCAGGCATCTGTCCTCAGGGTCCTGTTCTGAAATACCAACTTAGGATACAACATGTGGTCCCTGAGCCACACAATAGAATATCTCCTGTCCCCAGTAGGAAACCATGCCCTTCGACCTGTGCCAAACCCTCAAGATTGGAGAATCCTGCACAGCACCTTAGACACCAGCACAAACTCTAGTTTGTGCGTTGACCCATACCACAAGCTTTCCATCTGCTGGACAGTCGAGTCCTGTTGAATGGCTCCAGGATGTCCCATACGGAAAGACTGGAGAGCAGGATTCGAAGGATGGATGCCTGTACAGCATACCTCACATTCCCATTGGCTCTTTGTGACAAGACATGTTTGAACTACTGGCTCTGGGGCGAGCTAACTAGGGGGCTGAATTGAAATGGACTCTCCTGCGGATGGGTCATAATGTGGGTTTGTGTGCATGGAGACCTTGGAATATGTTGGCAGCTCAGGGGCCATGAAGTATTCGCCTAACCGAAGGGTGTAATATTGCTCCAATTAAAAAGAGATCCCTATGTGGAGATGAGACAGGTTCTCTTTGGTGCCTCAGAAAAGCCCCAGATACTGGTCTTCAAACCAGTTCTCTGAGTAGAGACACCTGGAAACCAAAGCTAGGGTTCAGATTAGAGCCTAGATGCCTGTCCGTTTCAATATTCTGTCTCTGGGGACACTGTCTGAGTATCTAAGTGGAGATAGTTGCTCAGCTGGTGTCAGAGTGCCCCTCTTAGTCCATGGCCGAGGCATGGCCTTGGAGACCTTATTGGATTTTCCTAATCTCTAGGGTTGTGGCCAATGGATTGGGTACAGTTTTCTTGGAGAGGACTGGCACAGTCCTTCAGTGTGTCTCCATAGGCCCTAGCCTGGAGGGTGTGTGGGTCCGGGCTGTGGGCACAGAAGTCTGAAAACACAAACTCGGCTTGGGTGCGGAGCCGAGAGCATGGCAGGATGGACCCACAGACCGTGAGAGGAGATCCTCAGCTTATGAAAGAAGGGCAAATGGGAGGCAGTCACGCAAGCTTTTGTCTTTGGATGTTTTGTCTCCCATAGCCGTGGAATGTAGGGGTGACCTCAGGGGCTATGGAAGAGTCTCCCTCTCTGAGGAGTTGGTCCAGCTCTTAAGATTTTGGGGACATTTTGTGGGAAGGGTGGAGTCCTGCTGTCTGGCTCAGGTGTTCTTCCAGGAGAGGGACTCCAGATCACAGTCCTGGGTTCGAGCAAATGGAATACTCGAGCTCTTGTGAAGATTGGGATCATAGGGGCTTGGCAAGCCCCATATGCGGGCTCTTGGTCCAGGCCCTGAGAGACCTTACTTCGACATGGGGCCCATGCTGATGGTCCCAATGCGAGTTTGTACCCAAGGAGGCACTCAAGTTTAGGCTTGGCCTCAGGGGCCATGAAGGTTTCTCCTACACTGAAGGTATGACTCCATGCCAACAGCAAGCTTTCCAGCCATGGGGAAGGAGAAGATCTGATTTGTGCTTCAGTTACCCACGTTTGCCAGGATTTGATATAATATCTAGGGTCAGATGTCTGAAAACCCAGGTTGGGAAGAGATGACAGCATAAGGCCATGGCCTGTCTGATGTGCTTAGTGTGCAGCCAGCTGTTTCCTTGTCTGTCGGGACGTCAGGCTGTGTCAGACAGAGCATTACTGACCAGGGTAGCTTTTCCAGTTAGGGTGCGGTCGAGGCCAGAGCAGGTTGGTTCTCATTTGTGGTTTCTGGAGAGCCCCATAGGGCAACGTTTTTCTTCTGGTGGGCAGGCAGAAAACTGTGTTGTGGTTCTGGAATTCCCAGTCTGGAGGGCTTGTTTGCCAGGTTTGTGAAGAGGGTAGTCTGAAAACACAAGCTAGCGTTAGGTTTGGGGCCGAGGGCATGGCAGGCCCACTCTGCAGAGACTGAATCAAGATCTCCTGCATCTGAGGTCAGGGCGAGTATCAGACGTTGCCTCAGGTTGGAGTTTGTGTCCATTATGGCCCCTTCCTGAAGGGGGTGGGGGCGTCATGAGGCCAGGGAGGTTTCCCAACGCTGGGAGTTATGAGCTGCCCCAAACATCAAGGTTTCCTCTGTAGGACAGTCGAGTACTATGAGATGGTTCTAGGATGACCCCTACAGAAAGACTCGAGAGAAGGGGTCTAAGCATGAATGTCTGCAAATGCCACCTCACATTCCCACTGGCTGCTTGGGGCAAGGCAGGCTCAATCTGCAGGCTCTTGGGCGGGTTTCTCAGAGGGCTGAGTTGAAATGGACTCTCCTGAGGATGAGTCATACTGTGGGTTGGTGGCCATGGAGACCTTGGAATGTGGCGGTGGCTCAGGGACTCTGCAGGTTTCTCCAAACCGAAGGGTTTGACACAGCTCCAACAATGAAGCTTCCCATGTGGAGACGATAGTTGTTCTGTTTGGTGTCTCAGGAAAGCCCCAGATGCTGGTCTTCAAACCCAGGCCTCTGAGGAGTGACACCTGGAAACCAAAGCAAGAGTTCAGATTAGGGCCCAGGGGCCTGTCTGGTTCAATCTACTGTCTCTGCCGACATCTGTCTGTGTTTCTGCATGGAGGTAGTTGCTCAGCTAGTGTCAGGATGCCTTTGTCCAGAGAGGCTTATAGTAGTGGGATGTCCTTGGGGGCCTTGAGGTTTCTCCTATTCTGGGGGGTTATGGGCAATGGAATGGGCATAGTCTCCTTGGAGAGAGCAGGACAGTCCTGTGGTGTGGCTCCAGAGGCCCCAGCCTGGCGGCTGTGTGGGCCAGGGCTGTGGGGACAGACATCCAAAAACACAAACTCGGCTGAGGTTTGGGGCTGAGGTTATGGCAGGAGTGATCTACAGTCCGTGAGGGGAGCTCATTGTGATTAGAAAGTAAGGCGAGTGAGAGGCGGTCGTTCAAGCTTATGTCTCTGGATGTTGTATTCATGATGGTCATTTAATGTAAGCATGGTCTCATGGGCCATGGAAGTCTCCCTCTCTGGTGATTTGTCCGGCTCCCAAGAGATTGGGGTCATTTTGTGGGAAGGGAGGAGTCCTGTTTTCTGCCTCATGTGTTCCCACAATAGAGGGATTCTAGAGCAGAGCACTGGGTACATACAACTGGAATACCCACCCTCTGGTTAGGCCTGGGGTCCTATGGGCATGGCAAGCCCATATGCAGATTCTTGGTCCAGCCACTGAGAGACGTTACTTGAATAGTGGACTCATGCTGAGGGTCACAATGTGTGTTTGTGCCCAAGGTGCTCCCCAATATTGGGCGGGACTTCATTGAGCTTGCAGGTTTCTCCTACACTGAACCTTGGACATGCCAACCTCAGGGTTTCTTGCCATGGGGAAGGAGGAGTTTTGATTTCTGCATCACGTTCACCTCTAGGCACTAATTGGAGATAAGGTCTAGGTTCTGAAGCCTGAAAACCGAGGTTTGGAAGAGATGACGACCTAAGGCCATGGCGGGTCCGATGTGTTCAGTTTGGGGCCAGCTTTCTAGGTGTCGTTCAGGAGGTCTGCACTCAGGCTGTGCCAGACAGGGCATTCGTGCCCAGATACGCTGTATAATTGGGGTACAGTTGAGTGGCATGCAGAAGATAATTATTTGGGGTTTCTCCGTAGCCCCATAGGGCAAAGTCTTTCTTCTGGAGGGCAGGCAGAGTGCTGCATTCTGGCTCCGGAACTGCCAAACTGGAGTCCTTGGGGCCAGGAATGCAAGGATGTAAGTCTGAGAACTGAAGCTTTGCTTTGGTTTCAGGGCGAGGACATGGCAGGCACACTCTGCAGAGCTAAATTGAGATTTCATGCATCTGAGGTCAGGGCGAGGTTCATATGTTGGCTCAGGTTGGAGTTTCTGTCCATGATGGCCCCTTCATGAAGGGGGGTCATCACACCGCCATTGGTGTTTTCCCATGATGGCAGTAGTGAAATGCTCCAAACCACAAGGATTTTCTGCGGGTCAGTTGAAACCTGTTGGATGGCTCCAGGGCATCCCATATGGAACAATTGCAGAGCAGGGTTCTAAGGATGGATGCCTGGGCATCCGGCCTTGCATTCCAATTGTCTCCTAGCGAAATGGCACGTTTGATTGCTGCCTATGATGTAGCAGCCGAGGGGGCTGAGTTGAAATGCATTCTCCTGAGGTTCGGTCATAATGTGGGATTGTGTCCATGGAGACCTGGGAATGGGGCAGTGGCACCAGGGCTCTGAAGGATGCTCCTAACCAGAGGTTTAGACACAGCTCCAAGAAGCATTTTTCCCATGGGGAAACAAGATTTGTTCTCATTGGTGCTTCAGTAACCCCCAATATGCTGGTATTGGAAACCAGAACTCTGAGGAGAGATGCCTGGAAACCAAGGCAATGGATCTGATTAGGGCCTGGGGCCTGTCTGGTTTAATCTTCTTCTCTCGGTTCATCTGTCTATGGGATTGAGTGGAGGTAGTTCCTCAGCTGGTGTCAGATTGCCCCTATTTGTCCTGGGCAGTCTACACTATTGGGATGGCCACTTTGACTTTGGAGGTTTCTCCTAATTTGCAAGTTTGTGGCCAATGAAATGGGCAGAATTCCTTTGGGGAGGGAAGGCACAATCCTGAGGTGTGGCTCTAGGGGCTCAAGCATGGAGGGTGTGTGGGTCAGAGCTGTGGGGACAGAAGTCTGAAAACAGAAACTCGTCTTAGGTTTGGGGACATAGGTATGGGAGGCCCGATCTACAGACCTTGAGGAGAACTCTTCAGGATATGAACAAAGAGTGAGTGTGAGGCACTTGCTCAGGCTTTTGACTCTGGATTTTGTGTCACTGATGGCCGTGGAATGTAGGGGCGTCCTCATGGACCATGGGTGAGAGTTCCTCTATGGGGATTTGGATGATCCCAATATTTTGGGGTCATTCCGTGGGATGGGAGGAGTCCATTCTGTTTTTTTTTTTTTTTTTTTTTTTTTTTTTTTTTTTTACCTCAGGTGTGCCACTAAAGAGGGATTCCAGAGCAGATCCCTGGGAAGGGGCGACTGGACAACCCGAACTCTGTATAAGATTGGGGGCCTAAGGGCATGGCAATCCCCATATGGGGTACCTTGGTCCAGCCACTGAGAGGTCTTACTTGAGTACAGTGCTCACACTGAGGGTCACAATGCATGTTTGTGCCCAATGTAGGCATCAAGCATGGGCGGGGACTCATGGGCCATGCTTGATTCTCCTACACTGAACTTTGGACAACATATGAACCACAAGGTTTCTTTCCATGGGGAAGGAGGAATTCTGATTTCTGCATCATGTTCACCCCTGGGCAGTGACGGGAGATAAGATCTAAGTTCTGAATCCAGAAAATCGAGGTTGGGATGAGATGATAACCTAAGGTCATGGAGGGTCCGATGTGCTCAGTGTGCGGTCAGCTTTCTGGGTGTTGTTCAGGAGGTATGGATTCAGGCTGTGTCAGACAGTGCATTAGTGCCCAGGTTAGAATGTATAATTTGGGTACAGTTGAGTTCCATGTAGGTTCATCCTCATTTATTGTGTCAGGGAAGCTCACTGGGGCAGGCAGAGTGCAGCATTGTGGGTCCAGAATTGCCAAACTTGAGGGCGTCGGGACCAGGAGTGTGAGGACGTAAGTCTGAGATCATAAGCTAGACTTAAGTTTCAGGGCGAGGGCACGGCAGGCACCCTCTGCAGATCCGAATCAAAATCTCATTCATCTGAAGTCAGGACGAGGATCAGACTTAGGCGCAGGTTGGAGTTTCTGTCCATGATGGCCCCTTCATCAAAGGGGTGGAATCTCGAGGCCATGGAGGTTTTCCCACGTTGGGAGTTGTGGGATGCTCCAAACTGCAAGGATTCCTTCTGCGGGAAAATTGAGAACTGTTGGATGGCTCCAGGACATCCCATATGGAATGACTCCAGAGCCGGGTTCTAAGGATGGATGCCTGAGCAGACTGCCTCTTACACCAATTGTCTCCCTGCCACAAGACAGGTACGATCTGATGGCTATGCAGGAGCAATCGTGGGAGCTGAGTTGAAATGGACTCTCCTGAAGATGGGTCTTAATGTGTGTTTGTGTCCATGAGGACGTTGGAATGGGGTGGTGGCCCCAGGGCTCTAAAGGATTCTAACCGGAGATTTTGAAACAACTCGAAAGAGCAAGTTTTCCATGTGGAGACAAGATTTGTTCTAATTGGTGCCTCAGGAAACCCACATATGCTGGTATTAGAACCAGGCCTCTGAGGAGAGATACATATAAACCGCAGCAATGCATCCAATTAGGTCCTAGGAGCCTCTCTGGTTCAATCTTCTTCTCTGTCGACATCTGTCTATTTTATGAAATGGAGGTAGTTGCTCAGCTGGTGTCAGACCGCTCCTGTTTGTCCGGGCGGCCTACACTATAGGGATGGCCTCGGGGACTTTGGAGGTTTCTCCTAAATTGTATGATTATGGACAATGGCATGGGCAGAATTCCTGTGGAGTGGGCAGGCACAGACCTGATGTGTGGCTCCAAGGGCCCAGCCTTGAGGGTGTGTGGGCAAGGACTGTGGGGACAGATGTCTGAAAACACAAACTCAGCTTAGCTTTGGGGACGTAGGTATGGCAGGTCCGATTTACAGACTATGAGGAGAACTTTTTGGGATATGAATAAAGGGTGAAAGTGTGACACTTGTCAGGCTTTTGCCCCTGGATTTTGTGTCAATGATGGCTGTGGAATGTCAAGGAGTCCTCATGGGCCATGGAAGAGTGTTTCTCTCTGTGGATTTGGCCAGATCCCAATTGTTTTGGGTTAATCTGTGGGATTCAGTTTTGTTAACTAAGGAGTCCCACCAAAAGAGGGATTCCAGAGCAGAGCCCTGGACAACAAGAAATCTAACTAAAAATACGGGCCTAGGGGCATGGCAAGCCCAATATGCCTTCTAATGGTCCAGCCACTGAGAGGCCTTCATTGAGGACAGAACTCATGCTGAGGGTCACAATGCGTGTTTATGCCCTCGTGGTACTCAAGCATGGGTGGGGACTCATGGTGCATGCTTGTTTCTCCTACACTGAATGATAGTCAACATGTCAACCACATGAGTTCTTGCCATGGGGAAGTATTAATTCTGATTTCTGCATGTCATTCACCCCTGGGCAGTGATTGGAGATAAGGTCTAGGTTGTGAAGTCTGAAAACCGAGGTTGGGAAGAGATGACGACCTAAGACCATGTTGGGTCCGATATGCTCAGCGTGGAGCCAGCTGTCTGGGTGTTGGTCGGGAGGTCCAAGCTTGGGCTGTGTCAGACAGGGCCTTAGTGCCCAGGGTAGATTGTATAATTGGGGTACAACTGAGTGCCGTGCAGGTTGATCTTTATTTGGCATTTCTGGGTAGCCCCAAGGGCAATGTTTTTCTTCTGGAGAACAGGCAGAGTGCTGCATTGTGGCTCCGGAATTTCCAAAGTGGATGCCTTGTGGACGGGGAGTGTGAGGACGGAAGTCTGAGAACACATGTTAGGCGTAGGTTCTGGGCGAGGGCACGGCAGGCACCCTCTGCAGATCTGAATCGGGATATCATGAATCTGAAGTCAGGGCGAGGTTCAAACCTAGGCTTAGGTTTGAATTTCTGTCCATTCTGGCCACTTTATGAAGGGGACAGCATCTCCAGTCCATGGAGGTTTACCCACAATGGAAGTTGTGAGATGCTCCAAACAACAAAGATTCCTTCTGATCAACAATTGAGACCTTTTGTATCACTCCAGTACATACCATACAGAATGACACCAGAGCAGGGATCTAAGGATGGATGCATGGGAAGCCCGCCTCACATTGCAGTTGTCTCCTAGCAAATAGACAGGTTTGATATGCTGGCTCTGTCAGAGCAACCAAGGGGGCTGAGTTGAAATGGACTCTCCTGAGGATGGATGCTAATGTGGGTTTGTGTCCATGGAGACCTTGGAATGGGGCGTTGGTGCATGGGCCCTGAAGGATTCTCCTAACCGGAGGTTTTGAGACATCTCCAAAGGACAAGTTTCCCATGTGGAGACAAGATTTGTTCTGATTGGTGCCTCAGGAAACCCCCATATACTGTTATTGGAATATAGGCCTCTGAAGAGAGATAACTGAAAACCAAAGCAATGGCTCCATTTAGAGCCTAGGGGCCTGTCCGGTTGAATCTTCTTCTCTGTGTACATCCATCTAAGGTATTAGTGGAGTTAGATGCTCAGCTGGTGTCAGATGGCCCTTGTTTGTCCCAGGCGGCCTACACTATTGTGAAGGCCTTGGGGACTTTGGAGGTTTCTCCTAATTTTATGATTATGGACAATGGAATGGGCAGAATTCCCGTGGAGAGGGAAGGCACAGTTTTGATGTGGCTCCAGGGGCCCCAGCCTGCAGGGTGTGTGCACCAGGACTGTGGAGACAGAAGTCTAAAACACAAACTCAGTTTAGGTTTAGGGACGTAGGTATGGCAGGCCCGATCTACAGACCGTGAGGAGAATTCTTCCGGATATGAAGAAAGAGAGATTGTGAGGCACTTGTTCAGGCTTTTGTTTCTGGATTTTGTGTCAACGATGGGCGTGGAATGTCGGGGAGGCCTCATGGGCCATGGACGAGTCTTCCGCTCTGTGGATTTTGCCCGATTCCAATTGTATTGGGTCAAACTGTGGGATGGGAGGAGTCCTTTCAGTTTTGTTACCTCAGGTGTCCCACCAAAAGAGGGATTCCAAAGCCGAGCCCTGGGGAGGGGCGACTGGACAACCAGAAATCTGGTTAAAAATTGGGGCCTAGGGGCATTGCAAGCCCAATATGCTGTCTTTTGGTCCTGCCGCTGAGAGGCCTTACTTGAGAACTGGGCTCACGTTGAGGGTCACAATGCATGTTTGTGACCGACTTGGTCCTCAAGCATCTGCAGGGCCTCATGGGCCACACTGGTTTCAACTACACTTTACGTTGGACAACATGCCAACCACAAGGTTTCTTGCCATGGGGAAGGAGTTCTGATTCCTGCATCATGTTCAACCCTGGGTGGTGACTGGAGATAAGGTTTAGGATCTGAAGCCTGAAAACCGAGGTTGGAAAGAGATGATGACCTAAGGCCATGGCGGGTCTGATGTGCTCAGTGTGTGGCTAGCTGGGTGGGTGCGAGCCAGGAGGTTCAGTCTCAGGCTGTGCCAGAAAGGGCAGTAGTGCCCAGGGCAGCCTGTATAATTGGGGTCCAGTCAAGTGGCATGCAGGTTGATCCTCATTTGGGGAATCTGGGTAGCCCCAGAGGGCAATGTTTTTCTTCCGGAAAGCAGGCAGAGTGCTGCCTTGTAGTTCTGGAATTGCCAAACTGGAGGGCTTGTGGGCCAGGAATGTGAGGATGGAAGTTGAGAACACAAACTAGACTTACGTTTCTGGGCAAGGGCACGGCAGGCACACTCTGCAGAGCTGAATCAAGATGTCCTGCATCTGAAGTCAGGGCGAGGATCAGACGATCGCTCAGGTTGGAGCTTCTGTCCCTGATGGCCCCTTCATGAAGCACAGGGGGCGAAATCACGAGGCCATGGAGGTTTGCCCACGATGGGAGCTGTGAGATGCTCCAAACAGTAAAGATTCTTCTGAGGGACTATTGAGACCTGTTGGTTGGCTCCAGGACTTCCCATACAGCATAATTCTGAGAATGGTTCTAAGTATGGATGTCTGGGAAGCCTGCCTCTCATTCCAATCATCTCCTAGCGACAAGACGTGTTAGATCTGCTGGATCAGGGGGAGCAACTTAGGGGGCTGAGTTGAAATGGACTCTCCTGTGGATGGGTCCTAATGTGGGTGTGTCTCCATGGAGACCTTGGAATGAGGCACTGGCACCGGGAACCTGAAATGTCCTTCTAACCAGAGGCTTTGAGAGAGCTCCAACATGCAAGTTTCCCATGTGTAGACGAGATTTGTTCTGATGGGTGCCTCAGGAGAAGCCCTCAGCTGGTATTGGAAACCAGGCTTTTGAGGAGACATGCCTGTAAACCAAAGCTATGGATCCCATTATGGCCTGGGGTCCTGTCTGGTCAATCTTCTTCTCTGGGGACATCCATCTATGGTATGAGTGGAGGTAGATGCTCAGCTGGTGTCAGACGGCCCTTTTTTGTCCCGGACAACCTACACCATTGGTATGGCCTCAGGGAATTTGGAGGTTTCTCCTAATTTGTACGGTTTTGGATAATGGAATGGGCAGAATTCCCATGGATTGGTTAGGCACAGTCCTAATGTGTGGTTCCAGGGGCCCAGCCTGGAGGGTGTGTGGCCCAGGACTTTGAGGACAGAACTCAAAAAACACAAACTCAGCTTAGGTTTGGGAACGTAGGTATGGCACGGCCGAACTACAAATCATGAGAAGAACTCTTCAGGATATGAAGAAAGAGCGAGTCTGAGGCGCTTGATTAGGCTTTTGTCTCTGGATTTTGTATCAGCGATGGCCGTTGAATGTCGGGGAGGCCTCCTGGGCCATGGACGAATCTTCCTCTCTGTGGATTTGGCCCTATCCCAATTCTTTTTTGTGAATCTGTGGGATAGGAGGACTCCTTTAAGGTTTGTTACCTGAGGTGTCCCACCAAAAGAGGAATTCCAAAGCAGAGCCCTGGGCAAGAGTGAAGGGACAACCCGAAATATGGTTAAAAATTAGGGTCTAGGGGCATGGCAAGCCCAATATGCTGTTTCTTCATGCAGCCACTGAGAGGCCTTGCCTGAGGACCGGGCTCAGGCTGAGGGTCACAATGTGTGTTTGAGACCAATGTGGCCCTCAAGCATGGGCTGGGTCTCATGTGCCACACTGGTTTCAACTACACTGAAAGTTGGACAACATGCCAACCACGAGGTTTCATGCCAAGGGAACGAGTTCGGATTTCTGCAACATTTTCAAACCTGGGCAGTGATTGGAGATAAGGTCAAGGTTCTGAAGCCTGAAAACCGAGGTTGGGTAGAGATGACGACCTATGGCCATGGCGGGTCCGATGTGCTCAGTGTGCGGCCAGCTGTCTGGGTGGGGCCAGGAGTTCCAGGCTCAGGCTGTGTCAGAATGGGCAATTGTGCCCACTTCAGCCTATATATTTGGTGTACAGCCAAATGGCGTGCAGGTTGATCCTCATTTGGGGTTTCTGGGTAGCCCCAGAGGGCAATGTTCTTCTTCCAGGGAGCAGGCAGAGTGCCGCATTGTACTTCTGGATTGCCAAACTGGAGGGCTTGTGGGCCAGTAGTCTGAGGACTGAAGTCTGAGAACACAAGCTAGGCTTAGTTTTTATGGGTGAGGACATGGCAGGCACAATCTACAGACCTGAATCGAGATCTCGTGCATCTGAAGTCAGGGTGAGGATCAGACGATCTTCAGGTTGGACTTTCTGTCCCTGATGGCCCCTTCATGAAGGGGGGGGATCACGAGGCCATGGGGGGTTTCGCACGATGGGAGTTGTGAGAAGCTCCAAACTACAAAGATTCTTCTCCAGGACAATTGAGACCTGTTAGTTGGCGCCAGGCCAAGGATTCCAAGCATGGTTCTGAGGATGGATGGCTAGGTACCACACCTGGCATTCCAATTTTCTCCTAGCTACAAGAAAGGTTAGATCTGCTGGATCTGGGGGAGCAACTGAGGAGGCTGAGTTGAAATTGACTCTCCTGTGGATGTGTCCTAATATGTTTTTGTGTCTATGGAGACCTTGGAATGAAGCGGTGGCACTGGGTCCCTTATGGGTTCTTCTAAACAGAGACTTTGACACAGCTCCACCGTGCAAGTTTCCCATATGTAGATGAGATTTGTTCTGATGGGTGAGTCAAGAAACAGCCATATGCTGGTATTGAAATCCAGGCCTCTGAGGAGACATGCCTGGAAACCATAGCAATGGATCCGATTAGTGCCTAGTGGTCTGTTCATTCCTTTTTTTCTCTGGGGACATCAGTCTATGGGTCTGAGTGCAGGTAGGTGCTCTGATGTGCTCAGATTGCTCCTGTTTGTCCTGGGAAGCCACCACTATTGGGATGGCCTCAGGAACTTTGGAGGTTTATCCTATTAGTAGGATTGTGGCCATTGGAATGGGTACACACAATTCCCTTGGAGAGGGCAAGTACAGTCCTCAGGTTTGGCTCCAAGGGCCTGAGCCTTTGGGGTGTGTAGGCCAGGGCTGTTTGGACAGTTGTCTGAAAACACAACCTCGGCTTATGTTTCGGGTCATAGGTATGGCAGGACTGATCTACAGAACATGAGAAGAACTCTTCGGGATATGAAAAAAGGGCGAGTGTGAGGCTCTTGCTCAAGTTAATCTCTGGATATCGTGTGACTCATGGTCGTGAAATTTCCGGGTGACTTCATGGGAAATGGACGAGTCTTACTCTTTAGAAGGTTGGCCTCGTCCAAAGAGTTTGGTGTGTTTATGCCCTCGTCGCACTTGAGAATGGGCTGGACCTCAGGGTGAATGCTGGTTTCTCCTACACTGAACGTTGGGCAACATGCCAACCACAAGGTTTCTTGCCATGGGTAAGGAGGAGTTCTGATTTCTACATACCATCACCCCTGGGCAGTGATTGGAGAAAAGGTAGGTTCTGAAGCCTGAAAACTGAGGTATGGAAGAGATGATGTCCGAGGGCCATGGCTGGTCTGTTGTGCTCAGTGTGTGGTCAGCTGTCTGTGTGTTAGTCAGGAGGTCCGGGCTCAGGTGTGTCAGACCGTGCATTAGTGCACAGCTTAGAGTATATAATTTACGTACAGTCAAGTGGCGTGTAGGTTTATCCTCATATCATGTGCCTGGGCAGCTCATGAGGCAATATTTTTTTTCTAGAGGGCAGGCAGAGTGCTGCACAGTGGGTTCGGAATTGCCAAACTTGAGGTCTTCTGGGCCAGGAGTGTGAGGACGGAAGTCTGAGAACACAAGCTAGACTTGGGTTTCAGGTCGAGGGCACGACAGGTACCTCGGCAGATCTGAACCAATATCTCATGCATCTGAATTCAGGGCGAGGATCAGACATTGGCTCTGGTTGGAGTTTCTGTACATGACGGCCCATTCATGAAGGGAGTGGAATCTCTAGTCCATGGAGGTTTCCCCACGTTGGGAGTTGTGAGATGGCCCTTCAAAGATTCCTTCTGCGGGACAATTGAGACCTGTTGGACAGCTCCAGGACATCACATATGGAATGACTCGAGAGCACCATTCGAGGATGAATGCCTGGGAAGCCCGCCTCGCATTCCAATTTTCTTCTAGCAACAAGACAGTATAGATCTGATGGAATTTTCTTCTAGCAACAAGACAGTATAGATCTGATGGCTCAGCAGGTGTTACCGGGGTGGCTGAGTTGAAATGGACTTTCCGGAGGATGGGTCCTAATGTTTGTTTGTGTCCCTGAGGGCCTTGGAATGGGGCGGTGGCACCGGCACCCTGAAGTATTCTCCTAAGCCTTTGACATAGCTCCCATGCACAAGTTTCCTTGTGGAGACGAGATTTGTTCTGATGGGTGCCTCAGGAGAAGCCCTATGCTGGTATTGGAATCCAGGCTTTTGAGGAGACATGCCTGTAAACCAAAGCTATCGATCCCATTATGTCCTAGGGTCCTGCATGGTTCAATCTTCTTCTCTGGGGACATCCATCTATGGTATGAGTGGAGGTTGATGCTCAGCTGGTGTCAGACGGCCCTTGTTTGTCCGGGACAACCTACACCATTGAGATGGCCTCAGGGACTATGGAGGGTTCTCCTAATTTGAACGGTTTGAGACAATGGCATGGGCAGAATTCCCATGGATTGGGTAGGCACAGTACTAATGTGTGGCTCCAGGGGCTCAGTCTGGAGGGTATGTGGCCCAGGAATTTGAGGACAGAAAACAAAAAACACAAACTCATCTTAGGTTTGGGAACGTAGGTATGGCAAGCCCGACCTACAAACCAGGAGAAGAACTCTTCAGGATATGAAGAAAGAGCGAGTCTGAGGCGCTTGCTCAGGCTTTTGTCTGGATTTTGTATCAGCGATGGCCGAGGAATGTCGGGGAGGCCTCCTGGGCCATGGACGAATCTTCCTCTCTGTGGATCTGGTCCGATCCCAATTCTTTTTCGTGAATCTGTGGGATGGGAGGACTCCTTTAAGGTTTGTTACCTGAGGTGTCCCACCAAAAGAGGAATTCCAAAGCAGAGCCCTGGGCAAGAGTGAAGGGACAACCCGAACTATGGTTAAAAATTGGGGTCTAGGGGCATGGCAAGCCCAATATGCTGTTTCTTCATGCAGCCACTGAGAGGCCTTGCCTGAGGACCGGGCTCAGGCTGAGGGTCACAATGTGTGTTTGAGACCAATGTAGCCCTCAAGCATGGGCTGGGTCTCATGTGCCACACTGATTTCAACTACACTGAACGTTGGACACCATGCCAACCACGAGGTTTCTTGCCAAGGGAATGAGTTCTGATTTCTGCAACATTTTCAAACCTGGGCAGTGATTAGAGATAAGGTCTAGGTACTGAAGCCTGAAAACCGAGGTTGGGAAGAGATGACGAACTAAGGCCATGGCGGTTCCAATGTGCCTAGTGTGCGGCCAGCTGTCTGGGTGGGGCCAGGAGGTCCAGCTCAGGCTGTGTCAGAGAAGGCAATGATGCCCAGGTCAGCCTATATATTTGGTGTACAGCCAAATGGCGTGCAGGTTGATCTTCATTTGGGGTTTCTAGGTAGCCCCAGAGGGCAATGTTTCTCTTGGAGGGCCCACAGAATGCTGCATTGTACTTCCGGATTGCCAAACTGGAGGGCTTGTGGGCCGGTAGTCTGAGGACGGAACTCTGAGAACACAAGCTAGGCTTAGGTTTTATGGTGAGGACATGGCAGGCACAATCTACAGACCTGAATCGAGATCTCGTGCACCTGAAGTCAGGTTGAGCATCAGACGATGCCTCAGGTTTGACTTTCTGTCCCTGATGGCCCCTTCATAAAGGGGGGGAATCTCGAGGCCGTGGGGGTTTTCCCACCATGGGAGTTGTGAGAAGCTCCAAACTGCAAAGATTCTACTGTGGGACAATTGAGACCAGTTGGTTGGCTCCAGGCCAACGATTCTGAGCAGGGTTCTAAGGATGGATGGCTGGGTAGCCCACCTCGCATTCCAATATTCTCCTAGCTACAAGATAGGCTAGATCTGTTGGATCTCGGGGAGCAACCGAGGAGGCTGAGTTTAAATGGACTCTCCTGTGGATGGGTCCTAATATGTTTTTGTGTCTGGAGACTGTGGCATTAAGCGGTGGCACTAGGGCCCTGAAGGCTTCTCCTAAACAGAGGTTTGACAGAGCTCCACCATGCAAGTTTCCCATGTGTAGAGGAGATTTGTTCTGATGGGTGAGTCAAGAAACAGCCATATTCTGGTATTGAAATCCAGGCCTCTGAGGAGAGATGCCTGGAAACCAAAGCAATGAATCCGATTAGTGCCTAGGGGCCTGTTGATTTCTTTTTACCTCGGGCGACATCTATCTATGGGTCAGAGTGCAGGTAGGTGCTCAGATGAACTCAGATTGCCCGTGTTTGTCCTTGGAAGCCAACACTATGGGATGGCCTCAGGGAATTTAAAGGTTTATACTTTTAGTTGTGTTGTCGCCATTGGAATGGGCTCACACAATTCCCTTGCGAGGGCAAGAACAGTCCTCAGGTTTGGCTTCAGGGGCCTGAGCCTATAGGGTGTGTAAGCCAGGGCTGTTTGGACAGTTGTCTGAAAACACAAACTCGACTTCTGTTTCGGGTCATAGGTAGGGCAGGACTGATCTACAGACCATGAGGAGAACATTTCGGTATATGAAAAAAAAGCGAGTGTGAGGCTATTGCTCATGTTTTTGTCTCTGCATATCATGTCACTCATGGTCGTGAAATTTCCGGGTGACTTCATGGGAAATGGACGAGTCTTACTCTCTGGGGATTTGGCCCCTTCCAAAGAGGTTGGGGTCATTCTGTGGGATGGAAGAAGTCGTTTTTTTTGTTGTTGTTGCTTTGTTTTGTTTCATTTTTTAACCTCCGTTGTCCCACCAAATGAGGAATTCCAGAGTAGAGCTCTGGGGAGGGGTGACTGGACAACCAGAAATCTGGTTAAAAATTGGGGCCTAGGGCTATGTCAAGCCCATTATGACATCTAGTGTTCCAGGCTCTGAGAGGAATTACTAGAAGACAGGACTCACACTGAGGGTCACAATGCATATTTATGCCCTCGTCGCACTCAAGAATAGGCGGGCCTCAGGGTGAATGCTAGTTTCTCCTACAATGAACGTTGGACAACATGCCAACCACAAGGTTTCTTGCCATGTGTAAGGAGAAGTTCTGATTTCTGCATCACACTCACCCCTGGGCAGTGATTGGAGATAAAGTCTAGTTTCTGAGGCCTGAAAACTGAGGTAGGGAAGAGATGACGACCTAAGGCCATGGCAGGTCTGATGTGCTCAGTGTGCGGTCAGCTGTCTGGGTGTTGGTCAGGAAGTCCGGGCTCAGGTTGTGTCAGACAGTGCATTAGTGCCCAGGTTAGACTATATAATTCGGGCAAAGTCGAGTACCGTGTAGGTTTATCTTCATATAAGGTGCCTTGGCAGCTCTTTAGGCAATATTTTTTTTCCAGAAAGCAGGCCATGTGCTGCATTGTGGGACCGGATTTACCAATCATGAGGGCTTTGAGGCCAGGAGAGTGAGGTCGGAATTCTGAGAACAAAAGCTATACTTGGGCTCAGGGCAAGGGCACGGCAGGTACCCCCTTCAGATCTGAACCAATATCTCATCCATTTCAAGTCAGGGAGAGAATTACACTTTGGCTTAGGTTGGAGTGTCTGTGCCTGACGGCCCCTTCATGAAGGGAGCGGGAATCTCGTGTCCATGGAGTTTTTCCCACGTGGGAGTTGTGGGTTGCCCCCTTCAAGAATTCCTTCTGCGGGACAATTGAGACCTTTGGGCAGCTCCAGGACATCCCATATGGAATGACTCCAGAGCACCGTTCGAGGGAGGATGCCTGGGAAGCCAGCCTCGAATTCCAATTGTCTCCTAGCAAGAAGCCAGTTTAGATCTGATGGCTCTGCGGGAGCAACCGGGGTGGCTGACTTGATATGGACTTTCCTGAGGATGAGTCCTAATGTGTGTTTGTGTCCATGGGGCCTTGGAATGGGGCCGTGGCACCAGGACCCTGAAGTATTCTCCTAAGCTTTTGACAGAGCTCGATGCACATGTTTCCTTGTGGAGACGAGATTTGTTCTGATTGCTGCCTCAGGAAAACCCCTATGCTGGTATTGGAATCCAGGCTTTTGAGGAGACATGCCTGTAACCAAAGCAATGGATCCGATATGGCCAGGGTCCTGTCTGGTTCAATCTTCTTCTCTGCAGACATCCATCTATGGTATGAGTGGAGGTTGATGCTCAGCTGCTATCAGACCGCGCTTGTTTGTCACGGGAGACCTGCACTATTGGGATGGCCTCAGGGATTTGGAGGGTTCTCCTAATTTTACTGTATTGGACAATGGCATCGGCAGAATTCCCATGGATTGGGTTGGCACAGTCCTAATGTGTGACTCCAGGGGCCCCAGCCTGGAGGGTGTGTGGCCCAGGACTTTGAGGACAGAAGTCTGAAAACACAAACTCAGCTTAGGTTTGGGGACGTAGGTATGGCAGGCCCGATCTATAAACCATGAGAAGAACTCTTCAGGATATGAAGAAAGAGCGAGTCTGAGGTGCCTGTTCAGTCTTTTGTCTCTAGATTCGGTAACAGCGATGGCCGTGGATTGTCTGGGAAACCTCATGGGCCATTGACGAATCTTCCTCTCTGTGGAATTGGCCCGATCCCAATTCTTTTTCGTCAATCTGTGGAATGGGAGGTCTCCTTTCAGGTTGGTTACCTTAGGTGTCCCGCCAAACGAGGAATTCCAAAGAAGAGCCCTGTGGAAAAGCGAAGGGACAACCCGAACTATGGGTAAAATTTGGGGCCTAGGGGCATGGCAAGCTCAATATGCTGTCTCTTCATCCAGCCACTGAGAGGCCTTACCTGAGGACTGGGATCAGGCTGAGAATCACAATGTGTGTTTGTGACCAATGTGGCCCATAAACATGGGCGGGGCCTCATGGGCCACACTGGTTTCAACTACACTGAACATTGGAAAACATGCCAACCACATGGTTTCTAGCCACGGGGAAGGAGTTGTTATTTCTGCATCACTTACAAGCCTGGGCAGTGATTGGAGATAAGGTCTAGGTTCTGAAACTTGAGAATCGAGGTTGGGAAGAGATGACGACCTAAGGACACGGCTCGTCCGGCGTGCTCAGTGTTCGACCAGCTTTCTGGGTGGGGCCAGGAAGTCCAGGCTCAGGCTGTGTAGAAAGGGCAATAGTGCCCAGGTCAGCCTATATATTTGGGGTACAGTCGAATGGCCTGCAGGTTGATCCTCATTTGGAGTTTCTGGGTAGCCCCACAGGGCAATGTTTTTCTTCCTGAAGGCTGGAAGAGTGCTGCATTATAGTTCTGGTTTGCAAACTGGAGGCTTGTGGGCCAGTAGTCTGAAGACGGAAATCTGAGAACACAAGCTAGGCTTAGGTTTCTGGGTGAGGACAAGGCAGGAACAATCTACAGACCTGAATCGAGATCTCGTGCTTCTGAAGTCAGGGCGAGGATCAGAAGATCGCTCAGGTTGGTGTTTCTGTCCCTGATGGCCCCTTCATGAAGGGGCGGGGGGATCAAGAGGCCGTGGGGGTTTTCCCACGATGGGAGTTGTGAGAAGCTCCAAACTGCAAAGATTCTTGTGCAGGACAATTGAGACATGTTGGTTGGCTCCAGGCCAACGATTCCGAGCAGGGTTCTAAGGATGGATGCCTGGGTAGCCCACCTTGCATTCCAATTGTGTCCTAGCAACAAGACAGGTTATATCTGCTGGATCTGGGCGAGCAATCTGGATCTGAGTTGAAATGGATTCTCCTGTGGATGGATCCTAATATGTTTTTGTGTCTATGGAGACCTTGGAATGAAGCGGTGGCACTGGGGTCCTGAAGGGTTTTTTCAAACAGAGGCTTTGACACAGCTCCAACGTGCAAGTTTCCCATATATAGATGAGATTTTTTATGCCGGATGAGTCAGGAAACAGCCATATGCTGGTATTGAAATCCAAGCCTCTGAGGAGAGATGACTGGATACCACAACAATGAATCCGAATAGTGCCTAGGGGCCTGTTCATACCTTTTTACCTCTGGGAACATCAGTCTATGCGTCTGAGTGCATGTCGGTGCTCAGATGGGCTCAGATTGCCCGAGTTTGTCCTGGGAAGCCACCACTATTGGGATGGCCTCAGGGAGTTTGCAGGTTTATCCTATTAGTAGGGTTGTGGCCATTGGAATGGGCACATACAATTCCCTTGGAGAGGGCAAGTACACTCCTCCGGTTTGGCTCCAGGGGCCTGAGCCTGTAGGGTGTGTAGGCAGAGCTGTTTGGACAGTCGTCTGAAAACACAAACGCAGCTTATGTTTCAGGTCATAGATATGGCAGGATTGATCTACAGACCATGAGGAGAACTCTTCGGGATATGAATAAGGGGCGAGTGTGAGGCTCGTGCTCAAGTTTTTGTCTCTGGATATCGTGTCACTCATGGTCGTGAAATTCCCTGGTGACTTCATGGGAAATGGACGAGTCTTACACTCTGGGGGTTTGGCCCCGTCCAAAGAGTTTGGGGTCATTCTGTGGGATGGAAGAAGTCCGTTTTGTTGTTGTTGTTGATTTGCCATGTTTTGTTTTTTAACCTCAGGTGTCCCACCAAATGAGGGATTCCAGAGTAGAGCCCTGGGGAGGGCCGAACGGACAACCAGAAATCTGGTTAAAAATCGTGGCCTAGGGACATGTCAAGCCCATTATGACATCTAATAGTCGAGCCACTGAGAGGACTTACTAGAGGACAGGACTCACGCTGAGGGTCACAATGCGTGTCTATGCCCACTTCGCAAACAAGAATGGGCAGGGCCTCATGGTGAATCCTGGTTTCTCCTACACTGAACGTTGGACAACATGCCAACCACAAGGTTTCTTGCCATGGGTAAGGAAGAGTTCTGATTTCTGCATCACAGGCACCCCTGGGCAGTGATTGGAGATAAGGTCTAGGTTCTGAAGCCTAAAAACTGAGGTAGGGAAGAGATGATGACCTAAGGCCATGGCGGGTCTGATGTGCTCAGTGTGCGGTCAGCTGTCTGGGTGTTGGTCAGGAGGTCCGGGCTCAGGTTGTGTCAGACAGTGCATTAGTGCCCAGGTTAGACTATATAATTTGGGTACAGTCGAGTGCCATGTAGATTTATCCTCATATAAGTTGTCTGGGCAGCTCATTAGGCCAATTTTTTTTTCTAGAGGGCAGGCAGAGTGCTTCATTGTCAGTCCGGAATTGCTAAACTTGAGTGCTTCGTGTAGAGGAGTGTGAGGACGGAAGTCTGAGAACACAAGCTAGACTTGGTTTTCAGGGCGAGGACACGGCAGGTACCACTGTAGATCTGAACCAATATCTCATGCATCTGAAGTCAGGGCGAGGATCAGACGTTGGCTCAGGTTGGAGTTTCTGTGCATGACGGACCCTTCATGAAGGGAGCGGAATCTCAAGGCCATGGAGTTTTTCCCACGTTGGGAGTTGTGGGATGCCCCCATCAAGGATTCCTTCTGCGGGACAATTGAGACCTGTTGGGCAGCTTCAGGACATCAGGGCACTGTTCGAGGATGGATGCCTGGGAAGCCGGCCTCGCATTCCAAATGTCTCCCAGCAACAAGACAGTTTAGATCTGATGGCTCTGCGGGAGCAACCGGGGCGGCTGACTTGATATGGACTTTCCTGAGGATGGGTCCTAATGTGTGTTTGTGTCCATGAGGGCCTTAAAAAGGGGCGGTGGCACCGGGACCCTGAAGTATTCTCCTAAGCTTTTGACATAGCTCGATGCACAAGGTTCCTTGTGGAGACGAGATTTGTTTTGATGGCTGCCTCAGGAAAACTTCTATGCTGGTATTGGAATCCAGGCTTTTGAGGAGACATGCCTGTAATCCAAAGCAATGTATCCGATTATGGCCTAGGGTCCAGTCTGGTTCAAACTTCTTCTCAGGGGACATCCATTTATGGTATGAGTGGAGGTAGAGCTCAGCAGGTATCAGACCGCCCTTGTTTGTCCCAGGCGACCTGCACTATTGGATGGCCTCAGGGATTTGTAGGGTTCTCCAAATTTTACTGTTTTGGACAATGGCATCGGCAGAAATCCCATGGATTGGGTTGGCACAGTCCTAATGTGTGACTCCAGGGGCCCCAACCTGGAGGGTGTGTGGCCCAGGACTTTGAGGACAGAAGTCTGAAAACACAAACTCAGCTTAGGTTTGGGGACGTAGGTATGGCAGGCCCGATCTATAAACCATGAGAAGAACTTTTCCGGATATGAAGAGAGAGCGAGTCTGAGGCGCTTGCTCAGGCTTTTGTCTCTGGATTTTGTATCAGAGATGGCCGTGGAATGTCGGGGAGGCCTCATGGGCCATGGACGAATTTTCCACTCTGTGGATTTGGCCCGATCCCAATTGTTTTTCATCAGTCTGTGGAATGGGAGGACTCCTTTCAGGTTTGTTACCTCAGGTGTCCCGCCAAAAGAGTAATTCCAAAGAAAGCCCTGGGGAAAAGTGAAGGGAGAACCCGAACTATGGGTAAAATTTGGGGCATAGAGGCATGGCAAGCCCAATATGCTGTCTCTTCATCCAGCCACTGAAAGGCCTTACCTGAGGCCTGGGATCAGGCTGAGGGACACAATGTGTGTTTGTGACCAATGTGGCCCATAAACATGGGCGGGGCCTCATGGGCCACACTGGTTTCAACTACACTGAACGTTGGAAAACATGCCAACCACTAGGTTTCTTGACAAGGCGAAGGAGAAGTTCTGATTCTTCCATCACGTTCACTCCTGAACAGAGAGTGGAGATAAAGTCTAGGTTCTGAAGGTGAAAACTGAGGTTGGGTAGAGATGATGGCCTAAAGCCATTGTGGGTGTGATATGCTCTGTGTATGGCCAGCTATCTGGGTGTTGGACTGGAGGTCTGCCCTCAGGCTGTGTCAGACAGGGCTTTAGTGCACAGGCTAGACTGTATAATTGGGGTATGGTCGAGTGGCATGCAGGTTGTTACTAATTTGGCGTTTCTGGTTAGCCCTATAGGGCAACATTTTTCTTCTGGAGGGCAGGCAGAGTGCTGCATTGTGTCTCCAGAATTGCCAAACTGGAGGGGTGTGGCCAGGATTGTGAGGAAGGAAGACTGAAAACACAAGCTAGCACGAGTTTTGGGGCCAAGAGCATGGCAGGCCCACTCTGCAGAGGTTGAATCGAGATCTCCTGCAGGTGAGGTCAGGGCGAGTATCAGATGTTGCCTCAAGCTGCAGTTTGTGTCAATGACGGCCCTTACATGAAGGGGGTGGGGGCGTCATGAGGCCAGGGAGGTTTCCCTACGCTGGGAGTTGTGAGCTGCTCCAAACTTCAAAGTTTCCTTCTTCAGGACAGTCGAGTACTATTGGATGGTCCCTTGATGCCCCATACAGAAAGACTGGAGAGCAGGGGCCTAAGCATGGATGCCGAGAAACGCCAACTCACCTTCCCATTGCCTGGTCGAGACAAGGCACGCTCAATCTGTGGGCTCTTGGGTGAGCTACCCATAAGGCTGAGTTTAAATGGACTCTCCTGAGGATGAGTCATAATGTGGGTTGGTGGCCATGGAGACCTTGGAATATGGCAGTAGCTAAGGAGCTCTGCAGGATTCTCCAACCCGAAGGGCTTGACACAACTCCAACAAGGAAGCTTCCCATGTGGAGAAGAGAGGTCTTCTGTCTGGTGCCTCAGGAAAGCCCCGTATGCTGGTCTTCGAACCCAGGCCTCTGAGGAGTGATACCTGGACACCAAAGCAAGAGTTCATAATAGGGCCTAGGGGCCTGTCTGGTTCAATCTTCTGTCTCTGCGGATATCTGTCTGTGTGTCTGCATGGAGGTAGTAGTTGCTCAGCTTGTGTCATAATGCCCCTATTTGTCCAGTGCGGCTTGCGGTAGTGGGATTTCCTTGGGGACCTTGAGGTTTCTACTATTTTGTAGAGTTGTGGCCAATGGAATGGGCAGTTTCTTAGGAGAGAGCAGGCACAGTTCTGTGGTGTGGCTCCAGAGACCCCAGCCTGGAGGCTGTGTGGGCCATGGCTGTGCAGACAGACATCCAAAAACCCTAACTCAGCTCAGGTTTGGGGCCGAGGTTACGGCAGGCCTGATCTACAGTCCATGAGGGGAGCTCCTCTGGATATGAAAGAAGGGTGAGAGGGAGGCAGTCGCTCAGGCTTTTGTCTCTGGATGTTTTGTCCACAATGGCCGTTTAATGTAGGAGTTGCCTCACGGGTCATAGAAGTCTCCCTCTCTGGTAGTTTGTCCAGCCCCCAAGAGTTTGGGGTCATTCTGTGGGAAGGGAAGTGTCCTGTTTTCTGCTTCATGTGTCCCCCCAGTAGAGGGATTCTAGAGCATAGCAGTGGGTACTGACAACTGGAATACTCGCCTTCTGGTTAAGCCTGGGGGCCTATGGATATGACAAGCCCCATATGCAGGATCTTGGTCCAGCCACTGAGAGGCGTTACTTTAATACGGGACTCACGCTGCAGGTCACAATGCATGTCTGTGCCCTAGGCGGCCCTCAAGCACTGGCGTGGCCTTTCGGACAATGTAGGTTTTCCCACATTGAACGTTGGACAACATGCCAACCACAAGGTTTCTGGCCATGGGGAAGGAGGAATTCTAATTTCTGCATCACGTTCACCCCTGGGCAGTGATTGGAGATAAGGTCTAGGTTCTGAAGCCTGAAAACCGAGGTTGGGAAGAGATGACGACCTACAGCCATAGCGGGTCCTATGTGTCCAGGTTGGGGCCAGCTGTCTGGGTGTCGTTTGGGATATCTTGTCTCAGGCTGTGCCAGACAGGGCATTAGTATACAGAGTGGGCTGTATAATTGCTTTACAATCGAGTGGCATGCATTAGAAAATCATTTGGGGTTTCTTATTAGCAGCATAGGGCAAAGTTTTTCTTCTGGAGGGCAGGCAGAGTGCTGCATTGTGGCTTCGGAATTCCCAAACTGGAGGGCTTGTGGGCCAGGAGAGTGAGGACAGAAGTCTGAGAACACAAGCTAGGCTTAGGTTTCGGGGCAAGGACATGGCAGGCACACTCTGCAGAGCTGAATTGAGATCTCATGCGTCTGAAGTCAGGTCGAGGTTCAGACTTTGGCTCAGGTTTGAGTTTCTGTCCATGTTGGCCCCATCAGGAAGGGGCGGCATTATGAGGCCATGGGGGTTTTCCCACTATTGGAGTTGTGAGATGTTCCAAACCGCAAGGATTCCTTCTGTGGGACAATTAAGATTTGTTGGATGGCTCCAGGACGTCTTATAAGGTATTTTTCCACAACAGGATTCTAAGTATGGATGCCTGGGCAGCCAGGCTCACATTCCAATTGTCTCCTAGCAACAAGAAACGTTTGATCTGCTGGCTTGGGGTAGCAACAGAGGGGGCTGAGTAGAAATGGACTTTCCTGAGGATGGTCTTAATGTTGGTTTGAGTCCATGGAGACCTAGGTATGCGGTAGTGGCACCAGGGCCCTGAAGGATTCTCCTAACCAGAGGTTATGACAAAGCTCCAATGAGCAAGTTTCCATGGGGAGACGAGATTTGTTCTTATTGGTGCCTCAGGAAACCACCATATGCTGGTATTGGAAACGAGGCCTCTGAGGAGAGATGCCTGGAAACCAAAGCAATGGATCTGATTAGTGCCTATGGGCCTGTCCGGTTCAATATTCTTCTCTGGGGACATCTGTTGTCTGAGTGGAGCTAGTTGCTCAGCTGGTTTGAGATCACCCCTGTTTGTCATGGGCGGCCTACACTATTGGGATGGCCTCGGTGACTTTGGAGGTTTTTCCTAATTTGCAAGGTTGTGGCCAATGGAATGGGAAGAATTCCCTTGAAAGGGAAGCACAGTCCTGAGGTGTGGCTCCAGGGACCCAAGTGTGGAGCGTGTGTGGTCCAGGGCTATTTGGACAAATGTCTGAAAACACAAACTCCATTTAGGTTGGAGGATGTAGGTATGGCCGTCCCGATTTATAGACCGTGAGGAGACCTCTTCGGGATATGAACAAAGGGCGAATGTGATGTGCATGCTCATGTTTTTTTTTTTTTTTTCTGGAAATGTGTCACCGATTGCCATGGAATGTCGGGGTGTCCTCATGGTCCATCGATGAGGTTCCCTTTCTGGGGATTTGACCCGAACCCAAGAGTTTGGGGTCATTCTGTGGGAAGGGAGGAGGCCTGTCTGTTTTTTTTTTGTTTATTTTATTTGTTTTTGTTTTTTGTGTTTTTACCTCAGGTGGACCACCAAAAGAGGGATTCCAGAGCAGAGTCGTGGGTGGGGGCAACTGCACAACCATAATTATGGTTAACATTGGGACCTAAGAACATGGCAAGCCCCATATGTGGGCTCTTGGTCCAGACACTGAGAGGCCTTCCTTGAGGATAGGTCTCACACTGAGTTTCACAATGTGTTTTTGTGCCCAAGGAGCCCCTCAAGTCAAGGCGTGGCCTAATGTACCATGCTGGTTTCTCCTACACTGAACGTTGCACAGTATGGGAACCACAGGTTTTCTGGCAATGGGGAAGATGGAGTTCTAATTTCTGCAACAATTTCACTCCTGGACTGTGATTGGATTTAAGGTCTAGGTTCTGAAGCCTGAAAACTGAGGTTGGGAAGAGATGAAGCCCTAAGGCCATGGTGTGTCTGATGTGCTCAGTGTTCGGCCAGCTGTTGAGTGTGGGTTGGGAGGTGCAGGCTCAGGCTGTGGCAGACAGGGAATTAGTGCCCAGGCTAGACTGTATCATTGGGGTGCAGTCGAGTTTCGTGCAGGATAGTACTCATTTGTGGTTACTGGGTAGCCCCAGAGGGCAACGTTTTTCTTCTGGAGGGAAGACACAGTGCCACATAGTGTCTCCAGAATTCCCAAACTGGAAGGCTTGTGGGCCAGGAGGGTGTGGAAAAAATTCTGAGAACACAAGCCAGACTTAGATTTCGGGGTGAGGGGACGGCAGGCACCCTCTGCAGAGATGATTAGAGATCCCGTATACCTGAAGACAGAGCTAGGATCAGACGTTGGCTTAGATCGGAGTCTCTGTCCACGACGGCCCCTTCATGAAGGGGAGGGTGTAACGAGGACATGGAGGTTTTCCCACGATGGGAATTGTGAGATGCTCCAAACCGCAATGATTCCTTCTGTGGAACAGTCGAGACCTGTTGGATGGCTCCAGGACATCCCATAAGGAAATTATCCAGAGCAGGGTTCTAAGGATGGATGCCTGGGCAGCCTGCCTCCCATTCCAGGTGTCTCATAGAGCCAAGGCATATTCGATCTCCTGGATCAGGGGAGCAACCGAGGCGGGTGTTTTGAAATGGGTGAGTTGAGGATGGGTCATAATGTGCATTTGTGTCCATGTAGACCTTGGAATGGGGTGCTTGATCCGGGGCCTTGAGGGATGTTCATAACCGGAGGTTTTGATGGAGCTCTAAAGAGTATGTTTCCTATGTAGAGAAGAGAATTGTTTTGATGAGTGCCTAAGGAATCTCCCATATGCTGGTATTGGAAAACAGGCCTCTGAGCGGAGATGACTGGAATCAAAGCAATGGATCTGATTAGGACATAAGTGCCTGTCCAGTTCAATCTAATTCTATGGGGATATCTGTCTCTGTGTCTGAGTGGTGGTAGTTTCCTAACTTGTGAAAGATCATCCCTGTTTGTCCTGGGCAGCCAACACAATTCGGATGGCCTGGGGGAGTTTGGAGGATTCTCCTAATCTATAGGGTTGTGGCCAATGGAAATGGCAGAATTCCCCTGGAGAGGGAAGACACAGTCCTGAGGTGTGGCTCCAGGGGCCCCAGCTTGGATGGTCTGTGGGCCAGGACTGTGGGGACAGAATTCTGAAAACACAAACTCAGCTTATGTTTGGTATGTATGTATGAAGGCTCGATCAACAGACCGTGAGAATTTTCCGGTCTATGAACAAAGGGCGAGTATGTGGCGCTTGCTCAGGGTTTTGTCTCTGGATTTTGTGTCAACGGTGGCCGTGGAATTTCGGGATGTTCTCAAGGGCCATGGACAATTCTTTCTCTGGTGATATGGCCTGATCCCAAGCAGTTGGGATCATTCTGTGGATTGGAAGAGTCCTTTCTGTATATATATATATATATATATATATATATATATATATATATATATATATATATTTTTTTTTTTTTTTTTTTACCTCAGGTGTCCCACCAAAGAGGGATTCCAGAGAAGAGCCCTGAGTAGGGGTGACTAGACATCTCGAACTCTGGTTGAGATTGGGGGACTAGGGGCCTGGCAAGCCCCATATGTGGGCTGTTGTTCCAGTCACTAAGAGGCTTTACATGAGGATAGGGCTCACGCTGAGGGTCACAATGTGTGTTTGTGCAAATTATGGCCCTCAGGGATAGGTGGGGCCTAATAGTTCATGCTGCTTTCTAGTACAATGAACATTGGACAACATGCCAACCACTAGGTTTCTTGCCAGGGCGAAGGAGAAGTTCTGATTCTTGCATCACGTTCACTCCTGAGCAGTGAGTGGAGATAAGGTCTAGGTTCTGAAGGTGAAAACTGAGGTTGGGTAGAGATGATGGCCTAAAGCCATTGTGGGTGTGATATGCTCTGTGTACGGCCAGCTGTCTGGGTGTTGGACTGGAGGTCTGCCCTCAGGCTGTGTCAGAGTGGGCATTAGTGCACAGGCTAGACTGTATAATTGGGGTATGGTCGAGTGGCATGCAGGTTGTTACTAATTTGGCGTTTCTGGTTAGCCCTATAGGGCAACATTTTTCTTCTGGAGGGCAGGCAGAGTGCTGCATTGTGTCTCCAGAATTGCCAAACTGGAGGGGTGTGGCCAGGATTGTGAGGAAGGAAGTCTGAAAACACAAGCTAGCACGAGTTTTGGGGCCAAGAGCATGGCAGGCCCACTCTGCAGAGGCTGAATCGAGATCTCCTGCAGGTGAGGTCAGGGCGAGTATCAGATGTTGCCTCAAGCTGCAGTTTGTGTCCATGACGGCCCCTTCCTGAAGGGGGTGGGGGCGTCATAGGGCAGGGAGGTTTCCCTACGCTGGGAGTTGTGAGCTGCTCCAAACTTCAAAGTTTCCTTCTTCAGGACAGTCGAGTACGATTGGATGGTTCCAGGATGCCCCATACAGAAAGGCACGAGAGAAGGGCCCTAAGCATGGATGCCGAGAAACGCCAACTCACCTTCCCATTGCCTGTTCGAGACAAGGCACGCTCAATCTGTGGGCTCTTGGGTGAGCTACCCAGAAGGCTGAGTTTAAAAGGACTCTGCTGAGGATGAGTCATAATGTGGGTTGGTGGCCATGGAGACCTTGGAATGTGGCAGTAGCTAAGGGACTCTGCAGGATTCTCCAACCCGAAGGGCTTGACACAACTCCAACATGAAGCTTCCCTAGTGGAGATGAGAGGTCTTCTGTCTGGTGCCTCAGGAAAGCCCCGTATGCTGGTCTTCGAACCCAGGCCTCTGAGGAGTGATACCTGGACACCAAAGCAAGAGTTCATATTAGGGCCTAGGGGCCTGTCTGGTTCAATCTTCTGTCTCTGCGGATATCTGTCTGTGTGTCTGCATGGAGGTAGTAGTTGCTCAGCTTGTGTCATAATGCCCCTATTTGTCCAGTGCGGCTTGCGGTAGTGGGATTTCCTTGGGGACCTTGAGGTTTCTACTATTTTGTAGAGTTGTGGCCAATGGAATGGGCAGTTTCTTAGGAGAGAGCAGGCACAGTTCTGTGGTGTGGCTCCAGAGACCCCAGCCTGGAGGCTGTGTGGGCCATGGCTGTGCAGACAGACATCCAAAAACCCTAACTCAGCTCAGGTTTGGGGCCGAGGTTACGGCAGGCCTGATCTACAGTCCATGAGGGGAGCTCCTCTGGATATGAAAGAAGGGTGAGTGGGAGGCAGTCGCTCAGGCTTTTGTCTCTGGATGATTTGTCCACAATGGCCGTTTAATGTAGGAGTTGCCTCACGGGTCGTAGAAGTCTCCCTCTCTGGTAGTTTGTCCAGCCCCCAAGAGTTTGGGGTCATTCTGTGGGAAGGAAAGTGTCCTGTTTTCTGCTTCATGTGTCCCCCCAGTAGAGGGATTCTAGAGCATAGCAGTGGGTACTGACAACTGGAATACTCGCCCTCTGGTTAAGCCTGGGGGCCTATGGATATGACAAGCCCCATATGCAGGATCTTGGTCCAGCCACTGAGAGGCGTTACTTTAATACGGGACTCACGCTGCAGGTCACAATGAATGTCTGTGCCCTAGGCGGCCCTCAAGCACTGGCGTGGCCTTTCGGACAATGCAGGTTTTCCCACATTGAACGTTGGACAACATGCCAACCACAAGGTTTCTGGCCATGGGGAAGGAGGAATTCTAATTTCTGCATCAAGTTCACCCCTGGGCAGTGATTGGAGATAAGGTCTAGGTTCTGAAGCCTGAAAACCGAGGTTGGGAAGAGATGACGACCTACAGCCATAGCGGGTCCGATGTGTCCAGTTTGGGGCCAGCTGTCTGGGTGTCGTTTGGGATGTCTTGTCTCAGGCTGTGCCAGACAGGGCATTAGTATACAGGGTGGGCTGTATAATTGCTTTACAATCGAGTGGCATGCATTAGAAAATCATTTGGGGTTTCTTATTAGCAGCATAGGGCAAAGTTTTTCTTCTGGAGGGCAGGCAGAGTGCTGCATTGTGGCTTCGGAATTCCCAAACTGGAGGGCTTGTGGGCCAGGAGAGTGAGGACGGAAGTCTGAGAACACAAGCTAGGCTTAGGTTTCGGGGCAAGGACATGGCAGGTACACTCTGCAGAGCTGAATTGAGATCTCATGCGTCTGAAGTCAGGTCGAGGTTCAGACTTTGGCTCAGGTTTGAGTTCCTGTCCATGTTGGCCCCTTCAGGAAGGGGGGGCATTATGAGGCCATGGGGGTTTTCCCACTTTTGGAGTTGTGAGATGCTCCAAACCGCAAGGATTCCTTCTGTGGGACAATTAAGATTTGTTGGATGGCTCCAGGACGTCTTATAAGGTACTTTTCCAGAACAGGGTTCTAAGTATGGATGCCTGGGCAGCCAGCCTCACATTCCAATTGTCTCCTAGCAACAAGAAACGTTTGATCTGCTGGCTGGGGGTAGCAACAGAGGGGGATGAGTTTAAATGGACTTTCCTGAGGATGGTCTTAATGTTGGTTTGAGTCCATGGAGACCTTGGTATGGGGCAGTGGCACCAGGGCCCTGAAGGATTCTCCTAACCAGAGGTTATGACAAAGCTCCAATGAGCAAGTTTTCCATGGGGAGACGAGATTTGTTCTTATTGGTGCCTCAGGAAACCAACATATGCTGTTATTGGAAACGAGGCCTCTGAGGAGAGAGGCCTGGAAACCAAAGCAATGAATCTGATTAGGGCCTAGGGGCCTATCCGGTTCAATATTCTTTTCTGGGGACATCTGTTGTCTGAGTGGAGGTAGTTGCTCAGCTGGTTTGAGATCACCCCTTTTTGTCCTGGGCAGCCTACACTATTGGGATGGCCTCGGTGACTTTGGAGGTTTGTCCTAATTTGCAAGGTTGTGGCCAATGGAATGGGAAGAATTCCCTTGAAAGGGAAGCACAGTCCTGAGGTGTGGCTCCAGGGACCCAAGTGTGGAGCGTGTGTGGTCCAGCGCTATTTGGACAAAAGTCTGAAAACACAAACTCCTCTTAGGTTGGGGGATGTAAGTATGGCCGGCCCGATCTATAGACCGTGAGGAGACCTCTTCGGGATATGAACAAAGGGCGAATGTGATGTGCATGCTCATGCTTTTTTTTTTTTTTTTTTCTGGAAATGTGTCACCGATTGCCATGGAATGTCGGGGTGTCCTCATGGGCCATTGATGAAGCTCCCATTCTGGGGATTTGACCCGATCCCAAGAGTTTGGGGTCATTCTGTGGGAAGGGAGGGGGCCTTTCTGTTTTTTCTTTTTGTTTATTTTTTTTTTTACTCTCAGGTGGACCACCAAAAGAGGGATTCCCGAGCAGAGTCGTGGGTGAGGGCAACTGGACAACCAGACCTCTGGTTAACATTGGGACCTAAGAACATGGCAAGCCCCTTATGTGGGCTCTTGGTACAGACACTGAGAGGCCTTCCTTGAGGATAGGTCTCACACTGAGTTTCACAATGTGTTTTTGTGCCCAAGGAGCCCCTCAAGTCAGGGCGTGGCCTAATGTACCATGCTGGTTTCTCCTACACTGAACGTTGCACAGTATGGGAACCACAAGTTTTCTGGCAATGGGGAAGATGGAGTTCTACTTTCTGCAACACTTTCTCTCCTGGATTGTGATTGGATTTAAGGTCTAGGTTCTGAAGCCTGAAAACTGAGGTTGGGAAGAGATGAAGCCCTAAGGCCATGGTGTGTCTGATGTGCTCAGTGTTCGGCCAGCTGTTGAGTGTGGGTTGGGAGGTGCAGGCTCAGGCTGTGGCAGACAGGGAATTAGTGCCCAGGCTAGACTGTATCATTGGGGTGCAGTCGAGTTTCGTGCAGGATGGTACTCATTTGTGGTTACTGGGTAGCCCCAGAGGGCAACGTTTTTCTTCTGGAGGGAAGACACAGTGCCACATAGTGGCTCCAGGATTCCCAAACTGGAAGGCTTGTGGGCCAGGAGTGTGAGGAAAAAATTCTGAGAACACAAGCCAGACTTAGATTTCGGGGTGAGTGGACGGCAGGCACCCTCTGCAGAGATGATTTGAGATCCCGTATACCTGAAGACAGAGCTAGGATCAGACGTTTTCTTAGGTCGGAGTTTCTGTCCATGACGGCCCCTTCATGAAGGGGAGGGTGTAACGAGGACATGGAGGTTTTCCCACGATGGGAATTGTGAGATGCTCCAAACCACAATGATTCCTTCTGTGGGACAGTCGAGACATGTTGGATGGATCCAGGACATCCCATAAGGAAGTTATCCAGAGCAGGGTTCTAAGGATGGATGCCTGGGCAGTCTACCTCCCATTCCAGGTGTCTCATAGTGTCAAGGCAAGTTCGATCTGCTGGATCTAGGGGAGCAACCGAGGCGGGTGTTTTGAAATGGGTGAGTTGAGGATGTGTCATAATGTGCATTTGTGTCCATGTAGACCTTGGAATGGGGTGCTTGATCCGGGGCCTTGAGGGATGTTCATAACCGGAGGTTTTGATGGAGCTCTAAAGAGTATGTTTCCTATGTAGAGAAGAGAATTGTTTTGATGAGTGCCTAAGGAATCTCCCATATGCTGGTATTGGAAACCAGGACTCTCAGGAGAGATGACTGGAATCAAAAGCAATGGATCTGATTAGGGCCTAAGTGCCCGTCCAGTTCAATCTTATTCTATGGGGATATCTGTGTCTGGGTCTCAGTGGAGGTGGTTTCATAACTTGTGAAAGATCATCCTTGTGTGTCCTGGGCAGCCAACACAATTCAGATGGCCTGGGGGAGTTTGGAGGATTCTCCTAATCTATAGGGTTGTGGCCAATGGAAATGGCAGAATTCCCCTGGAGAGGGAAGCCACAGTCCTGAGGTGTGGCTCCAGGGGCCCCAGCTTGGATGGTCTGTGGGCCAGGACTGTGGGGACAGAATTCTGAAAACACAAACTCAGCTTATGTTTGGGTATGTATGTATGATGGCTCGATCAACAGACCGTGAGAATTTTCCGGGCTATGAACAAAGGGCGAGTATGTGGCGCTTGCTCAGGGTTTTGTCTCTGGATTTTGTGTCAACGGTGGCCGTGGAATTTCGGGATGTCCTCAAGGGCCATGGACAATTCTTTCTCTGGTCATATGGCCTGATCCCAAGTGGTTGGGATCATTCTGTGGATTGGAAGAGTCATTTCTGTATATATATACATATATATATATATATATATATATATATATATTTTTTTTTTTTTACCTCAGGTGTCCCACCAAAGAGGGATTCCAGAGTAGAGCCCTGAGTAGGGGTGACTAGACATCTCGAAATCTGGTTGAGATTGGGGGACTAGGGGCTTGGCAAGCCCCATATGTGGGCTGTTGTTCCAGTCACTAAGAGGCTTTACATGAGGATAGGGCTCACGCTGAGGGTCTCAATGTGCGTTTGTGCAAATTGTGGCCCTCAGGGATAGGTGGGGCCTCATAGTCCATGCTGCTTTCTCCTACAATGAACATTGGACAACATGCCAACCACTAGGTTTCTTGCCAAGGCGAAGGAGAAGTTCTGATTCTTGCATCACGTTCACTCCTGAGCAGTGAGTCTAGATAAGGTCTAGGTTCTGATGGTGAAAACTGAGGTTGGGTAGAGTTGATGCCCTAAAGCCATTGTGGGTGTGATATGCTCTGTGTACGGCCAGCTGTCTGGGTGTTGGACTGGAGGTCTGCCCTCAGGCTGTGTCAGACAGGGCTTTAGTGCACAGGCTAGACTGTATAATTGGGGTATGGTCGAGTGGCATGCAGGTTGTTACCATTTGGCGTTTCTGGTTAGCCCTATAGGGCAACATTTTTCTTCTGGAGGGCAGGCAGAGTGCTGCATTGTGTCTCCAGAATTGCCAAACTGGAGGGGTGTGGCCAGGATTGTGAGGAAGGAAGTCTGAGAAAACAAGCTAGCACGAGTTTTGGGGAAAAGAGCATGGCAGGCCCACTCTGCAAAGGCTGAATCGAGATCTCCTGCAGTTGAGGTCAGGGCGAGTATTAGATGTTGCCTCAAGCTGGAGTTTGTGTCCATGACGGCCCCTTCCTGAAGGGGGTGGGGGCGTCATGAGGCCAGGGAGGTTTTCCTACGCTGGGAGTTGTGAGCTGCTCCAAACGTCAAAGTTTCCTTCTTCAGGACAGTCGAGTACGATTGGCTGGTTCCAGGATGCCCCATACAGAAAGACTCGATAGCAGTGGCCTAAGCATGGATGCCGAGAAACGCCAACTCACCTTCCCATTGCCTGGTCGAGACAAGGCACGCTCAATCTGCGGGCTCTTGGGTGAGCTACCCAGAAGCCTGAGTTTAAATGGACTCTCCTGAGGATGAGTCATAATGTGGGTTGGTGGCCATGGAGACCTTGGAATGTGGCAGTAGCTAAGGGACTCTGCAGGATTCTCCAACCCGAAGGGCTTGACACAACTCCAACAAGGAAGCTTCCCATGTGGAGATGAGAGGTCTTCTGTCTGGTGCCTCAGGAAAGCCCCGTATGCTGGTCTTCGAACCCAGGCCTCTGAGGAGTGATACCTGGACACCAAAGCAAGAGTTCATAATAGGGCCTAGGGGCCTGTCTGGTTCAATCTTCTGTCTCTGCGGATATCTGTCTGTGTGTCTGCATGGAGGTAGTAGTTGGTCAGCTTGTGTCATAATGCCCCTATTTGTCCAGTGCGGATTGTGGTAGTGGGATGTCCTTGGGGACCTTGAGGTTTCTACTATTTTGTAGAGTTGTGGCCAATGGAATGGGCAGTTTCTTAGGAGAGAGCAGGCACAGTTCTGTGGTGTGGTTCCAGAGACCCCAGCCTGGAGGCTGTGTGGGCCATGGCTGTGCAGACAGACATTCAAAAACCCTAACTCAGCTCAGGTTTGGGGCCGAGGTTACGGCAGGCCTGATCTACAGTCCATGAGGGGAGCTCCTCTGGATATGAAAGAAGGGTGAGAGGGAGGCAGTCGCTCAGGCTTTTGTCTCTGGATGTTTTGTCCACAATGGCCGTTTAATGTAGGAGTTGCCTCATGGGTCGTAGAAGTCTCCCTCTCTGGTAGTTTTCCAGCCCCCAAGAGTTTGGGGTCATTCTGTGGGAAGGGAAGTGTCCTGTTTTCTGCTTCATGTGTCCCCCCAGTAGAGGGATTCAAGAGCATAGCAGTGGGTACTGACAACTGGAATACTCGCCATCTGGTTAAGCCTGGGGGCCTATGGATATGACAAGCCCCATATGCAGGATCTTGGTCCAGCCACTGAGAGGCGTTACTTTAATACGGGACTCACGCTGCAGGTCACAATGCATGTCTGTGCCCTAGGCGGCCCTCAAGCACTGGCGTGGCCTTTCGGACAATGCAGGTTTTCCCACATTGAACGTTGGACAATATGCCAACCACAAGGTTTCTGGCCATGGGGAAGGAGGAATTCTAATTTCTGCATCACGTTCACCCCTGGGCAGTGATTGGAGATAAGGTCTAGGTTCTGAAGCCTGAAAACCGAGGTTGGGAAGAGATGACGACCTACAGCCATAGCGGGTCCGATGTGTCCAGGTTGGGGCCAGGTGTCTGGGTGTCGTTTGGGATGTCTTGTCTCAGGCTGTGCCAGACAGGGCATTAGTATACAGGGTGGGCTGTATAATTGCTTTACAATCGAGTGGCATGCATTAGAAAATCATTTGGGGTTTCTTATTAGCAGCATAGGGCAAAGTTTTTCTTCTGGAGGGCAGGCAGAGTGCTGCATTGTGGCTTCGGAATTCCCAAACTGGAGGGCTTGTGGGCCAGGAGAGTGAGGACAGAAGTCTGAGAACACAAGCTAGGCTTAGGTTTCGGGGCAAGGACATGGCAGGCACACTCTGCAGAGCTGAATTGAGATCTCATGCGTCTGAAGTCAGGTCGAGGTTCAGACTTTGGCTCAGGTTTGAGTTCCTGTCCATGTTGGCCCCATCAAGAAGGGGGGGGGCATTATGAGGCCATGGGGGTTTTCCCACTATTGGAGTTGTGAGATGCTCCAAACCGCAAGGATTCCTTCTGTGGGACAATTAAGATTTGTTGGATGGCTCCAGGACGTCTTATAAGGTATTTTTCCAGAACAGGGTTCTAAGTATGGATGCCTGGGCAGCCAGCCTCACATTCCAATTGTCTCCTAGCAACAAGAAACGTTTGATCTGCTGGCTTGGGGTAGCAACAGAGTGGGCTGAGTTGATATGGACTTTCCTGAGGATGGTCTTAATGGTGGTTTGAGTCCATGGAGACCTTGGTAAGGGGCAGTGGCACCAGGGCCCTGAAGGATTCTCCTAACCAGAGGTTATGACAAAGCTCCAATGAGCAAGTTTCCATGGGGAGACGAGATTTGTTCTTATTGGTGCCTCAGGAAACCACCATATGCTGGTATTGGAAACGAGGCCTCTGAGGAGAGATGCCTGGAAACCAAAGCAATGGATCTGATTAGGGCCTAGGGGCCTGTCCGGTTCAATATTCTTCTCTGGGGACATCTGTTGTCTGAGTGGAGCTAGTTGCTCAGCTGGTTTGAGATCACCCCTGTTTGTCATGGGCGGCCTACACTATTGGGATGGCCTCGGTGACTTTGGAGGTTTTTCCTAATTTGCAAGGTTGTGGCCAATGGAATGGGAAGAATTCCCTTGAAAGGGAAGCACAGTCCTGAGGTGTGGCTCCAGGGACGGAAGTGTGGAGCGTGTGTGGTCCAGCGCTATTTGGACAAAAGTCTGAAAACACAAACTCCTCTTAGGTTGGGGGATGTAGGTATGGCCGGCCCCATCTATAGACCGTGAGGAGACCTCTTCGGGATATGAACAAAGGGCGAATGTGATGTGCATGCTCATGGTTTTCTTTTTTTTTTTTTTTTCTGGAAATGTGTCACCGATTGCCATGGAATGTCGCGGTGTCCTCATGGTCCATCGATGAGGCTCCCTTTCTGGGGATTTGACCCGATGCCAAAAGATTGGGGTCATTCTGTGGGAAGGGAGGAGGCCTTTTTTTTGTTTGTTTATTTTTTTTTTGTTTTTTGTTTTTTGTTTTTTTAACCTCGGGTGGTCCACCAAAAGAGGGATTCCAGAGCAGAGTCGTGGGTGGGGGCAACTGCACAACCAGAACTCTGGTTAACATTGGGACCTAAGAACATGGCAAGCCCTATATGTGGGCTATTGGTCCAAACACTGAGAGGCCTTCCTTGAGGATAGGTCTCACACTGAGTTTCACAATGTGTTTTTGTGCCCAAGGAGCCCCTCAAGTCAGGGCGTGGCCTAATGTACCATGCTGGTTTCTCCTACACTGAACGTTGCACAGTATGGGAACCACAAGTTTTCTGGCAATGGGGAAGATGGAGTTCTAATTTCTGCAACACTTTCACTCCTGGACTGTGATTGGATTTAAGGTCTAGGTTCTGAAGCCTGAAAACTGTGGTTGGGAAGAGATGAAGCCCTAAGGCCATGGTGTGTCTGATGTGCTCAGTGTTCGGCCAGCTGTTGAGTGTGGGTTGGGAGGTGCAGGCTCAGGCTGTGGCAGACAGGGAATTAGTGCCCAGGCTAGACTGTATCATTGGGGTGCAGTCGAGTTTCGTGCAGGATAGTACTCATTTGTGGTTACTGGGTAGCCCCAGAGGGCAACGTTTTTCTTCTGGAGGGAAGACACAGTGCCACATAGTGTCTCCAGAATTCCCAAACTGGAAGGCTTGTGGGCCAGGAGTGTGAGGAAAAAATTCTGAGAACACAAGCCAGACTTAGATTTCGGGGTGAGGGGACGGCAGGCACCCTCTGCAGAGATGATTCGAGATCCCGGATACCTGAAGACAGAGCTAGGATCTGACGTTTTCTTAGGTCGGAATTTCTTTCCATGACGGCCCCTTCATGAAGGGAAGGGTGTCACGAGGACATGGAGGTTTTCCCACGATGGAAATTGTGAGATGCTCCAAACCACAATAATTCCTTCTGTGGGACAGTCAAGACATGTTGGATGGCTCCAGGACATCTCATAAGGAAGTTATCCAGAGCAGGGTTCTAAGGATGGATGCCTGGGCAGCCTGCCTCCCATTCCAGGTGTCTCATAGAGCCAAGGCAAGTTCGATCTGCTGGATCTAGGGGAGCAACCGAGGCGGGTGTTTTGAAATGGGTGAGTTGAGGATGGGTCATAATGTGCATTTGTGTCCATGTAGACCTTGGAATGGGGTGCTTGATCCGGGGCCTTGAGGGATGTTTATAACCGGAGGTTTTGATGGAGCTCTAAAGAGTATGTTTCCTATGTAGAGAAGAGAATTGTTTTGATGAGTGCCTAAGTAATCTCCCATATGCTGGTATTGGAAACCAGGCCTCTGAGGAGAGATGACTGGAATCAAAAGCAATGGATCTGATTAGGGCCTAAGTGCCTGTCCAGTTCAATCTTATTCTATGGGGATATCTGTCTCTGGGTCTGAGTGGAGGTGGTTTCCTAACATGTGAAAGATCATCCCTGTTTGTCCTGGGCAGCCAAAACAATTCGGATGGCCTGGGGGAATTTGGAGGATTCTCCTAATTTATAGGGTTGTGGCCAATGGAAATGGCAGAATTCCCCTGGAGAGTGAAGCCACAGTCCTGTGGTGTGGCTCCAGGGGCCCAGCTTGGATGGTGTGTGGGCCAGGACTGTGAAGACAGAAGTCTGAAAACACAAACTCTGCTTAGGTTTGGCGATGTATGTATGAAGGCTCGATCTACAGACCGTGAGAATTTTCCGGGCTATGAACAAAGGGCGAGTATGTGGCGCTTGCTCAGGGTTTTGTCTCTGGATTTTGTGTCAATGGTGGCCGTGGAATGTCGGGGTGTCCTCAAGGGCCAT
Organism: Mustela nivalis; assembly: GCF_964662115.1. Lineage (NCBI taxonomy): Eukaryota > Metazoa > Chordata > Mammalia > Carnivora > Mustelidae > Mustela > Mustela nivalis. Next base: position 86,890 of record NW_028135892.1, on the reverse strand, counting down.
GGACAATTCTTTCTCTGGTGATTTGGCCATGGACAATTCTTTCTCTGGTGATTTGTGGATGGGAAGAGTCCTTTCTGTATTTTTTTTTTTTACCTCAGGTGTCCCACCAAAGACGGATTCCAGAGTAGAGCCCTGAGTAGGGGTGACTAGACATCTCGAACTCAGGTTGAGATTGGGGGACTAGGGGCTTGGCAAGCCCCATATGTGGGCTGTTGTTCCAGTCACTAAGAGGCTTTACATGAGGATAGGGCTCACGCTGAGGGTCACAATGTGTGTTTGTGCACATTGTGGCCCTCAGGGATAGGTGGGGCCTCATAGTCCATGCTGCTTTCTCCTACAATGAACATTGGACAACATGCCAACCACTAGGTTTCTTGCCAAGGCGAAGGAGAAGTTCTGATTCTTGCATCACGTTCACTACTGAGCAGTGAGTGGAGATAAGTTCAAGGTTCTGAAGGTGAAAACTGAGGTTGGGTAGAGATGATGGCCTAAAGCCATTGTGGGTGTGATATGCTCTGTGTACGGCCAGCTGTCTGGGTGTTGGACTGGAGGTCTGCCCTCAGGCTGTGTCAGACAGGGCTTTAGTGCACAGGCTAGACTGTATAATTGGGGTATGGTCGAGTGGCATGCAGGTTGTTACTCATTTGGTGTTTCTGGTTAGCCCTATAGGGCAACATTTTTCTTCTGGAGGGCAGGCAAAGTGCTGCATTGTGTCTCCAGAATTGCCAAACTGGAGGGGTGTGGCCAGGATTGTGAGGAAGGCAGTCTGAAAACACAAGCTAGCACGAGTTTTGGGGCCAAGAGCATGGCAGGCCCACTCTGCAGAGGCTGAATCGAGATCTCCTGCAGTTGAGGTCAGGGCGAGTATCAGATGTTGCCTCAAGCTGGAGTTTGTGTCCATGACGGCCCCTTCCTGAAGGGGGTGGGGGCGTCATGAGGCCAGGGAGGTTTCCCTACGCTTGGAGTTGTGAGCTGCTCCAAACTTCAAAGTTTCCTTCTTCAGGACAGTCGAGTACGATTGGATGGTTCCAGGATGCCCCATACAGAAAGACTCGCGAGCAGGGCCCTAAGCATGGATGCCCAGAAACGCCAACTCACCTTCACATTGCCTGGTCGAGACAAGGCACGCTCAATCTGCGGGCTCTTGGGTGAGCTACCCAGAAGCCTGAGTTTAAATGGACTCTCCTGAGGATGAGTCATAATGTGGGTTGGTGGCCATGGAGACCTTGGAATGTGGCAGTAGCTAAGGGACTCTGCAGGATTCTCCAACCCGAAGGGCTTGACACAACTCCAACAAGGAAGCTTCCCATGTGGAGATGAGAGGTCTTCTGTCTGGTGCCTCAGGAAAGCCCCGTATGCTGGTCTTCGAACCCAGGCCTCTGAGGAGTGATACCTGGACACCAAAGCAAGAGTTCATAATAGGGCCTAGGGGCCTGTCTGGTTCAATCTTCTGTCTCTGCAGATATCTGTCTGTGTGTCTGCATGGAGGTAGTAGTTGCTCAGCTTGTGTCATAATGCCCCTATTTGTCCAGTGCGGCTTGCGGTAGTGGGATGTCCTTGGGGACCTTGAGGTTTCTACTATTTTGTAGAGTTGTGGCCAATGGAATGGGCAGTTTCTTAGGAGAGAGCAGGCACAGTTCTGTGGTGTGGCTCCAGAGACCACAGCCTGGGGGCTGTGTGGGCCATGTCTGTGCAGACAGATTTCCAAAAACCCTAACTCAGCTCAGGTTTGGGGCCGAGGTTACGGCAGGCCTGATCTACAGTCCATGAGGGGAGCTCCTCTGGATATGAAAGAAGGGTGAGAGGGAGGCAGTCGCTCAGGCTTTTGTCTCTGGATGTTTTGTCCACAATTGCCGTTTAATGTAGGAGTTGCCTCATGGGTCGTAGAAGTCTCACTCTCTGGTAGTTTGTCCAGCCCACAAGAGTTTGGGGTCATTCTGTGGGAAGGGAAGTGTCCTGTTTTCTGCTTCATGTGTTCCCCCAGTAGAGGGATTCTAGAGCATAGCAGTGGGTACTGACAACTGGAATACTCGCCTTCTGGTTAAGCCTGGGGGCCTATGGATATGACAAGTCCCATATGCAGGATCTTGTTCCAGCCACTGAGAGGCGTTACTTTAATACAGGACTCACGCTGCAGGTCACAATGCATGTCTGTGTCCTAGGCGGCCCTCAAGCACTGGCGTGGCCTTTCGGACAATGCAGGTTTTCCCACATTGAACGTTGGACAACATGCCAATCACAAGGTTTTTGGCCATGGGGAAAGAGGAATTCCAATTTCTGCATCACGTTCACCCCTGGGCAGTGAATGGAGATAAGGTCTAGGTTCTGAAGCCTGAAAACCGAGGTTGGGAAGAGATGACGACCTACAGCCATAGTGGGTCCTATGTGTCCAGGTTGGGGCCAGCTGTCTGGGTGTCGTTTGGGATGTCTTGTCTCAGGCTGTGCCAGACAGGGCATTAGTATACAGGGTGGGCTGTATAATTGCTTTACAATCGAGTGGCATGCATTAGAAAATCATTTGGGGTTTCTTATTAGCAGCATAGGGCAAAGTTTTTCTTCTGGAGGGCAGGCAGAGTGCTGCATTGTGGCTTCAGAATTCCCAAACTGGAGGGCTTGTGGGCCAGGAGAGTGAGGACGGAAGTCTGAGAACACAAGCTAGGCTTAGGTTTCGGGGCAAGGACATGGCAGGCACACTCTGCAGAGCTGAATTGAGATCTCATGCGTCTGAAGTCAGGTCGAGTTTCAGACTTTGGCTCAGGTTTGAGTTCCTGTCCATGTTGGCCCCTTCAGGAAGGGGGGGCATTATGAGGCCATGGGGGTTTTTCCACTATTGGAGTTGTGAGATGCTCCACACCACAAGGATTCCTTCTGTGGGACAATTAAGATTTTTTGGATGGCTCCAGGACGTCTTATAAGGTATTTTTCCAGAACAGGGTTCTAAGTATGGATGCCTGGGCAGCAAGCCTCACATTCCAATTGTCTCCTAGCAACAAGAAACGTTTGATCTGCTGGCTTTGGGTAGCAACAGAGGGGGCTGAGTTGAAATGGACTTTCCTGAGGATGGTCTTAATGTTGGTTTGAGTCCATGGAGACCTTGGTATGGGGCAGTGGCACCAGGGCCCTGAAGGATTCTCCTAACCAGAGGTTATGACAAAGCTCCAATGAGCAAGTTTCCATGGGGAGACGAGATTTGTTCTTATTGGTGCCTCAGGAAACCACCATATGCTGGTATTGGAAACGAGGCCTCTGAGGAGAGATGCCTGGAAACCAAAGCAATGGATCTGATTAGGGCCTAGGGGCCTGTCCGGCTCAATATTCTTCTCTGGGGACATCTGTTGTCTGAGTGGAGTTTGTTACTCAGCTGGTTTGAGATCACCCCTGTTTGTCATGGGCGGCCTACACTATTGGGATGGCCTCGGTAACTTTGGAGGTTTTTCCTAATTTGCAAGGTTGTGGCCAATGGAATGGGAAGAATTCCCTTGAAAGGGAAGCACAGTCCTGATGTGTGGCTCCAGGGACCCAAGTGTGGAGCGTGTGTGGTCCAGGGCTATTTGGACAAAAGTCTGAAAACACAAACTCCACTTAGGTTGTGGGATGTAGGTATGGCCGGCCCGATCTATAGACCGTGAGGAGACCTCTTCGGGATATGAACAAAGGGTGAATGTGAGCTGCTTGCTCATGCTTATTTTTTTTTTTTTCTGTAAATGTGTCACCGATTGCCATGGAATGTCGGGGTGTCCTCATGGGCCATCGATGAGGCTCCCTTTCTGGGGATTTGAACCGATCCCAAGAGTTTGGGGTCATTCTGTGGGAAGGGAGGAGGCCTTTCTGTTTTTTTTTTTTTTGTTTGTTTGTTTGTTTGTTTTTTTTGTTGTTTTTTTTTTTTTAACCTTGGTGGACCACCAAAAGAGGGATTCCAGAGCAGAGTCGTGTGTGGGGGCAACAGGACAACCAGACCTCTGGTTAACATTGGGACCTAAGAACATGGCAAGCCCCTTATTTGGGCTCTTGGTCCAGACACTGAGAGGCCTTCCTTGAGGATAGGTCTCACACTGAGTTTCACAATGTGTTTTTGTGCCCAAGGAGCCCCTCAAGTCAGGGCGTGGCCTAATGTACCATGCTGGTTTCTCCTACACTGAACGTTGCACAGTATGGGAACCACAAGTTTTCTGGCAATGGGGAAGATGGAGTTCTAATTTCTGCAACACTTTCACTCCTGGAATGTGATTGGATTTAAGGTCTAAGTTCTGAAGCCTGAAAACTGAGGTTGGGAATAGATGAAGCCCTAAGGCCATGGTGTGTCTGATGTGCTCAGTGTTCGGCCAGCTGTTGAGTGTGGGTTGGGAGGTGCAGGCTCAGGCTGTGGCAGACAGGGAATTAGTGCCCAGGCTAGACTGTATCATTGGGGTGCAGTCGAGTTTCGTGCAGGATGGTACTCATTTGTGGTTACTGGGTAGCCCCAGAGGGCAACGTTTTTCTTCTGGAGGGAAGAAACAGTGCCACATAGTGGCTGCAGAACTCTCAAACTGGATGGCTTGTGGGCCAGGAGTGTGAGGAAAAAATTCTGAGAACACAAGCCTGACTTAGATTTCGGGGTGAGGGGACGGCAGGCACCCTCTGCAGAGGTGATTCGAGATCCCGTATACCTGAAGACAGCGCTAGGATCAGACGTTGGCTTACGTCGGTGTTTCTGTCCATGAAGGCCCCTTCTTGAAGGGGAGGGTGTCACGAGGACATGGAGGTTTTCCCACGATGGGAATTGTGAGATGCTCCAAACCGCAATGATTCCTTCTGTGGGACAGTCGAGACCTGTTGGATGGCTCCAGGACATCCCATAAGGAAGTTATCCAGAGCAGGGTTCTAAGGATGGATGCCTGGGCAGCCTGCCTCCCATTCCAGGTGTCTCATAGAGCCAAGCCAAGTTCGATCTGCTGGATATAGGGGAGCAACCGAGGCGGGTGTTTTGAAATGAGTGAGTTGAGGATGGGTCATAATGTGCATTTGTGTCCATGTAGACCTTGGAATGGGGTGCTTGATCCGGGGCCTTGAGGGATGTTCATAACCGGAGGTTTTGATGGAGCTCTAAAGAGTATGTTTCCTATGTAGAGAAGAGAATTGTTTTGATGAATGCCTAAGGAATCTCCCATATGCTGGTATTGGAAACCAGGCCTCTGAGGAGAGATGACTGGAATCAAAAGCAATGGATCTGATTAGTGCCTCAGTGCCCGTCCAGTTCAATCTTATTCTATGGGGATATCTGTCTCTGGGTCTGAGTGGAGGTGGTTTCCTAACTTGTGAAAGATCATCCCTGTGTGTCCTGGGCAGCCAACACAATTCGGATGGCCTGGGGGAGTTTGGAGGATTCTCCTAATCTATAGGGTTGTGGCCAATGGAAATGGCAGAATTCCCCTGGAGAATGAAGCCACAGTCCTGAGGTGTGGCTCCAGGGGACCCAGCTTGGATGGTGTGTGGACCAGGACTGTGGGACAGAGGTCTGAAAACACAAACTCTGCTTAGGTATGGGGATGTATGTATGAAGGCTCGATCTACAGACCGAGAGAATTTTCCAGGCTATGAACAAAGGGCGAGTATATGGCCCTTGCTCAGGGTTTTGTCCTTGGATTTTGTGTCAATGGTGGCCGTGGAATGTCGGGGTGTCCTCAAGGGCCATGGACAATTCTTTCTCTGGTGATTTGGCCTGGTCCCAAGGGGTTGGGATCATTCTGTGGATGGGAAGAGTCCGTTCTGTAATTTTTTTTTTTTTACCTCAGATGTACCACCAAAAAGGGATTCCAGAGTAGAGCATTGAGTAGGGGTGACTAGACATCTCGAACTCTGGTTGAGATTGGGGGACTAGGGGCTTGGCAAGCCCCATATGTGGGCTGTTGTTCCAGTCACTAAGAGGCTTTACATGAGGATAGGGCTCACGCTGAGGGTCACAATGTGTGTTTGTGCAGATTGTGGCCCTCAGGGATAGGTGGGGCCTCATATTCCATGCTGCTTTCTCCTACAATGAACATTGGACAACATGCCAACCACTAGGTTTCTTGCCAAGGCGAAGGAGAAGTTCTGATTCTTGCATCACGTTCACTACTGAGCAGTGAGTGGAGATAAGTTCAAGGTTCTGAAGGTGAAAACTGAGGTTGGGTAGAGATGATGGCCTAAAGCCATTGTGGGTGTGATATGCTCTGTGTATGGCCAGCTGTCTGGGTGTTGGACTGGAGGTCTGCCCTCAGGCTCTGTCAGACAGGGCTTTAGTGCACAGGCTTGACTGTATGATTGGGGTATGGTCGAGTGGCATGCAGGTTGTTACTCATTTGGCGTTTCTGGTTAGCCCTATAGGGCAACATTTTTCTTCTGGAGGGCAGGCAAAGTGCTGCATTGTGTCTCCAAAATTGCCAAACTGGAGGGGTGTGGCCAGGATTGTGAGGAAGGAAGTCTGAAAACACAAGCTAGCACGAGTTTTGGGGCCAAGATCATGGCAGGCCCACTCTGCAAAGGCTGAATCGAGATCTCCTGCAGGTGAGGTCAGGGCGAGTATCAGATGTTGCCTCAAGCTGGAGTTTGTGTCCATGACGGCCCCTTCCTGAAGGGGGTGGAGGCGTCATGAGGCCAGGGAGGTTTCCCTACGCTGGGAGTTGTGAGCTGCTCCATACTTCAAAGTTTCCTTCTTCAGGACAGTCGAGTACTATTGGATGGTTCCAGGATGCCCCATACAGAAAGACTCGAGAGCAGGGCCCTAAGCATGGATGCCGAGAAACGCCAACTCACCTTCCCATTGCCTGGTCGAGACAAGGCACGCTCAATCTGCGGGCTCTTGGGTGAGCTACCCAGAAGGCTGAGTTTAAATGGACTCTGCTGAGGATGAGTCATAATGTGGGTTGGTGGCGATGGAGACTGTGGAATGTGGCAGTAGCTAAGGGACTCTGCAGGATTCTCCAACCCGAAGGGCTTGACACAACTCCAACAAGGAAGCTTCCCATGTGGAGATGAGAGGTCTTCTGTCTGGTGCCTCAGGAAAGCCCCGTATGCTGGTCTTCGAACCCAGGCCTCTGAGGAGTGATACCTGGACACCAAAGCAAGAGTTCATAATAGGGCCTAGAAGCCTGTCTGGTTCAATCTTCTGTCTCTGCGGATATCTGTCTGTGTGTCTGCATGGAGGTAGTAGTTGCTCAGCTTGTGTCATAATGCCCCTATTTGTCCAGTGCGGCTTGCGGTAGTGGGATGTCCTTGGGGACCTTGAGGTTTCTACTATTTTGTAGAGTTGTGGCCAATGGAATGGGCAGTTTCTTAAGAGAGAGCAGGCACAGTACTGTGGTGTGGCTCCAGTGACCCCAGCCTGGGGGCTGTGTGGGCCATGGCTGTGCAGACAGACATCCAAAAACCCTAACTCAGCTCAGGTTTGGGGCCGAGGTTACGGCAGGCCTGATCTACAGTCCATGAGGGGAGGTCCTCTGGATATGAAAGAAGGGTGATAGGGAGGCAGTCGCTCAGGCTTTTGTCTCTGGATGATTTGTCCACAATGGCCGTTTAATGTAGGAGTTGCCTCATGGGTCGTAGAAGTCTCCCTCTCTGGTAGTTTGTCCAGCCCCCAAGAGTTTGGGGTCATTCTGTGGGAAGGGAAGTGTCCTGTTTTCTGCTTCATGTGTCCCCCCAGTAGAGGGATTCTAGAGCATAGCAGTGGGTACTGACAACTGGAATTCTCGCCCTCTGGTTAAGCATGGGGGCCTATGGATATGACAAGCCCCATATGCAGGATCTTGGTCCAGCCACTGAGAGGCGTTACTTTAATACGGGACTCACGCTGCAGGTCACAATGCATGTCTGTGCCCTAGGCGGCCCTCAAGCACTGGCGTGGCCTTTCGGACAATGCAGGTTTTCCCACATTGAACGTTGGACAATATGCCAACCACAAGGTTTCTGGCCATGGGGAAGGAGGAATTCTAATTTCTGCATCACGTTCACCCCTGGGCAGTGATTGGAGATAAGGTCTAGGTTCTGAAGCCTGAAAACCGAGGTTGGGAAGAGATGACGACCTACAGCCATAGCGGGTCCTATGTGTCCAGGTTGGGGCCAGGTGTCTGGGTGTCGTTTGGGATGTTTTGTCTCAGGCTGTGCCAGACAGGGCATTAGTATACAGGGTGGGCTGTATAATTGCTTTACAATCGAGTGGCATGCATTAGAAAATCATTTGGGGTTTCTTATTAGCAGCATAGGGCAAAGTTTTTCTTCTGGAGGGCAGGCAGAGTGCTGCATTGTGGCTTCGGAATTCCCAACCTGGAGGGCTTGTGGGCCAGGAGAGTGAGGACAGAAGTCTGAGAACACAAGCTAGGCTTAGGTTTCGGGGCAAGGACATGGCAGGCACACTCTGCAGAGCTGAATTGAGATCTCATGCGTCTGAAGTCAGGTCGAGGTTCAGACTTTGGCTCAGGTTTGAGTTCCTGTCCATGTTGGCCCCATCAAGAAGGGGGGGGGCATTATGAGGCCATGGGGGTTTTCCCACTATTGGAGTTGTGAGATGCTCCAAACCGCAAGGATTCCTTCTGTGGGACAATTAAGATTTGTTGGATGGCTCCAGGACGTCTTATAAGGTATTTTTCCAGAACAGGGTTCTAAGTATGGATGCCTGGGCAGCCAGCCTCACATTCCAATTGTCTCCTAGCAACAAGAAACGTTTGATCTGCTGGCTTGGGGTAGCAACAGAGTGGGCTGAGTTGATATGGACTTTCCTGAGGATGGTCTTAATGGTGGTTTGAGTCCATGGAGACCTTGGTAAGGGGCAGTGGCACCAGGGCCCTGAAGGATTCTCCTAACCAGAGGTTATGACAAAGCTCCAATGAGCAAGTTTCCATGGGGAGACGAGATTTGTTCTTATTGGTGCCTCAGGAAACCACCATATGCTGGTATTGGAAACGAGGCCTCTGAGGAGAGATGCCTGGAAACCAAAGCAATGGATCTGATTAGGGCCTAGGGGCCTGTCCGGTTCAATATTCTTCTCTGGGGACATCTGTTGTCTGAGTGGAGCTAGTTGCTCAGCTGGTTTGAGATCACCCCTGTTTGTCATGGGCGGCCTACACTATTGGGATGGCCTCGGTGACTTTGGAGGTTTTTCCTAATTTGCAAGGTTGTGGCCAATGGAATGGGAAGAATTCCCTTGAAAGGGAAGCACAGTCCTGAGGTGTGGCTCCAGGGACGGAAGTGTGGAGCGTGTGTGGTCCAGCGCTATTTGGACAAAAGTCTGAAAACACAAACTCCTCTAAGGTTGGGGGATGTAGGTATGGCCGGCCCCATCTATAGACCGTGAGGAGACCTCTTCGGGATATGAACAAAGGGCGAATGTGATGTGCATGCTCATGGTTTTCTTTTTTTTTTTTTTTTCTGGAAATGTGTCACCGATTGCCATGGAATGTCGCGGTGTCCTCATGGTCCATCGATGAGGCTCCCTTTCTGGGGATTTGACCCGATCCCAAAAGATTGGGGTCATTCTGTGGGAAGGGAGGAGGCCTTTTTTTTGTTTGTTTATTTTTTTTTTTGTTTTTTGTTTTTTGTTTTTTTAACCTCAGGTGGTCCACCAAAAGAGGGATTCCAGAGCAGAGTCGTGGGTGGGGGCAACTGCACAACCAGAACTCTGGTTAACATTGGGACCTAAGAACATGGCAAGCCCTATATGTGGGCTATTGGTCCAAACACTGAGAGGCCTTCCTTGAGGATAGGTCTCACACTGAGTTTCACAATGTGTTTTTGTGCCCAAGGAGCCCCTCAAGTCAGGGCGTGGCCTAATGTACCATGCTGGTTTCTCCTACACTGAACGTTGCACAGTATGGGAACCACAAGTTTTCTGGCAATGGGGAAGATGGAGTTCTAATTTCTGCAACACTTTCACTCCTGGACTGTGATTGGATTTAAGGTCTAGGTTCTGAAGCCTGAAAACTGTGGTTGGGAAGAGATGAAGCCCTAAGGCCATGGTGTGTCTGATGTGCTCAGTGTTCGGCCAGCTGTTGAGTGTGGGTTGGGAGGTGCAGGCTCAGGCTGTGGCAGACAGGGAATTAGTGCCCAGGCTAGACTGTATCATTGGGGTGCAGTCGAGTTTCGTGCAGGATAGTACTCATTTGTGGTTACTGGGTAGCCCCAGAGGGCAACGTTTTTCTTCTGGAGGGAAGACACAGTGCCACATAGTGTCTCCAGAATTCCCAAACTGGAAGGCTTGTGGGCCAGGAGTGTGAGGAAAAAATTCTGAGAACACAAGCCAGACTTAGATTTCGGGGTGAGGGGACGGCAGGCACCCTCTGCAGAGATGATTCGAGATCCCGGATACCTGAAGACAGAGCTAGGATCAGACGTTTTCTTAGGTCGGAATTTCTTTCCATGACGGCCCCTTCATGAAGGGAAGGGTGTCACGAGGACATGGAGGTTTTCCCACGATGGAAATTGTGAGATGCTCCAAACCACAATAATTCCTTCTGTGGGACAGTCAAGACATGTTGGATGGCTCCAGGACATCTCATAAGGAAGTTATCCAGAGCAGGGTTCTAAGGATGGATGCCTGGGCAGCCTGCCTCCCATTCCAGGTGTCTCATAGAGCCAAGGCAAGTTCGATCTGCTGGATCTAGGGGAGCAACCGAGGCGGGTGTTTTGAAATGGGTGAGTTGAGGATGGGTCATAATGTGCATTTGTGTCCATGTAGACCTTGGAATGGGGTGCTTGATCCGGGGCCTTGAGGGATGTTTATAACCGGAGGTTTTGATGGAGCTCTAAAGAGTATGTTTCCTATGTAGAGAAGAGAATTGTTTTGATGAGTGCCTAAGTAATCTCCCATATGCTGGTATTGGAAACCAGGCCTCTGAGGAGAGATGACTGGAATCAAAAGCAATGGATCTGATTAGGGCCTAAGTGCCTGTCCAGTTCAATCTTATTCTATGGGGATATCTGTCTCTGGGTCTGAGTGGAGGTGGTTTCCTAACATGTGAAAGATCATCCCTGTTTGTCCTGGGCAGCCAAAACAATTCGGATGGCCTGGGGGAATTTGGAGGATTCTCCTAATCTATAGGGTTGTGGCCAATGGAAATGGCAGAATTCCCCTGGAGAGTGAAGCCACAGTCCTGTGGTGTGGCTCCAGGGGCCCAGCTTGGATGGTGTGTGGGCCAGGACTGTGAAGACAGAAGTCTGAAAACACAAACTCTGCTTAGGTTTGGCGATGTATGTATGAAGGCTCGATCTACAGACCGTGAGAATTTTCCGGGCTATGAACAAAGGGCGAGTATGTGGCGCTTGCTCAGGCTTTTGTCTCTGGATTTTGTGTCAATGGTGGCCGTGGAATGTCGGGGTGTCCTCAAGGGCCATGGACAATTCTTTCTCTGGTGATTTGGCCTGATCCCAAGGGTTTGGGATCATTCTGTGGATGGGAAGAGTCCTTTCTGTATTTTTTTTTTTTTACCTCAGGTGTCCCACCAAAGACGGATTCCAGAGTAGAGCCCTGAGTAGGGGTGACTAGACATCTCGAACTCAGGTTGAGATTGGGGGACTAGGGGCTTGGCAAGCCCCATATGTGGGCTGTTGTTCCAGTCACTAAGAGGCTTTACATGAGGATAGGGCTCACGCTGAGGGTCACAATGTGTGTTTGTGCACATTGTGGCCCTCAGGGATAGGTGGGGCCTCATAGTCCATGCTGCTTTCTCCTACAATGAACATTGGACAACATGCCAACCACTAGGTTTCTTGCCAAGGCGAAGGAGAAGTTCTGATTCTTGCATCACGTTAAATCCTGAGCAGTGAGTGGAGATAAGGTCTAGGTTCTGATGGTGAAAACTGAGGTTGGGTAGAGATGATGGCCTAAAGCCATTGTGGGTGTGATATGCTCTGTGTACGGCCAGCTGTCTGGGTGTTGGACTGGAGGTCTGCCCTCAGGCTGTGTCAGACAGGGCTTTAGTGCACAGGCTAGACTGTATAATTGGGGTATGGTCGAGTGGCATGCAGGTTGTTACTCATTTGGTGTTTCTGGTTAGCCCTATAGGGCAACATTTTTCTTCTGGAGGGCAGGCAGAGTGCTGCATTGTGTCTCCAGAATTGCCAAACTGGAGGGGTGTGGCCAGGATTGTGAGGAAGGCAGTCTGAAAACACAAGCTAGCACGAGTTTTGGGGCCAAGAGCATGGCAGGCCCACTCTGCAGAGGCTGAATCGAGATCTCCTGCAGTTGAGGTCAGGGCGAGTATCAGATGTTGCCTCAAGCTGGAGTTTGTGTCCATGACGGCCCCTTCCTGAAGGGGGTGGGGGCGTCATGAGGCCAGGGAGGTTTCCCTACGCTTGGAGTTGTGAGCTGCTCCAAACTTCAAAGTTTCCTTCTTCAGGACAGTCGAGTACGATTGGATGGTTCCAGGATGCCCCATACAGAAAGACTCGCGAGCAGGGCCCTAAGCATGGATGCCCAGAAACGCCAACTCACCTTCACATTGCCTGGTCGAGACAAGGCACGCTCAATCTGCGGGCTCTTGGGTGAGCTACCCAGAAGCCTGAGTTTAAATGGACTCTCCTGAGGATGAGTCATAATGTGGGTTGGTGGCCATGGAGACCTTGGAATGTGGCAGTAGCTAAGGGACTCTGCAGGATTCTCCAACCCGAAGGGCTTGACACAACTCCAACAAGGAAGCTTCCCATGTGGAGATGAGAGGTCTTCTGTCTGGTGCCTCAGGAAAGCCCCGTATGCTGGTCTTCGAACCCAGGCCTCTGAGGAGTGATACCTTGACACCAAAGCAAGAGTTCATAATAGGGCCTAGGGGCCTGTCTGGTTCAATCTTCTGTCTCTGCGGATATCTGTCTGTGTGTCTGCATGGAGGTAGTAGTTGCTCAGCTTGTGTCATAATGCCCCTATTTGTCCAGTGCGGCTTGCGGTAGTGGGATGTCCTTGGGGACCTTGAGGTTTCTACTATTTTGTAGAGTTGTGGCCAATGGAATGGGCAGTTTCTTAGGAGAGAGCAGGCACAGTTCTGTGGTGTGGCTCCAGAGACCACAGCCTGGGGGCTGTGTGGGCCATGTCTGTGCAGACAGATTTCCAAAAACCCTAACTCAGCTCAGGTTTGGGGCCGAGGTTACGGCAGGCCTGATCTACAGTCCATGAGGGGAGCTCCTCTGGATATGAAAGAAGGGTGAGAGGGAGGCAGTCGCTCAGGCTTTTGTCTCTGGATGTTTTGTCCACAATTGCCGTTTAATGTAGGAGTTGCCTCATGGGTCGTAGAAGTCTCCCTCTCTGGTAGTTTGTCCAGCCCCCAAGAGTTTGGGGTCATTCTGTGGGAAGGGAAGTGTCCTGTTTTCTGCTTCATGTGTCCCCCCAGTAGAGGGATTCTAGAGCATAGCAGTGGGTACTGACAACTGGAATACTCGCCTTCTGGTTAAGCCTGGGGGCCTATGGATATGACAAGTCCCATATGCAGGATCTTGTTCCAGCCACTGAGAGGCGTTACTTTAATACAGGACTCACGCTGCAGGTCACAATGCATGTCTGTGTCCTAGGCGGCCCTCAAGCCCTGGCGTGGCCTTTCGGACAATGCAGGTTTTCCCACATTGAACGTTGGACAACATGCCAACCACAAGGTTTTTGGCCATGGGGAAAGAGGAATTCCAATTTCTGCATCACGTTCACCCCTGGGCAGTGAATGGAGATAAGGTCTAGGTTCTGAAGCCTGAAAACCGAGGTTGGGAAGAGATGACGACCTACAGCCATAGTGGGTCCTATGTGTCCAGGTTGGGGCCAGCTGTCTGGGTGTCGTTTGGGATGTCTTGTCTCAGGCTGTGCCAGACAGGGCATTAGTATACAGGGTGGGCTGTATAATTGCTTTACAATCGAGTGGCATGCATTAGAAAATCATTTGGGGTTTCTTATTAGCAGCATAGGGCAAAGTTTTTCTTCTGGAGGGCAGGCAGAGTGCTGCATTGTGGCTTCAGAATTCCCAAACTGGAGGGCTTGTGGGCCAGGAGAGTGAGGACGGAAGTCTGAGAACACAAGCTAGGCTTAGGTTTCGGGGCAAGGACATGGCAGGCACACTCTGCAGAGCTGAATTGAGATCTCATGCGTCTGAAGTCAGGTCGAGTTTCAGACTTTGGCTCAGGTTTGAGTTCCTGTCCATGTTGGCCCCTTCAGGAAGGGGGGGCATTATGAGGCCATGGGGGTTTTTCCACTATTGGAGTTGTGAGATGCTCCACACCGCAAGGATTCCTTCTGTGGGACAATTAAGATTTTTTGGATGGCTCCAGGACGTCTTATAAGGTATTTTTCCAGAACAGGGTTCTAAGTATGGATGCCTGGGCAGCAAGCCTCACATTCCAATTGTCTCCTAGCAACAAGAAACGTTTGATCTGCTGGCTTTGGGTAGCAACAGAGGGGGCTGAGTTGAAATGGACTTTCCTGAGGATGGTCTTAATGTTGGTTTGAGTCCATGGAGACCTTGGTATGGGGCAGTGGCACCAGGGCCCTGAAGGATTCTCCTAACCAGAGGTTATGACAAAGCTCCAATGAGCAAGTTTCCATGGGGAGACGAGATTTGTTCTTATTGGTGCCTCAGGAAACCACCATATGCTGGTATTGGAAACGAGGCCTCTGAGGAGAGATGCCTGGAAACCAAAGCAATGGATCTGATTAGGGCCTAGGGGCCTGTCCGGCTCAATATTCTTCTCTGGGGACATCTGTTGTCTGAGTGGAGTTTGTTACTCAGCTGGTTTGAGATCACCCCTGTTTGTCATGGGCGGCCTACACTATTGGGATGGCCTCGGTAACTTTGGAGGTTTTTCCTAATTTGCAAGGTTGTGGCCAATGGAATGGGAAGAATTCCCTTGAAAGGGAAGCACAGTCCTGATGTGTGGCTCCAGGGACCCAAGTGTGGAGCGTGTGTGGTCCAGGGCTATTTGGACAAAAGTCTGAAAACACAAACTCCACTTAGGTTGTGGGATGTAGGTATGGCCGGCCCAATCTATAGACCGTGAGGAGACCTCTTCGGGATATGAACAAAGGGCGAATGTGAGCTGCTTGCTCATGCTTATTTTTTTTTTTTTTCTGTAAATGTGTCACCGATTGCCATGGAATGTCGGGGTGTCCTCATGGGCCATCGATGAGGCTCCCTTTCTGGGGATTTGACCCGATCCCAAGAGTTTGGGGTCATTCTGTGGGAAGGGAGGAGGCCTTTCTGTTTTTTTTTTTGTTTGTTTGTTTGTTTGTTTGTTTTGTTGTTTTTTTTTTTTTTAACCTTGGTGGACCACCAAAAGAGGGATTCCAGAGCAGAGTGGTGTGGGGGCAACAGGACAACCAGACCTCTGGTTAACATTGGGACCTAAGAACATGGCAAGCCCCTTATTTGGGCTCTTGGTCCAGACACTGAGAGGCCTTCCTTGAGGATAGGTCTCACACTGAGTTTCACAATGTGTTTTTGTGCCCAAGGAGCCCCTCAAGTCAGGGCGTGGCCTAATGTACCATGCTGGTTTCTCCTACACTGAACGTTGCACAGTATGGGAACCACAAGTTTTCTGGCAATGGGGAAGATGGAGTTCTAATTTCTGCAACACTTTCACTCCTGGAATGTGATTGGATTTAAGGTCTAAGTTCTGAAGCCTGAAAACTGAGGTTGGGAAGAGATGAAGCCCTAAGGCCATGGTGTGTCTGATGTGCTCAGTGTTCGGCCAGCTGTTGAGTGTGGGTTGGGAGGTGCAGGCTCAGGCTGTGGCAGACAGGGAATTAGTGCCCAGGCTAGACTGTATCATTGGGGTGCAGTCGAGTTTCGTGCAGGATGGTACTCATTTGTGGTTACTGGGTAGCCCCAGAGGGCAACGTTTTTCTTCTGGAGGGAAGAAACAGTGCCACATAGTGGCTGCAGAACTCTCAAACTGGATGGCTTGTGGGCCAGGAGTGTGAGGAAAAAATTCTGAGAACACAAGCCTGACTTAGATTTCGGGGTGAGGGGACGGCAGGCACCCTCTGCAGAGGTGATTCGAGATCCCGTATACCTGAAGACAGCGCTAGGATCAGACGTTGGCTTACGTCGGTGTTTCTGTCCATGAAGGCCCCTTCTTGAAGGGGAGGGTGTCACGAGGACATGGAGGTTTTCCCACGATGGGAATTGTGAGATGCTCCAAACCGCAATGATTCCTTCTGTGGGACAGTCGAGACCTGTTGGATGGCTCCAGGACATCCCATAAGGAAGTTATCCAGAGCAGGGTTCTAAGGATGGATGCCTGGGCAGCCTGCCTCCCATTCCAGGTGTCTCATAGAGCCAAGCCAAGTTCGATCTGCTGGATATAGGGGAGCAACCGAGGCGGGTGTTTTGAAATGAGTGAGTTGAGGATGGGTCATAATGTGCATTTGTGTCCATGTAGACCTTGGAATGGGGTGCTTGATCCGGGGCCTTGAGGGATGTTCATAACCGGAGGTTTTGATGGAGCTCTAAAGAGTATGTTTCCTATGTAGAGAGAGAATTGTTTTGATGAATGCCTAAGGAATCTCCCATATGCTGGTATTGGAAACCAGGCCTCTGAGGAGAGATGACTGGAATCAAAAGCAATGGATCTGATTAGTGCCTCAGTGCCCGTCCAGTTCAATCTTATTCTATGGGGATATCTGTCTCTGGGTCTGAGTGGAGGTGGTTTCCTAACTTGTGAAAGATCATCCCTGTGTGTCCTGGGCAGCCAACACAATTCGGATGGCCTGGGGGAGTTTGGAGGATTCTCCTAATCTATAGGGTTGTGGCCAATGGAAATGGCAGAATTCCCCTGGAGAATGAAGCCACAGTCCTGAGGTGTGGCTCCAGGGGACCCAGCTTGGATGGTGTGTGGACCAGGACTGTGGGGACAGAAGTCTGAAAACACAAACTCTGCTTAGGTATGGGGATGTATGTATGAAGGCTCGATCTACAGACCGAGAGAATTTTCCAGGCTATGAACAAAGGGCGAGTATATGGCGCTTGCTCAGGGTTTTGTCCTTGGATTTTGTGTCAATGGTGGCCGTGGAATGTCGGGGTGTCCTCAAGGGCCATGGACAATTCTTTCTCTGGTGATTTGGCCTGGTCCCAAGGGGTTGGGATCATTCTGTGGATGGGAAGAGTCCTTGCTGTAATTTTTTTTTTTTTTTTACCTCAGATGTACCACCAAAAAGGGATTCCAGAGTAGAGCATTGAGTAGGGGTGACTAGACATCTCGAACTCTGGTTGAGATTGGGGGACTAGGGGCTTGGCAAGCCCCATATGTGGGCTGTTGTTCCAGTCACTAAGAGGCTTTACATGAGGATAGGGCTCACGCTGAGGGTCACAATGTGTGTTTGTGCAGATTGTGGCCCTCAGGGATAGGTGGGGCCTCATATTCCATGCTGCTTTCTCCTACAATGAACATTGGACAACATGCCAACCACTAGGTTTCTTGCCAAGGCGAACGAGAAGTTCTGATTCTTGCATCACGTTCACTACTGAGCAGTGAGTGGAGATAAGTTCAAGGTTCTGAAGGTGAAAACTGAGGTTGGGTAGAGATGATGGCCTAAAGCCATTGTGGGTGTGATATGCTCTGTGTATGGCCAGTTGTCTGGGTGTTGGACTGGAGGTCTGCCCTCAGGCTCTGTCAGACAGGGCTTTAGTGCACAGGCTTGACTGTATGATTGGGGTATGGTCGAGTGGCATGCAGGTTGTTACTCATTTGGCGTTTCTGGTTAGCCCTATAGGGCAACATTTTTCTTCTGGAGGGCAGGCAAAGTGCTGCATTGTGTCTCCAAAATTGCCAAACTGGAGGGGTGTGGCCAGGATTGTGAGGAAGGAAGTCTGAAAACACAAGCTAGCACGAGTTTTGGGGCCAAGATCATGGCAGGCCCACTCTGCAAAGGCTGAATCGAGATCTCCTGCAGGTGAGGTCAGGGCGAGTATCAGATGTTGCCTCAAGCTGGAGTTTGTGTCCATGACGGCCCCTTCCTGAAGGGGGTGGAGGCGTCATGAGGCCAGGGAGGTTTCCCTACGCTGGGAGTTGTGAGCTGCTCCATACTTCAAAGTTTCCTTCTTCAGGACAGTCGAGTACTATTGGATGGTTCCAGGATGCCCCATACAGAAAGACTCGAGAGCAGGGCCCTAAGCATGGATGCCGAGAAACGCCAACTCACCTTCCCATTGCCTGGTCGAGACAAGGCACGCTCAATCTGCGGGCTCTTGGGTGAGCTACCCAGAAGGCTGAGTTTAAATGGACTCTGCTGAGGATGAGTCATAATGTGGGTTGGTGGCGATGGAGACTGTGGAATGTGGCAGTAGCTAAGGGACTCTGCAGGATTCTCCAACCCGAAGGGCTTGACACAACTCCAACAAGGAAGCTTCCCATGTGGAGATGAGAGGTCTTCTGTCTGGTGCCTCAGGAAAGCCCCGTATGCTGGTCTTCGAACCCAGGCCTCTGAGGAGTGATACCTGGACACCAAAGCAAGAGTTCATAATAGGGCCTAGAAGCCTGTCTGGTTCAATCTTCTGTCTCTGCGGATATCTGTCTGTGTGTCTGCATGGAGGTAGTAGTTGCTCAGCTTGTGTCATAATGCCCCTATTTGTCCAGTGCGGCTTGCGGTAGTGGGATGTCCTTGGGGACCTTGAGGTTTCTACTATTTTGTAGAGTTGTGGCCAATGGAATGGGCAGTTTCTTAAGAGAGAGCAGGCACAGTACTGTGGTGTGGCTCCAGTGACCCCAGCCTGGGGGCTGTGTGGGCCATGGCTGTGCAGACAGACATCCAAAAACCCTAACTCAGCTCAGGTTTGGGGCCGAGGTTACGGCAGGCCTGATCTACAGTCCATGAGGGGAGGTCCTCTGGATATGAAAGAAGGGTGATAGGGAGGCAGACGCTCAGGCTTTTGTCTCTGGATGATTTGTCCACAATGGCCGTTTAATGTAGGAGTTGCCTCATGGGTCGTAGAAGTCTCCCTCTCTGGTAGTTTGTCCAGCCCCCAAGAGTTTGGGGTCATTCTGTGGGAAGGGAAGTGTCCTGTTTTCTGCTTCATGTGTCCCCCCAGTAGAGGGATTCTAGAGCATAGCAGTGGGTACTGACAACTGGAATTCTCGCCCTCTGGTTAAGCATGGGGGCCTATGGATATGACAAGCCCCATATGCAGGATCTTGGTCCAGCCACTGAGAGGCGTTACTTTAATACGGGACTCACGCTGCAGGTCACAATGCATGTCTGTGCCCTAGGCGGCCCTCAAGCACTGGCGTGGCCTTTCGGACAATGCAGGTTTTCCCACATTGAACGTTGGACAACATGCCAACCACAAGGTTTCTGGCCATGGGGAAGGAGGAATTCTAATTTCTGCATCTCGTTCACCCCTGGGCAGTGATTGGAGATAAGGTCTAGGTTCTGAAGCCTGAATACCGAGGTTGGGAAGAGATGACGACCTACAGCCATAGCGGGTCCTATGTGTCCAGGTTGGGGCCAGGTGTCTGGGTGTCGTTTGGGATGTTTTGTCTCAGGCTGTGCCAGACAGGGCATTAGTATACAGGGTGGGCTGTATAATTGCTTTACAATCGAGTGGCATGCATTAGAAAATCATTTGGGGTTTCTTATTAGCAGCATAGGGCAAAGTTTTTCTTCTGGAGGGCAGGCAGAGTGCTGCATTGTGGCTTCGGAATTCCCAAACTGGAGGGCTTGTGGGCCAGGAGAGTGAGGACAGAAGTCTGAGAACACAAGCTAGGCTTAGGTTTCGGGGCAAGGACATGGCAGGCACACTCTGCAGAGCTGAATTGAGATCTCATGCGTCTGAAGTCAGGTCGAGGTTCAGACTTTGGCTCAGGTTTGAGTTCCTGTCCATGTTGGCCCCATCAAGAAGGGGGGGGGCATTATGAGGCCATGGGGGTTTTCCCACTATTGGAGTTGTGAGATGCTCCAAACCGCAAGGATTCCTTCTGTGGGACAATTAAGATTTGTTGGATGGCTCCAGGACGTCTTATAAGGTATTTTTCCAGAACAGGGTTCTAAGTATGGATGCCTGGGCAGCCAGCCTCACATTCCAATTGTCTCCTAGCAACAAGAAACGTTTGATCTGCTGGCTTGGGGTAGCAACAGAGTGGGCTGAGTTGATATGGACTTTCCTGAGGATGGTCTTAATGGTGGTTTGAGTCCATGGAGACCTTGGTAAGGGGCAGTGGCACCAGGGCCCTGAAGGATTCTCCTAACCAGAGGTTATGACAAAGCTCCAATGAGCAAGTTTCCATGGGGAGACGAGATTTGTTCTTATTGGTGCCTCAGGAAACCACCATATGCTGGTATTGGAAACGAGGCCTCTGAGGAGAGATGCCTGGAAACCAAAGCAATGGATCTGATTAGGGCCTAGGGGCCTGTCCGGTTCAATATTCTTCTCTGGGGACATCTGTTGTCTGAGTGGAGCTAGTTGCTCAGCTGGTTTGAGATCACCCCTGTTTGTCATGGGCGGCCTACACTATTGGGATGGCCTCGGTGACTTTGGAGGTTTTTCCTAATTTGCAAGGTTGTGGCCAATGGAATGGGAAGAATTCCCTTGAAAGGGAAGCACAGTCCTGAGGTGTGGCTCCAGGGACGGAAGTGTGGAGCGTGTGTGGTCCAGCGCTATTTGGACAAAAGTCTGAAAACACAAACTCCTCTTAGGTTGGGGGATGTAGGTATGGCCGGCCCCATCTATAGACCGTGAGGAGACCTCTTCGGGATATGAACAAAGGGCGAATGTGATGTGCATGCTCATGGTTTTCTTTTTTTTTTTTTTCTGGAAATGTGTCACCGATTGCCATGGAATGTCGCGGTGTCCTCATGGTCCATCGATGAGGCTCCCTTTCTGGGGATTTGACCCGATCCCAAAAGATTGGGGTCATTCTGTGGGAAGGGAGGAGGCCTTTTTTTTGTTTGTTTATTTTTTTTTTTGTTTTTTGTTTTTTGTTTTTTTAACCTCAGGTGGTCCACCAAAAGAGGGATTCCAGAGCAGAGTCGTGGGTGGGGGCAACTGCACAACCAGAACTCTGGTTAACATTGGGACCTTAGAACATGGCAAGCCCTATATGTGGGCTATTGGTCCAAACACTGAGAGGCCTTCCTTGAGGATAGGTCTCACACTGAGTTTCACAATGTGTTTTTGTGCCCAAGGAGCCCCTCAAGTCAGGGCGTGGCCTAATGTACCATGCTGGTTTCTCCTACACTGAACGTTGCACAGTATGGGAACCACAAGTTTTCTGGCAATGGGGAAGATGGAGTTCTAATTTCTGCAACACTTTCACTCCTGGACTGTGATTGGATTTAAGGTCTAGGTTCTGAAGCCTGAAAACTGTGGTTGGGAAGAGATGAAGCCCTAAGGCCATGGTGTGTCTGATGTGCTCAGTGTTCGGCCAGCTGTTGAGTGTGGGTTGGGAGGTGCAGGCTCAGGCTGTGGCAGACAGGGAATTAGTGCCCAGGCTAGACTGTATCATTGGGGTGCAGTCGAGTTTCGTGCAGGATAGTACTCATTTGTGGTTACTGGGTAGCCCCAGAGGGCAACGTTTTTCTTCTGGAGGGAAGACACAGTGCCACATAGTGTCTCCAGAATTCCCAAACTGGAAGGCTTGTGGGCCAGGAGTGTGAGGAAAAAATTCTGAGAACACAAGCCAGACTTAGATTTCGGGGTGAGGGGACGGCAGGCACCCTCTGCAGAGATGATTCGAGATCCCGGATACCTGAAGACAGAGTTAGGATCAGACGTTTTCTTAGGTCGGAATTTCTTTCCATGACGGCCCCTTCATGAAGGGAAGGGTGTCACGAGGACATGGAGGTTTTCCCACGATGGAAATTGTGAGATGCTCCAAACCACAATAATTCCTTCTGTGGGACAGTCAAGACATGTTGGATGGCTCCAGGACATCTCATAAGGAAGTTATCCAGAGCAGGGTTCTAAGGATGGATGCCTGGGCAGCCTGCCTCCCATTCCAGGTGTCTCATAGAGCCAAGGCAAGTTCGATCTGCTGGATCTAGGGGAGCAACCGAGGCGGGTGTTTTGAAATGGGTGAGTTGAGGATGGGTCATAATGTGCATTTGTGTCCATGTAGACCTTGGAATGGGGTGCTTGATCCGGGGCCTTGAGGGATGTTTATAACCGGAGGTTTTGATGGAGCTCTAAAGAGTATGTTTCCTATGTAGAGAAGAGAATTGTTTTGATGAGTGCCTAAGTAATCTCCCATATGCTGGTATTGGAAACCAGGCCTCTGAGGAGAGATGACTGGAATCAAAAGCAATGGATCTGATTAGGGCCTAAGTGCCTGTCCAGTTCAATCTTATTCTATGGGGATATCTGTCTCTGGGTCTGAGTGGAGGTGGTTTCCTAACATGTGAAAGATCATCCCTGTTTGTCCTGGGCAGCCAAAACAATTCGGATGGCCTGGGGGAATTTGGAGGATTCTCCTAATCTATAGGGTTGTGGCCAATGGAAATGGCAGAATTCCCCTGGAGAGTGAAGCCACAGTCCTGTGGTGTGGCTCCAGGGGCCCAGCTTGGATGGTGTGTGGGCCAGGACTGTGAAGACAGAAGTCTGAAAACACAAACTCTGCTTAGGTTTGGCGATGTATGTATGAAGGCTCGATCTACAGACCGTGAGAATTTTCCGGGCTATGAACAAAGGGCGAGTATGTGGCGCTTGCTCAGGCTTTTGTCTCTGGATTTTGTGTCAATGGTGGCCGTGGAATGTCGGGGTGTCCTCAAGGGCCATGGACAATTCTTTCTCTGGTGATTTGGCCTGATCCCAAGGGTTTGGGATCATTCTGTGGATGGGAAGAGTCCTTTCTGTATTTTTTTTTTTTTACCTCAGGTGTCCCACCAAAGACGGATTCCAGAGTAGAGCCCTGAGTAGGGGTGACTAGACATCTCGAACTCAGGTTGAGATTGGGGGACTAGGGGCTTGGCAAGCCCCATATGTGGGCTGTTGTTCCAGTCACTAAGAGGCTTTACATGAGGATAGGGCTCACGCTGAGGGTCACAATGTGTGTTTGTGCACATTGTGGCCCTCAGGGATAGGTGGGGCCTCATAGTCCATGCTGCTTTCTCCTACAATGAACATTGGACAACATGCCAACCACTAGGTTTCTTGCCAAGGCGAAGGAGAAGTTCTGATTCTTGCATCACGTTAAATCCTGAGCAGTGAGTGGAGATAAGGTCTAGGTTCTGATGGTGAAAACTGAGGTTGGGTAGAGATGATGGCCTAAAGCCATTGTGGGTGTGATATGCTCTGTGTACGGCCAGCTGTCTGGGTGTTGGACTGGAGGTCTGCCCTCAGGCTGTGTCAGACAGGGCTTTAGTGCACAGGCTAGACTGTATAATTGGGGTATGGTCGAGTGGCATGCAGGTTGTTACTCATTTGGTGTTTCTGGTTAGCCCTATAGGGCAACATTTTTCTTCTGGAGGGCAGGCAGAGTGCTGCATTGTGTCTCCAGAATTGCCAAACTGGAGGGGTGTGGCCAGGATTGTGAGGAAGGCAGTCTGAAAACACAAGCTAGCACGAGTTTTGGGGCCAAGAGCATGGCAGGCCCACTCTGCAGAGGCTGAATCGAGATCTCCTGCAGTTGAGGTCAGGGCGAGTATCAGATGTTGCCTCAAGCTGGAGTTTGTGTCCATGACGGCCCCTTCCTGAAGGGGGTGGGGGCGTCATGAGGCCAGGGAGGTTTCCCTACGCTTGGAGTTGTGAGCTGCTCCAAACTTCAAAGTTTCCTTCTTCAGGACAGTCGAGTACGATTGGATGGTTCCAGGATGCCCCATACAGAAAGACTCGCGAGCAGGGCCCTAAGCATGGATGCCCAGAAACGCCAACTCACCTTCACATTGCCTGGTCGAGACAAGGCACGCTCAATCTGCGGGCTCTTGGGTGAGCTACCCAGAAGCCTGAGTTTAAATGGACTCTCCTGAGGATGAGTCATAATGTGGGTTGGTGGCCATGGAGACCTTGGAATGTGGCAGTAGCTAAGGGACTCTGCAGGATTCTCCAACCCGAAGGGCTTGACACAACTCCAACAAGGAAGCTTCCCATGTGGAGATGAGAGGTCTTCTGTCTGGTGCCTCAGGAAAGCCCCGTATGCTGGTCTTCGAACCCAGGCCTCTGAGGAGTGATACCTTGACACCAAAGCAAGAGTTCATAATAGGGCCTAGGGGCCTGTCTGGTTCAATCTTCTGTCTCTGCGGATATCTGTCTGTGTGTCTGCATGGAGGTAGTAGTTGCTCAGCTTGTGTCATAATGCCCCTATTTGTCCAGTGCGGCTTGCGGTAGTGGGATGTCCTTGGGGACCTTGAGGTTTCTACTATTTTGTAGAGTTGTGGCCAATGGAATGGGCAGTTTCTTAGGAGAGAGCAGGCACAGTTCTGTGGTGTGGCTCCAGAGACCACAGCCTGGGGGCTGTGTGGGCCATGTCTGTGCAGACAGATTTCCAAAAACCCTAACTCAGCTCAGGTTTGGGGCCGAGGTTACGGCAGGCCTGATCTACAGTCCATGAGGGGAGCTCCTCTGGATATGAAAGAAGGGTGAGAGGGAGGCAGTCGCTCAGGCTTTTGTCTCTGGATGTTTTGTCCACAATTGCCGTTTAATGTAGGAGTTGCCTCATGGGTCGTAGAAGTCTCCCTCTCTGGTAGTTTGTCCAGCCCCCAAGAGTTTGGGGTCATTCTGTGGGAAGGGAAGTGTCCTGTTTTCTGCTTCATGTGTCCCCCCAGTAGAGGGATTCTAGAGCATAGCAGTGGGTACTGACAACTGGAATACTCGCCTTCTGGTTAAGCCTGGGGGCCTATGGATATGACAAGTCCCATATGCAGGATCTTGTTCCAGCCACTGAGAGGCGTTACTTTAATACAGGACTCACGCTGCAGGTCACAATGCATGTCTGTGCCCTAGGCGGCCCTCAAGCACTGGCGTGGCCTTTCGGACAATGCAGGTTTTCCCACATTGAACGTTGGACAACATGCCAACCACAAGGTTTTTGGCCATGGGGAAAGAGGAATTCCAATTTCTGCATCACGTTCACCCCTGGGCAGTGAATGGAGATAAGGTCTAGGTTCTGAAGCCTGAAAACCGAGGTTGGGAAGAGATGACGACCTACAGCCATAGTGGGTCCTATGTGTCCAGGTTGGGGCCAGCTGTCTGGGTGTCGTTTGGGATGTCTTGTCTCAGGCTGTGCCAGACAGGGCATTAGTATACAGGGTGGGCTGTATAATTGCTTTACAATCGAGTGGCATGCATTAGAAAATCATTTGGGGTTTCTTATTAGCAGCATAGGGCAAAGTTTTTCTTCTGGAGGGCAGGCAGAGTGCTGCATTGTGGCTTCAGAATTCCCAAACTGGAGGGCTTGTGGGCCAGGAGAGTGAGGACGGAAGTCTGAGAACACAAGCTAGGCTTAGGTTTCGGGGCAAGGACATGGCAGGCACACTCTGCAGAGCTGAATTGAGATCTCATGCGTCTGAAGTCAGGTCGAGTTTCAGACTTTGGCTCAGGTTTGAGTTCCTGTCCATGTTGGCCCCTTCAGGAAGGGGGGGCATTATGAGGCCATGGGGGTTTTTCCACTATTGGAGTTGTGAGATGCTCCACACCACAAGGATTCCTTCTGTGGGACAATTAAGATTTTTTGGATGGCTCCAGGACGTCTTATAAGGTATTTTTCCAGAACAGGGTTCTAAGTATGGATGCCTGGGCAGCAAGCCTCACATTCCAATTGTCTCCTAGCAACAAGAAACGTTTGATCTGCTGGCTTTGGGTAGCAACAGAGGGGGCTGAGTTGAAATGGACTTTCCTGAGGATGGTCTTAATGTTGGTTTGAGTCCATGGAGACCTTGGTATGGGGCAGTGGCACCAGGGCCCTGAAGGATTCTCCTAACCAGAGGTTATGACAAAGCTCCAATGAGCAAGTTTCCATGGGGAGACGAGATTTGTTCTTATTGGTGCCTCAGGAAACCACCATATGCTGGTATTGGAAACGAGGCCTCTGAGGAGAGATGCCTGGAAACCAAAGCAATGGATCTGATTAGGGCCTAGGGGCCTGTCCGGCTCAATATTCTTCTCTGGGGACATCTGTTGTCTGAGTGGAGTTTGTTACTCAGCTGGTTTGAGATCACCCCTGTTTGTCATGGGCGGCCTACACTATTGGGATGGCCTCGGTAACTTTGGAGGTTTTTCCTAATTTGCAAGGTTGTGGCCAATGGAATGGGAAGAATTCCCTTGAAAGGGAAGCACAGTCCTGATGTGTGGCTCCAGGGACCCAAGTGTGGAGCGTGTGTGGTCCAGGGCTATTTGGACAAAAGTCTGAAAACACAAACTCCACTTAGGTTGTGGGATGTAGGTATGGCCGGCCCGATCTATAGACCGTGAGGAGACCTCTTCGGGATATGAACAAAGGGCGAATGTGAGCTGCTTGCTCATGCTTATTTTTTTTTTTTTCTGTAAATGTGTCACCGATTGCCATGGAATGTCGGGGTGTCCTCATGGGCCATCGATGAGGCTCCCTTTCTGGGGATTTGAACCGATCCCAAGAGTTTGGGGTCATTCTGTGGGAAGGGAGGAGGCCTTTCTGTTTTTTTTTTTTTTGTTTGTTTGTTTGTTTGTTTTTTTTGTTGTTTTTTTTTTTTTAACCTTGGTGGACCACCAAAAGAGGGATTCCAGAGCAGAGTCGTGTGTGGGGGCAACAGGACAACCAGACCTCTGGTTAACATTGGGACCTAAGAACATGGCAAGCCCCTTATTTGGGCTCTTGGTCCAGACACTGAGAGGCCTTCCTTGAGGATAGGTCTCACACTGAGTTTCACAATGTGTTTTTGTGCCCAAGGAGCCCCTCAAGTCAGGGCGTGGCCTAATGTACCATGCTGGTTTCTCCTACACTGAACGTTGCACAGTATGGGAACCACAAGTTTTCTGGCAATGGGGAAGATGGAGTTCTAATTTCTGCAACACTTTCACTCCTGGAATGTGATTGGATTTAAGGTCTAAGTTCTGAAGCCTGAAAACTGAGGTTGGGAAGAGATGAAGCCCTAAGGCCATGGTGTGTCTGATGTGCTCAGTGTTCGGCCAGCTGTTGAGTGTGGGTTGGGAGGTGCAGGCTCAGGCTGTGGCAGACAGGGAATTAGTGCCCAGGCTAGACTGTATCATTGGGGTGCAGTCGAGTTTCGTGCAGGATGGTACTCATTTGTGGTTACTGGGTAGCCCCAGAGGGCAACGTTTTTCTTCTGGAGGGAAGAAACAGTGCCACATAGTGGCTGCAGAACTCTCAAACTGGATGGCTTGTGGGCCAGGAGTGTGAGGAAAAAATTCTGAGAACACAAGCCTGACTTAGATTTCGGGGTGAGGGGACGGCAGGCACCCTCTGCAGAGGTGATTCGAGATCCCGTATACCTGAAGACAGCGCTAGGATCAGACGTTGGCTTACGTCGGTGTTTCTGTCCATGAAGGCCCCTTCTTGAAGGGGAGGGTGTCACGAGGACATGGAGGTTTTCCCACGATGGGAATTGTGAGATGCTCCAAACCGCAATGATTCCTTCTGTGGGACAGTCGAGACCTGTTGGATGGCTCCAGGACATCCCATAAGGAAGTTATCCAGAGCAGGGTTCTAAGGATGGATGCCTGGGCAGCCTGCCTCCCATTCCAGGTGTCTCATAGAGCCAAGCCAAGTTCGATCTGCTGGATATAGGGGAGCAACCGAGGCGGGTGTTTTGAAATGAGTGAGTTGAGGATGGGTCATAATGTGCATTTGTGTCCATGTAGACCTTGGAATGGGGTGCTTGATCCGGGGCCTTGAGGGATGTTCATAACCGGAGGTTTTGATGGAGCTCTAAAGAGTATGTTTCCTATGTAGAGAAGAGAATTGTTTTGATGAATGCCTAAGGAATCTCCCATATGCTGGTATTGGAAACCAGGCCTCTGAGGAGAGATGACTGGAATCAAAAGCAATGGATCTGATTAGTGCCTCAGTGCCCGTCCAGTTCAATCTTATTCTATGGGGATATCTGTCTCTGGGTCTGAGTGGAGGTGGTTTCCTAACTTGTGAAAGATCATCCCTGTGTGTCCTGGGCAGCCAACACAATTCGGATGGCCTGGGGGAGTTTGGAGGATTCTCCTAATCTATAGGGTTGTGGCCAATGGAAATGGCAGAATTCCCCTGGAGAATGAAGCCACAGTCCTGAGGTGTGGCTCCAGGGGACCCAGCTTGGATGGTGTGTGGACCAGGACTGTGGGGACAGAAGTCTGAAAACACAAACTCTGCTTAGGTATGGGGATGTATGTATGAAGGCTCGATCTACAGACCGAGAGAATTTTCCAGGCTATGAACAAAGGGCGAGTATATGGCGCTTGCTCAGGGTTTTGTCCTTGGATTTTGTGTCAATGGTGGCCGTGGAATGTCGGGGTGTCCTCAAGGGCCATGGACAATTCTTTCTCTGGTGATTTGGCCTGGTCCCAAGGGGTTGGGATCATTCTGTGGATGGGAAGAGTCCTTGCTGTAATTTTTTTTTTTTTTTTACCTCAGATGTACCACCAAAAAGGGATTCCAGAGTAGAGCATTGAGTAGGGGTGACTAGACATCTCGAGCTCTGGTTGAGATTGGGAGACTAGGGGCTTGGCAAGCCCCATATGTGGGCTGTTGTTCCAGTCACTAAGAGGCTTTACATGAGGATAGGGCTCACGCTGAGGGTCACAATGTGTGTTTGTGCAGATTGTGGCCCTCAGGGATAGGTGGGGCCTCATATTCCATGCTGCTTTCTCCTACAATGAACATTGGACAACATGCCAACCACTAGGTTTCTTGCCAAGGCGAACGAGAAGTTCTGATTCTTGCATCACGTTCACTACTGAGCAGTGAGTGGAGATAAGTTCAAGGTTCTGAAGGTGAAAACTGAGGTTGGGTAGAGATGATGGCCTAAAGCCATTGTGGGTGTGATATGCTCTGTGTATGGCCAGCTGTCTGGGTGTTGGACTGGAGGTCTGCCCTCAGGCTCTGTCAGACAGGGCTTTAGTGCACAGGCTTGACTGTATGATTGGGGTATGGTCGAGTGGCATGCAGGTTGTTACTCATTTGGCGTTTCTGGTTAGCCCTATAGGGCAACATTTTTCTTCTGGAGGGCAGGCAAAGTGCTGCATTGTGTCTCCAAAATTGCCAAACTGGAGGGGTGTGGCCAGGATTGTGAGGAAGGAAGTCTGAAAACACAAGCTAGCACGAGTTTTGGGGCCAAGATCATGGCAGGCCCACTCTGCAAAGGCTGAATCGAGATCTCCTGCAGGTGAGGTCAGGGCGAGTATCAGATGTTGCCTCAAGCTGGAGTTTGTGTCCATGACGGCCCCTTCCTGAAGGGGGTGGAGGCGTCATGAGGCCAGGGAGGTTTCCCTACGCTGGGAGTTGTGAGCTGCTCCATACTTCAAAGTTTCCTTCTTCAGGACAGTCGAGTACTATTGGATGGTTCCAGGATGCCCCATACAGAAAGACTCGAGAGCAGGGCCCTAAGCATGGATGCCGAGAAACGCCAACTCACCTTCCCATTGCCTGGTCGAGACAAGGCACGCTCAATCTGCGGGCTCTTGGGTGAGCTACCCAGAAGGCTGAGTTTAAATGGACTCTGCTGAGGATGAGTCATAATGTGGGTTGGTGGCGATGGAGACTGTGGAATGTGGCAGTAGCTAAGGGACTCTGCAGGATTCTCCAACCCGAAGGGCTTGACACAACTCCAACAAGGAAGCTTCCCATGTGGAGATGAGAGGTCTTCTGTCTGGTGCCTCAGGAAAGCCCCGTATGCTGGTCTTCGAACCCAGGCCTCTGAGGAGTGATACCTGGACACCAAAGCAAGAGTTCATAATAGGGCCTAGAAGCCTGTCTGGTTCAATCTTCTGTCTCTGCGGATATCTGTCTGTGTGTCTGCATGGAGGTAGTAGTTGCTCAGCTTGTGTCATAATGCCCCTATTTGTCCAGTGCGGCTTGCGGTAGTGGGATGTCCTTGGGGACCTTGAGGTTTCTACTATTTTGTAGAGTTGTGGCCAATGGAATGGGCAGTTTCTTAAGAGAGAGCAGGCACAGTACTGTGGTGTGGCTCCAGTGACCCCAGCCTGGGGGCTGTGTGGGCCATGGCTGTGCAGACAGACATCCAAAAACCCTAACTCAGCTCAGGTTTGGGGCCGAGGTTACGGCAGGCCTGATCTACAGTCCATGAGGTGAGGTCCTCTGGATATGAAAGAAGGGTGATAGGGAGGCAGACGCTCAGGCTTTTGTCTCTGGATGATTTGTCCACAATGGCCGTTTAATGTAGGAGTTGCCTCATGGGTCGTAGAAGTCTCCCTCTCTGGTAGTTTGTCCAGCCCCCAAGAGTTTGGGGTCATTCTGTGGGAAGGGAAGTGTCCTGTTTTCTGCTTCATGTGTCCCCCCAGTAGAGGGATTCTAGAGCATAGCAGTGGGTACTGACAACTGGAATTCTCGCCCTCTGGTTAAGCATGGGGGCCTATGGATATGACAAGCCCCATATGCAGGATCTTGGTCCAGCCACTGAGAGGCGTTACTTTAATACGGGACTCACGCTGCAGGTCACAATGCATGTCTGTGCCCTAGGCGGCCCTCAAGCACTGGCGTGGCCTTTCGGACAATGCAGGTTTTCCCACATTGAACGTTGGACAACATGCCAACCACAAGGTTTCTGGCCATGGGGAAGGAGGAATTCTAATTTCTGCATCTCGTTCACCCCTGGGCAGTGATTGGAGATAAGGTCTAGGTTCTGAAGCCTGAATACCGAGGTTGGGAAGAGATGACGACCTACAGCCATAGCGGGTCCTATGTGTCCAGGTTGGGGCCAGATGTCTGGGTGTCGTTTGGGATGTTTTGTCTCAGGCTGTGCCAGACAGGGCATTAGTATACAGGGTGGGCTGTATAATTGCTTTACAATCGAGTGGCATGCATTAGAAAATCATTTGGGGTTTCTTATTAGCAGCATAGGGCAAAGTTTTTCTTCTGGAGGGCAGGCAGAGTGCTGCATTGTGGCTTCGGAATTCCCAAACTGGAGGGCTTGTGGGCCAGGAGAGTGAGGACAGAAGTCTGAGAACACAAGCTAGGCTTAGGTTTCGGGGCAAGGACATGGCAGGCACACTCTGCAGAGCTGAATTGAGATCTCATGCGTCTGAAGTCAGGTCGAGTTTCAGACTTTGGCTCAGGTTTGAGTTCCTGTCCATGTTGGCCCCATCAAGAAGGGGGGGGGGCATTATGAGGCCATGGGGGTTTTCCCACTATTGGAGTTGTGAGATGCTCCAAACCGCAAGGATTCCTTCTGTGGGACAATTAAGATTTGTTGGATGGCTCCAGGACGTCTTATAAGGTATTTTTCCAGAACAGGGTTCTAAGGATGGATGCCTGGGCAGCCAGCCTCACATTCCAATTGTCTCCTAGCAACAAGAAACGTTTGATCTGCTGGCTTGGGGTAGCAACAGAGTGGGCTGAGTTGATATGGACTTTCCTGAGGATGGTCTTAATGGTGGTTTGAGTCCATGGAGACCTTGGTAAGGGGCAGTGGCACCAGGGCCCTGAAGGATTCTCCTAACCAGAGGTTATGACAAAGCTCCAATGAGCAAGTTTCCATGGGGAGACGAGATTTGTTCTTATTGGTGCCTCAGGAAACCACCATATGCTGGTATTGGAAACGAGGCCTCTGAGGAGAGATGCCTGGAAACCAAAGCAATGGATCTGATTAGGGCCTAGGGGCCTGTCCGGTTCAATATTCTTCTCTGGGGACATCTGTTGTCTGAGTGGAGCTAGTTGCTCAGCTGGTTTGAGATCACCCCTGTTTGTCATGGGCGGCCTACACTATTGGGATGGCCTCGGTGACTTTGGAGGTTTTTCCTAATTTGCAAGGTTGTGGCCAATGGAATGGGAAGAATTCCCTTGAAAGGGAAGCACAGTCCTGAGGTGTGGCTCCAGGGACGGAAGTGTGGAGCGTGTGTGGTCCAGCGCTATTTGGACAAAAGTCTGAAAACACAAACTCCTCTTAGGTTGGGGGATGTAGGTATGGCCGGCCCCATCTATAGACCGTGAGGAGACCTCTTCGGGATATGAACAAAGGGCGAATGTGATGTGCATGCTCATGGTTTTCTTTTTTTTTTTTTTCTGGAAATGTGTCACCGATTGCCATGGAATGTCGCGGTGTCCTCATGGTCCATCGATGAGGCTCCCTTTCTGGGGATTTGACCCGATCCCAAAAGATTGGGGTCATTCTGTGGGAAGGGAGGAGGCCTTTTTTTTGTTTGTTTATTTTTTTTTTTGTTTTTTGTTTTTTGTTTTTTTAACCTCAGGTGGTCCACCAAAAGAGGGATTCCAGAGCAGAGTCGTGGGTGGGGGCAACTGCACAACCAGAACTCTGGTTAACATTGGGACCTTAGAACATGGCAAGCCCTATATGTGGGCTATTGGTCCAAACACTGAGAGGCCTTCCTTGAGGATAGGTCTCACACTGAGTTTCACAATGTGTTTTTGTGCCCAAGGAGCCCCTCAAGTCAGGGCGTGGCCTAATGTACCATGCTGGTTTCTCCTACACTGAACGTTGCACAGTATGGGAACCACAAGTTTTCTGGCAATGGGGAAGATGGAGTTCTAATTTCTGCAACACTTTCACTCCTGGACTGTGATTGGATTTAAGGTCTAGGTTCTGAAGCCTGAAAACTGTGGTTGGGAAGAGATGAAGCCCTAAGGCCATGGTGTGTCTGATGTGCTCAGTGTTCGGCCAGCTGTTGAGTGTGGGTTGGGAGGTGCAGGCTCAGGCTGTGGCAGACAGGGAATTAGTGCCCAGGCTAGACTGTATCATTGGGGTGCAGTCGAGTTTCGTGCAGGATGGTACTCATTTGTGGTTACTGGGTAGCCCCAGAGGGCAACGTTTTTCTTCTGGAGGGAAGACACAGTGCCACATAGTGTCTCCAGAATTCCCAAACTGGAAGGCTTGTGGGCCAGGAGTGTGAGGAAAAAATTCTGAGAACACAAGCCAGACTTAGATTTCGGGGTGAGGGGACGGCAGGCACCCTCTGCAGAGATGATTCGAGATCCCGGATACCTGAAGACAGAGCTAGGATCAGACGTTTTCTTAGGTCGGAATTTCTTTCCATGACGGCCCCTTCATGAAGGGAAGGGTGTCACGAGGACATGGAGGTTTTCCCACGATGGAAATTGTGAGATGCTCCAAACCACAATAATTCCTTCTGTGGGACAGTCAAGACATGTTGGATGGCTCCAGGACATCTCATAAGGAAGTTATCCAGAGCAGGGTTCTAAGGATGGATGCCTGGGCAGCCTGCCTCCCATTCCAGGTGTCTCATAGAGCCAAGGCAAGTTCGATCTGCTGGATCTAGGGGAGCAACCGAGGCGGGTGTTTTGAAATGGGTGAGTTGAGGATGGGTCATAATGTGCATTTGTGTCCATGTAGACCTTGGAATGGGGTGCTTGATCCGGGGCCTTGAGGGATGTTTATAACCGGAGGTTTTGATGGAGCTCTAAAGAGTATGTTTCCTATGTAGAGAAGAGAATTGTTTTGATGAGTGCCTAAGTAATCTCCCATATGCTGGTATTGGAAACCAGGCCTCTGAGGAGAGATGACTGGAATCAAAAGCAATGGATCTGATTAGGGCCTAAGTGCCTGTCCAGTTCAATCTTATTCTATGGGGATATCTGTCTCTGGGTCTGAGTGGAGGTGGTTTCCTAACATGTGAAAGATCATCCCTGTTTGTCCTGGGCAGCCAAAACAATTCGGATGGCCTGGGGGAATTTGGAGGATTCTCCTAATCTATAGGGTTGTGGCCAATGGAAATGGCAGAATTCCCCTGGAGAGTGAAGCCACAGTCCTGAGGTGTGGCTCCAGGGGCCCAGCTTGGATGGTGTGTGGGCCAGGACTGTGAAGACAGAAGTCTGAAAACACAAACTCTGCTTAGGTTTGGCGATGTATGTATGAAGGCTCGATCTACAGACCGTGAGAATTTTCCGGGCTATGAACAAAGGGCGAGTATGTGGCGCTTGCTCAGGCTTTTGTCTCTGGATTTTGTGTCAATGGTGGCCGTGGAATGTCGGGGTGTCCTCAAGGGCCATGGACAATTCTTTCTCTGGTGATTTGGCCTGATCCCAAGGGTTTGGGATCATTCTGTGGATGGGAAGAGTCCTTTCTGTATTTTTTTTTTTTTACCTCAGGTGTCCCACCAAAGACGGATTCCAGAGTAGAGCCCTGAGTAGGGGTGACTAGACATCTCGAACTCAGGTTGAGATTGGGGGACTAGGGGCTTGGCAAGCCCCATATGTGGGCTGTTGTTCCAGTCACTAAGAGGCTTTACATGAGGATAGGGCTCACGCTGAGGGTCACAATGTGTGTTTGTGCACATTGTGGCCCTCAGGGATAGGTGGGGCCTCATAGTCCATGCTGCTTTCTCCTACAATGAACATTGGACAACATGCCAACCACTAGGTTTCTTGCCAAGGCGAAGGAGAAGTTCTGATTCTTGCATCACGTTAAATCCTGAGCAGTGAGTGGAGATAAGGTCTAGGTTCTGATGGTGAAAACTGAGGTTGGGTAGAGATGATGGCCTAAAGCCATTGTGGGTGTGATATGCTCTGTGTACGGCCAGCTGTCTGGGTGTTGGACTGGAGGTCTGCCCTCAGGCTGTGTCAGACAGGGCTTTAGTGCACAGGCTAGACTGTATAATTGGGGTATGGTCGAGTGGCATGCAGGTTGTTACTCATTTGGTGTTTCTGGTTAGCCCTATAGGGCAACATTTTTCTTCTGGAGGGCAGGCAGAGTGCTGCATTGTGTCTCCAGAATTGCCAAACTGGAGGGGTGTGGCCAGGATTGTGAGGAAGGCAGTCTGAAAACACAAGCTAGCACGAGTTTTGGGGCCAAGAGCATGGCAGGCCCACTCTGCAGAGGCTGAATCGAGATCTCCTGCAGTTGAGGTCAGGGCGAGTATCAGATGTTGCCTCAAGCTGGAGTTTGTGTCCATGACGGCCCCTTCCTGAAGGGGGTGGGGGCGTCATGAGGCCAGGGAGGTTTCCCTACGCTTGGAGTTGTGAGCTGCTCCAAACTTCAAAGTTTCCTTCTTCAGGACAGTCGAGTACGATTGGATGGTTCCAGGATGCCCCATACAGAAAGACTCGCGAGCAGGGCCCTAAGCATGGATGCCCAGAAACGCCAACTCACCTTCACATTGCCTGGTCGAGACAAGGCACGCTCAATCTGCGGGCTCTTGGGTGAGCTACCCAGAAGCCTGAGTTTAAATGGACTCTCCTGAGGATGAGTCATAATGTGGGTTGGTGGCCATGGAGACCTTGGAATGTGGCAGTAGCTAAGGGACTCTGCAGGATTCTCCAACCCGAAGGGCTTGACACAACTCCAACAAGGAAGCTTCCCATGTGGAGATGAGAGGTCTTCTGTCTGGTGCCTCAGGAAAGCCCCGTATGCTGGTCTTCGAACCCAGGCCTCTGAGGAGTGATACCTTGACACCAAAGCAAGAGTTCATAATAGGGCCTAGGGGCCTGTCTGGTTCAATCTTCTGTCTCTGCGGATATCTGTCTGTGTGTCTGCATGGAGGTAGTAGTTGCTCAGCTTGTGTCATAATGCCCCTATTTGTCCAGTGCGGCTTGCGGTAGTGGGATGTCCTTGGGGACCTTGAGGTTTCTACTATTTTGTAGAGTTGTGGCCAATGGAATGGGCAGTTTCTTAGGAGAGAGCAGGCACAGTTCTGTGGTGTGGCTCCAGAGACCACAGCCTGGGGGCTGTGTGGGCCATGTCTGTGCAGACAGATTTCCAAAAACCCTAACTCAGCTCAGGTTTGGGGCCGAGGTTACTGCAGGCCTGATCTACAGTCCATGAGGGGAGCTCCTCTGGATATGAAAGAAGGGTGAGAGGGAGGCAGTCGCTCAGGCTTTTGTCTCTGGATGTTTTGTCCACAATTGCCGTTTAATGTAGGAGTTGCCTCATGGGTCGTAGAAGTCTCACTCTCTGGTAGTTTGTCCAGCCCACAAGAGTTTGGGGTCATTCTGTGGGAAGGGAAGTGTCCTGTTTTCTGCTTCATGTGTTCCCCCAGTAGAGGGATTCTAGAGCATAGCAGTGGGTACTGACAACTGGAATACTCGCCTTCTGGTTAAGCCTGGGGGCCTATGGATATGACAAGTCCCATATGCAGGATCTTGTTCCAGCCACTGAGAGGCGTTACTTTAATACAGGACTCACGCTGCAGGTCACAATGCATGTCTGTGTCCTAGGCGGCCCTCAAGCACTGGCGTGGCCTTTCGGACAATGCAGGTTTTCCCACATTGAACGTTGGACAACATGCCAACCACAAGGTTTTTGGCCATGGGGAAAGAGGAATTCCAATTTCTGCATCACGTTCACCCCTGGGCAGTGAATGGAGATAAGGTCTAGGTTCTGAAGCCTGAAAACCGAGGTTGGGAAGAGATGACGACCTACAGCCATAGTGGGTCCTATGTGTCCAGGTTGGGGCCAGCTGTCTGGGTGTCGTTTGGGATGTCTTGTCTCAGGCTGTGCCAGACAGGGCATTAGTATACAGGGTGGGCTGTATAATTGCTTTACAATCGAGTGGCATGCATTAGAAAATCATTTGGGGTTTCTTATTAGCAGCATAGGGCAAAGTTTTTCTTCTGGAGGGCAGGCAGAGTGCTGCATTGTGGCTTCAGAATTCCCAAACTGGAGGGCTTGTGGGCCAGGAGAGTGAGGACGGAAGTCTGAGAACACAAGCTAGGCTTAGGTTTCGGGGCAAGGACATGGCAGGCACACTCTGCAGAGCTGAATTGAGATCTCATGCGTCTGAAGTCAGGTCGAGTTTCAGACTTTGGCTCAGGTTTGAGTTCCTGTCCATGTTGGCCCCTTCAGGAAGGGGGGGCATTATGAGGCCATGGGGGTTTTTCCACTATTGGAGTTGTGAGATGCTCCACACCACAAGGATTCCTTCTGTGGGACAATTAAGATTTTTTGGATGGCTCCAGGACGTCTTATAAGGTATTTTTCCAGAACAGGGTTCTAAGTATGGATGCCTGGGCAGCAAGCCTCACATTCCAATTGTCTCCTAGCAACAAGAAACGTTTGATCTGCTGGCTTTGGGTAGCAACAGAGGGGGCTGAGTTGAAATGGACTTTCCTGAGGATGGTCTTAATGTTGGTTTGAGTCCATGGAGACCTTGGTATGGGGCAGTGGCACCAGGGCCCTGAAGGATTCTCCTAACCAGAGGTTATGACAAAGCTCCAATGAGCAAGTTTCCATGGGGAGACGAGATTTGTTCTTATTGGTGCCTCAGGAAACCACCATATGCTGGTATTGGAAACGAGGCCTCTGAGGAGAGATGCCTGGAAACCAAAGCAATGGATCTGATTAGGGCCTAGGGGCCTGTCCGGCTCAATATTCTTCTCTGGGGACATCTGTTGTCTGAGTGGAGTTTGTTACTCAGCTGGTTTGAGATCACCCCTGTTTGTCATGGGCGGCCTACACTATTGGGATGGCCTCGGTAACTTTGGAGGTTTTTCCTAATTTGCAAGGTTGTGGCCAATGGAATGGGAAGAATTCCCTTGAAAGGGAAGCACAGTCCTGATGTGTGGCTCCAGGGACCCAAGTGTGGAGCGTGTGTGGTCCAGGGCTATTTGGACAAAAGTCTGAAAACACAAACTCCACTTAGGTTGTGGGATGTAGGTATGGCCGGCCCGATCTATAGACCGTGAGGAGACCTCTTCGGGATATGAACAAAGGGCGAATGTGAGCTGCTTGCTCATGCTTATTTTTTTTTTTTTCTGTAAATGTGTCACCGATTGCCATGGAATGTCGGGGTGTCCTCATGGGCCATCGATGAGGCTCCCTTTCTGGGGATTTGACCCGATCCCAAGAGTTTGGGGTCATTCTGTGGGAAGGGAGGAGGCCTTTCTGTTTTTTTTTTTTTGTTTGTTTGTTTGTTTGTTTTTTTTGTTGTTTTTTTTTTTTTAACCTTGGTGGACCACCAAAAGAGGGATTCCAGAGCAGAGTCGTGTGTGGGGGCAACAGGACAACCAGACCTCTGGTTAACATTGGGACCTAAGAACATGGCAAGCCCCTTATTTGGGCTCTTGGTCCAGACACTGAGAGGCCTTCCTTGAGGATAGGTCTCACACTGAGTTTCACAATGTGTTTTTGTGCCCAAGGAGCCCCTCAAGTCAGGGCGTGGCCTAATGTACCATGCTGGTTTCTCCTACACTGAACGTTGCACAGTATGGGAACCACAAGTTTTCTGGCAATGGGGAAGATGGAGTTCTAATTTCTGCAACACTTTCACTCCTGGAATGTGATTGGATTTAAGGTCTAAGTTCTGAAGCCTGAAAACTGAGGTTGGGAAGAGATGAAGCCCTAAGGCCATGGTGTGTCTGATGTGCTCAGTGTTCGGCCAGCTGTTGAGTGTGGGTTGGGAGGTGCAGGCTCAGGCTGTGGCAGACAGGGAATTAGTGCCCAGGCTAGACTGTATCATTGGGGTGCAGTCGAGTTTCGTGCAGGATGGTACTCATTTGTGGTTACTGGGTAGCCCCAGAGGGCAACGTTTTTCTTCTGGAGGGAAGAAACAGTGCCACATAGTGGCTGCAGAACTCTCAAACTGGATGGCTTGTGGGCCAGGAGTGTGAGGAAAAAATTCTGAGAACACAAGCCTGACTTAGATTTCGGGGTGAGGGGACGGCAGGCACCCTCTGCAGAGGTGATTCGAGATCCCGTATACCTGAAGACAGCGCTAGGATCAGACGTTGGCTTACGTCGGTGTTTCTGTCCATGAAGGCCCCTTCTTGAAGGGGAGGGTGTCACGAGGACATGGAGGTTTTCCCACGATGGGAATTGTGAGATGCTCCAAACCGCAATGATTCCTTCTGTGGGACAGTCGAGACCTGTTGGATGGCTCCAGGACATCCCATAAGGAAGTTATCCAGAGCAGGGTTCTAAGGATGGATGCCTGGGCAGCCTGCCTCCCATTCCAGGTGTCTCATAGAGCCAAGCCAAGTTCGATCTGCTGGATATAGGGGAGCAACCGAGGCGGGTGTTTTGAAATGAGTGAGTTGAGGATGGGTCATAATGTGCATTTGTGTCCATGTAGACCTTGGAATGGGGTGCTTGATCCGGGGCCTTGAGGGATGTTCATAACCGGAGGTTTTGATGGAGCTCTAAAGAGTATGTTTCCTATGTAGAGAAGAGAATTGTTTTGATGAATGCCTAAGGAATCTCCCATATGCTGGTATTGGAAACCAGGCCTCTGAGGAGAGATGACTGGAATCAAAAGCAATGGATCTGATTAGTGCCTCAGTGCCCGTCCAGTTCAATCTTATTCTATGGGGATATCTGTCTCTGGGTCTGAGTGGAGGTGGTTTCCTAACTTGTGAAAGATCATCCCTGTGTGTCCTGGGCAGCCAACACAATTCGGATGGCCTGGGGGAGTTTGGAGGATTCTCCTAATCTATAGGGTTGTGGCCAATGGAAATGGCAGAATTCCCCTGGAGAATGAAGCCACAGTCCTGAGGTGTGGCTCCAGGGGACCCAGCTTGGATGGTGTGTGGACCAGGACTGTGGGGACAGAAGTCTGAAAACACAAACTCTGCTTAGGTATGGGGATGTATGTATGAAGGCTCGATCTACAGACCGAGAGAATTTTCCAGGCTATGAACAAAGGGCGAGTATATGGCGCTTGCTCAGGGTTTTGTCCTTGGATTTTGTGTCAATGGTGGCCGTGGAATGTCGGGGTGTCCTCAAGGGCCATGGACAATTCTTTCTCTGGTGATTTGGCCTGGTCCCAAGGGGTTGGGATCATTCTGTGGATGGGAAGAGTCCTTTCTGTAATTTTTTTTTTTTTACCTCAGATGTACCACCAAAAAGGGATTCCAGAGTAGAGCATTGAGTAGGGGTGACTAGACATCTCGAACTCTGGTTGAGATTGGGGGACTAGGGGCTTGGCAAGCCCCATATGTGGGCTGTTGTTCCAGTCACTAAGAGGCTTTACATGAGGATAGGGCTCACGCTGAGGGTCACAATGTGTGTTTGTGCAGATTGTGGCCCTCAGGGATAGGTGGGGCCTCATATTCCATGCTGCTTTCTCCTACAATGAACATTGGACAACATGCCAACCACTAGGTTTCTTGCCAAGGCGAAGGAGAAGTTCTGATTCTTGCATCACGTTCACTACTGAGCAGTGAGTGGAGATAAGTTCAAGGTTCTGAAGGTGAAAACTGAGGTTGGGTAGAGATGATGGCCTAAAGCCATTGTGGGTGTGATATGCTCTGTGTATGGCCAGCTGTCTGGGTGTTGGACTGGAGGTCTGCCCTCAGGCTCTGTCAGACAGGGCTTTAGTGCACAGGCTTGACTGTATGATTGGGGTATGGTCGAGTGGCATGCAGGTTGTTACTCATTTGGCGTTTCTGGTTAGCCCTATAGGGCAACATTTTTCTTCTGGAGGGCAGGCAAAGTGCTGCATTGTGTCTCCAAAATTGCCAAACTGGAGGGGTGTGGCCAGGATTGTGAGGAAGGAAGTCTGAAAACACAAGCTAGCACGAGTTTTGGGGCCAAGATCATGGCAGGCCCACTCTGCAGAGGCTGAATCGAGATCTCCTGCAGGTGAGGTCAGGGCGAGTATCAGATGTTGCCTCAAGCTGGAGTTTGTGTCCATGACGGCCCCTTCCTGAAGGGGGTGGAGGCGTCATGAGGCCAGGGAGGTTTCCCTACGCTGGGAGTTGTGAGCTGCTCCATACTTCAAAGTTTCCTTCTTCAGGACAGTCGAGTACTATTGGATGGTTCCAGGATGCCCCATACAGAAAGACTCGAGAGCAGGGCCCTAAGCATGGATGCCGAGAAACGCCAACTCACCTTCCCATTGCCTGGTCGAGACAAGGCACGCTCAATCTGCGGGCTCTTGGGTGAGCTACCCAGAAGGCTGAGTTTAAATGGACTCTGCTGAGGATGAGTCATAATGTGGGTTGGTGGCGATGGAGACTGTGGAATGTGGCAGTAGCTAAGGGACTCTGCAGGATTCTCCAACCCGAAGGGCTTGACACAACTCCAACAAGGAAGCTTCCCATGTGGAGATGAGAGGTCTTCTGTCTGGTGCCTCAGGAAAGCCCCGTATGCTGGTCTTCGAACCCAGGCCTCTGAGGAGTGATACCTGGACACCAAAGCAAGAGTTCATAATAGGGCCTAGAAGCCTGTCTGGTTCAATCTTCTGTCTCTGCGGATATCTGTCTGTGTGTCTGCATGGAGGTAGTAGTTGCTCAGCTTGTGTCATAATGCCCCTATTTGTCCAGTGCGGCTTGCGGTAGTGGGATGTCCTTGGGGACCTTGAGGTTTCTACTATTTTGTAGAGTTGTGGCCAATGGAATGGGCAGTTTCTTAAGAGAGAGCAGGCACAGTACTGTGGTGTGGCTCCAGTGACCCCAGCCTGGGGGCTGTGTGGGCCATGGCTGTGCAGACAGACATCCAAAAACCCTAACTCAGCTCAGGTTTGGGGCCGAGGTTACGGCAGGCCTGATCTACAGTCCATGAGGGGAGGTCCTCTGGATATGAAAGAAGGGTGATAGGGAGGCAGTCGCTCAGGCTTTTGTCTCTGGATGATTTGTCCACAATGGCCGTTTAATGTAGGAGTTGCCTCATGGGTCGTAGAAGTCTCCCTCTCTGGTAGTTTGTCCAGCCCCCAAGAGTTTGGGGTCATTCTGTGGGAAGGGAAGTGTCCTGTTTTCTGCTTCATGTGTCCCCCCAGTAGAGGGATTCTAGAGCATAGCAGTGGGTACTGACAACTGGAATTCTCGCCCTCTGGTTAAGCATGGGGGCCTATGGATATGACAAGCCCCATATGCAGGATCTTGGTCCAGCCACTGAGAGGCGTTACTTTAATACGGGACTCACGCTGCAGGTCACAATGCATGTCTGTGCCCTAGGCGGCCCTCAAGCACTGGCGTGGCCTTTCGGACAATGCAGGTTTTCCCACATTGAACGTTGGACAACATGCCAACCACAAGGTTTCTGGCCATGGG
The DNA here is from genome assembly GCF_964662115.1 of Mustela nivalis. Taxonomy (NCBI): domain Eukaryota; kingdom Metazoa; phylum Chordata; class Mammalia; order Carnivora; family Mustelidae; genus Mustela; species Mustela nivalis. Next base: position 44,935 of record NW_028135892.1, on the reverse strand, counting down.
GAAGGAGGAATTCTAATTTCTGCATCTCGTTCACCCCTGGGCAGTGATTGGAGATAAGGTCTAGGTTCTGAAGCCTGAAAACCGAGGTTGGGAAGAGATGACGACCTACAGCCATAGCGGGTCCTATGTGTCCAGGTTGGGGCCAGGTGTCTGGGTGTCGTTTGGGATGTTTTGTCTCAGGCTGTGCCAGACAGGGCATTAGTATACAGGGTGGGCTGTATAATTGCTTTACAATCGAGTGGCATGCATTAGAAAATCATTTGGGGTTTCTTATTAGCAGCATAGGGCAAAGTTTTTCTTCTGGAGGGCAGGCAGAGTGCTGCATTGTGGCTTCGGAATTCCCAAACTGGAGGGCTTGTGGGCCAGGAGAGTGAGGACAGAAGTCTGAGAACACAAGCTAGGCTTAGGTTTCGGGGCAAGGACATGGCAGGCACACTCTGCAGAGCTGAATTGAGATCTCATGCGTCTGAAGTCAGGTCGAGGTTCAGACTTTGGCTCAGGTTTGAGTTCCTGTCCATGTTGGCCCCATCAAGAAGGGGGGGGGCATTATGAGGCCATGGGGGTTTTCCCACTATTGGAGTTGTGAGATGCTCCAAACCGCAAGGATTCCTTCTGTGGGACAATTAAGATTTGTTGGATGGCTCCAGGACGTCTTATAAGGTATTTTTCCAGAACAGGGTTCTAAGTATGGATGCCTGGGCAGCCAGCCTCACATTCCAATTGTCTCCTAGCAACAAGAAACGTTTGATCTGCTGGCTTGGGGTAGCAACAGAGTGGGCTGAGTTGATATGGACTTTCCTGAGGATGGTCTTAATGGTGGTTTGAGTCCATGGAGACCTTGGTAAGGGGCAGTGGCACCAGGGCCCTGAAGGATTCTCCTAACCAGAGGTTATGACAAAGCTCCAATGAGCAAGTTTCCATGGGGAGACGAGATTTGTTCTTATTGGTGCCTCAGGAAACCACCATATGCTGGTATTGGAAACGAGGCCTCTGAGGAGAGATGCCTGGAAACCAAAGCAATGGATCTGATTAGGGCCTAGGGGCCTGTCCGGTTCAATATTCTTCTCTGGGGACATCTGTTGTCTGAGTGGAGCTAGTTGCTCAGCTGGTTTGAGATCACCCCTGTTTGTCATGGGCGGCCTACACTATTGGGATGGCCTCGGTGACTTTGGAGGTTTTTCCTAATTTGCAAGGTTGTGGCCAATGGAATGGGAAGAATTCCCTTGAAAGGGAAGCACAGTCCTGAGGTGTGGCTCCAGGGACGGAAGTGTGGAGCGTGTGTGGTCCAGCGCTATTTGGACAAAAGTCTGAAAACACAAACTCCTCTTAGGTTGGGGGATGTAGGTATGGCCGGCCCCATCTATAGACCGTGAGGAGACCCTCTTCGGGATATGAACAAAGGGCGAATGTGATGTGCATGCTCATGGTTTTCTTTTTTTTTTTTTCTGGAAATGTGTCACCGATTGCCATGGAATGTCGCGGTGTCCTCATGGTCCATCGATGAGGCTCCCTTTCTGGGGATTTGACCCGATCCCAAAAGATTGGGGTCATTCTGTGGGAAGGGAGGAGGCCTTTTTTTTGTTTGTTTATTTTTTTTTTGTTTTTTGTTTTTTGTTTTTTTAACCTCAGGTGGTCCACCAAAAGAGGGATTCCAGAGCAGAGTCGTGGGTGGGGGCAACTGCACAACCAGAACTCTGGTTAACATTGGGACCTTAGAACATGGCAAGCCCTATATGTGGGCTATTGGTCCAAACACTGAGAGGCCTTCCTTGAGGATAGGTCTCACACTGAGTTTCACAATGTGTTTTTGTGCCCAAGGAGCCCCTCAAGTCAGGGCGTGGCCTAATGTACCATGCTGGTTTCTCCTACACTGAACGTTGCACAGTATGGGAACCACAAGTTTTCTGGCAATGGGGAAGATGGAGTTCTAATTTCTGCAACACTTTCACTCCTGGACTGTGATTGGATTTAAGGTCTAGGTTCTGAAGCCTGAAAACTGTGGTTGGGAAGAGATGAAGCCCTAAGGCCATGGTGTGTCTGATGTGCTCAGTGTTCGGCCAGCTGTTGAGTGTGGGTTGGGAGGTGCAGGCTCAGGCTGTGGCAGACAGGGAATTAGTGCCCAGGCTAGACTGTATCATTGGGGTGCAGTCGAGTTTCGTGCAGGATGGTACTCATTTGTGGTTACTGGGTAGCCCCAGAGGGCAACGTTTTTCTTCTGGAGGGAAGACACAGTGCCACATAGTGTCTCCAGAATTCCCAAACTGGAAGGCTTGTGGGCCAGGAGTGTGAGGAAAAAATTCTGAGAACACAAGCCAGACTTAGATTTCGGGGTGAGGGGACGGCAGGCACCCTCTGCAGAGATGATTCGAGATCCCGGATACCTGAAGACAGAGCTAGGATCAGACGTTTTCTTAGGTCGGAATTTCTTTCCATGACGGCCCCTTCATGAAGGGAAGGGTGTCACGAGGACATGGAGGTTTTCCCACGATGGAAATTGTGAGATGCTCCAAACCACAATAATTCCTTCTGTGGGACAGTCAAGACATGTTGGATGGCTCCAGGACATCTCATAAGGAAGTTATCCAGAGCAGGGTTCTAAGGATGGATGCCTGGGCAGCCTGCCTCCCATTCCAGGTGTCTCATAGAGCCAAGGCAAGTTCGATCTGCTGGATCTAGGGGAGCAACCGAGGCGGGTGTTTTGAAATGGGTGAGTTGAGGATGGGTCATAATGTGCATTTGTGTCCATGTAGACCTTGGAATGGGGTGCTTGATCCGGGGCCTTGAGGGATGTTTATAACCGGAGGTTTTGATGGAGCTCTAAAGAGTATGTTTCCTATGTAGAGAAGAGAATTGTTTTGATGAGTGCCTAAGTAATCTCCCATATGCTGGTATTGGAAACCAGGCCTCTGAGGAGAGATGACTGGAATCAAAAGCAATGGATCTGATTAGGGCCTAAGTGCCTGTCCAGTTCAATCTTATTCTATGGGGATATCTGTCTCTTGGTCTGAGTGGAGGTGGTTTCCTAACATGTGAAAGATCATCCCTGTTTGTCCTGGGCAGCCAAAACAATTCGGATGGCCTGGGGGAATTTGGAGGATTCTCCTAATCTATAGGGTTGTGGCCAATGGAAATGGCAGAATTCCCCTGGAGAGTGAAGCCACAGTCCTGAGGTGTGGCTCCAGGGGCCCAGCTTGGATGGTGTGTGGGCCAGGACTGTGAAGACAGAAGTCTGAAAACACAAACTCTGCTTAGGTTTGGCGATGTATGTATGAAGGCTCGATCTACAGACCGTGAGAATTTTCCGGGCTATGAACAAAGGGCGAGTATGTGGCGCTTGCTCAGGCTTTTGTCTCTGGATTTTGTGTCAATGGTGGCCGTGGAATGTCGGGGTGTCCTCAAGGGCCATGGACAATTCTTTCTCTGGTGATTTGGCCTGATCCCAAGGGTTTGGGATCATTCTGTGGATGGGAAGAGTCCTTTCTGTATTTTTTTTTTTTTACCTCAGGTGTCCCACCAAAGACGGATTCCAGAGTAGAGCCCTGAGTAGGGGTGACTAGACATCTCGAACTCAGGTTGAGATTGGGGGACTAGGGGCTTGGCAAGCCCCATATGTGGGCTGTTGTTCCAGTCACTAAGAGGCTTTACATGAAGATAGGGCTCACGCTGAGGGTCACAATGTGTGTTTGTGCACATTGTGGCCCTCAGGGATAGGTGGGGCCTCATAGTCCATGCTGCTTTCTCCTACAATGAACATTGGACAACATGCCAACCACTAGGTTTCTTGCCAAGGCGAAGGAGAAGTTCTGATTCTTGCATCACGTTAAATCCTGAGCAGTGAGTGGAGATAAGGTCTAGGTTCTGATGGTGAAAACTGAGGTTGGGTAGAGATGATGGCCTAAAGCCATTGTGGGTGTGATATGCTCTGTGTACGGCCAGCTGTCTGGGTGTTGGACTGGAGGTCTGCCCTCAGGCTGTGTCAGACAGGGCTTTAGTGCACAGGCTAGACTGTATAATTGGGGTATGGTCGAGTGGCATGCAGGTTGTTACTCATTTGGTGTTTCTGGTTAGCCCTATAGGGCAACATTTTTCTTCTGGAGGGCAGGCAGAGTGCTGCATTGTGTCTCCAGAATTGCCAAACTGGAGGGGTGTGGCCAGGATTGTGAGGAAGGCAGTCTGAAAACACAAGCTAGCACGAGTTTTGGGGCCAAGAGCATGGCAGGCCCACTCTGCAGAGGCTGAATCGAGATCTCCTGCAGTTGAGGTCAGGGCGAGTATCAGATGTTGCCTCAAGCTGGAGTTTGTGTCCATGACGGCCCCTTCCTGAAGGGGGTGGGGGCGTCATGAGGCCAGGGAGGTTTCCCTACGCTTGGAGTTGTGAGCTGCTCCAAACTTCAAAGTTTCCTTCTTCAGGACAGTCGAGTACGATTGGATGGTTCCAGGATGCCCCATACAGAAAGACTCGCGAGCAGGGCCCTAAGCATGGATGCCCAGAAACGCCAACTCACCTTCACATTGCCTGGTCGAGACAAGGCACGCTCAATCTGCGGGCTCTTGGGTGAGCTACCCAGAAGCCTGAGTTTAAATGGACTCTCCTGAGGATGAGTCATAATGTGGGTTGGTGGCCATGGAGACCTTGGAATGTGGCAGTAGCTAAGGGACTCTGCAGGATTCTCCAACCCGAAGGGCTTGACACAACTCCAACAAGGAAGCTTCCCATGTGGAGATGAGAGGTCTTCTGTCTGGTGCCTCAGGAAAGCCCCGTATGCTGGTCTTCGAACCCAGGCCTCTGAGGAGTGATACCTTGACACCAAAGCAAGAGTTCATAATAGGGCCTAGGGGCCTGTCTGGTTCAATCTTCTGTCTCTGCGGATATCTGTCTGTGTGTCTGCATGGAGGTAGTAGTTGCTCAGCTTGTGTCATAATGCCCCTATTTGTCCAGTGCGGCTTGCGGTAGTGGGATGTCCTTGGGGACCTTGAGGTTTCTACTATTTTGTAGAGTTGTGGCCAATGGAATGGGCAGTTTCTTAGGAGAGAGCAGGCACAGTTCTGTGGTGTGGCTCCAGAGACCACAGCCTGGGGGCTGTGTGGGCCATGTCTGTGCAGACAGATTTCCAAAAACCCTAACTCAGCTCAGGTTTGGGGCCGAGGTTACTGCAGGCCTGATCTACAGTCCATGAGGGGAGCTCCTCTGGATATGAAAGAAGGGTGAGAGGGAGGCAGTCGCTCAGGCTTTTGTCTCTGGATGTTTTGTCCACAATTGCCGTTTAATGTAGGAGTTGCCTCATGGGTCGTAGAAGTCTCACTCTCTGGTAGTTTGTCCAGCCCACAAGAGTTTGGGGTCATTCTGTGGGAAGGGAAGTGTCCTGTTTTCTGCTTCATGTGTTCCCCCAGTAGAGGGATTCTAGAGCATAGCAGTGGGTACTGACAACTGGAATACTCGCCTTCTGGTTAAGCCTGGGGGCCTATGGATATGACAAGTCCCATATGCAGGATCTTGTTCCAGCCACTGAGAGGCGTTACTTTAATACAGGACTCACGCTGCAGGTCACAATGCATGTCTGTGTCCTAGGCGGCCCTCAAGCACTGGCGTGGCCTTTCGGACAATGCAGGTTTTCCCACATTGAACGTTGGACAACATGCCAACCACAAGGTTTTTGGCCATGGGGAAAGAGGAATTCCAATTTCTGCATCACGTTCACCCCTGGGCAGTGAATGGAGATAAGGTCTAGGTTCTGAAGCCTGAAAACCGAGGTTGGGAAGAGATGACGACCTACAGCCATAGTGGGTCCTATGTGTCCAGGTTGGGGCCAGCTGTCTGGGTGTCGTTTGGGATGTCTTGTCTCAGGCTGTGCCAGACAGGGCATTAGTATACAGGGTGGGCTGTATAATTGCTTTACAATCGAGTGGCATGCATTAGAAAATCATTTGGGGTTTCTTATTAGCAGCATAGGGCAAAGTTTTTCTTCTGGAGGGCAGGCAGAGTGCTGCATTGTGGCTTCAGAATTCCCAAACTGGAGGGCTTGTGGGCCAGGAGAGTGAGGACGGAAGTCTGAGAACACAAGCTAGGCTTAGGTTTCGGGGCAAGGACATGGCAGGCACACTCTGCAGAGCTGAATTGAGATCTCATGCGTCTGAAGTCAGGTCGAGTTTCAGACTTTGGCTCAGGTTTGAGTTCCTGTCCATGTTGGCCCCTTCAGGAAGGGGGGGCATTATGAGGCCATGGGGGTTTTTCCACTATTGGAGTTGTGAGATGCTCCACACCACAAGGATTCCTTCTGTGGGACAATTAAGATTTTTTGGATGGCTCCAGGACGTCTTATAAGGTATTTTTCCAGAACAGGGTTCTAAGTATGGATGCCTGGGCAGCAAGCCTCACATTCCAATTGTCTCCTAGCAACAAGAAACGTTTGATCTGCTGGCTTTGGGTAGCAACAGAGGGGGCTGAGTTGAAATGGACTTTCCTGAGGATGGTCTTAATGTTGGTTTGAGTCCATGGAGACCTTGGTATGGGGCAGTGGCACCAGGGCCCTGAAGGATTCTCCTAACCAGAGGTTATGACAAAGCTCCAATGAGCAAGTTTCCATGGGGAGACGAGATTTGTTCTTATTGGTGCCTCAGGAAACCACCATATGCTGGTATTGGAAACGAGGCCTCTGAGGAGAGATGCCTGGAAACCAAAGCAATGGATCTGATTAGGGCCTAGGGGCCTGTCCGGCTCAATATTCTTCTCTGGGGACATCTGTTGTCTGAGTGGAGTTTGTTACTCAGCTGGTTTGAGATCACCCCTGTTTGTCATGGGCGGCCTACACTATTGGGATGGCCTCGGTAACTTTGGAGGTTTTTCCTAATTTGCAAGGTTGTGGCCAATGGAATGGGAAGAATTCCCTTGAAAGGGAAGCACAGTCCTGATGTGTGGCTCCAGGGACCCAAGTGTGGAGCGTGTGTGGTCCAGGGCTATTTGGACAAAAGTCTGAAAACACAAACTCCACTTAGGTTGTGGGATGTAGGTATGGCCGGCCCGATCTATAGACCGTGAGGAGACCTCTTCGGGATATGAACAAAGGGCGAATGTGAGCTGCTTGCTCATGCTTATTTTTTTTTTTTTCTGTAAATGTGTCACCGATTGCCATGGAATGTCGGGGTGTCCTCATGGGCCATCGATGAGGCTCCCTTTCTGGGGATTTGACCCGATCCCAAGAGTTTGGGGTCATTCTGTGGGAAGGGAGGAGGCCTTTCTGTTTTTTTTTTTTGTTTGTTTGTTTGTTTGTTTTTTTTGTTGTTTTTTTTTTTTTAACCTTGGTGGACGACCAAAAGAGGGATTCCAGAGCAGAGTCGTGTGTGGGGGCAACAGGACAACCAGACCTCTGGTTAACATTGGGACCTAAGAACATGGCAAGCCCCTTATTTGGGCTCTTGGTCCAGACACTGAGAGGCCTTCCTTGAGGATAGGTCTCACACTGAGTTTCACAATGTGTTTTTGTGCCCAAGGAGCCCCTCAAGTCAGGGCGTGGCCTAATGTACCATGCTGGTTTCTCCTACACTGAACGTTGCACAGTATGGGAACCACAAGTTTTCTGGCAATGGGGAAGATGGAGTTCTAATTTCTGCAACACTTTCACTCCTGGAATGTGATTGGATTTAAGGTCTAAGTTCTGAAGCCTGAAAACTGAGGTTGGGAAGAGATGAAGCCCTAAGGCCATGGTGTGTCTGATGTGCTCAGTGTTCGGCCAGCTGTTGAGTGTGGGTTGGGAGGTGCAGGCTCAGGCTGTGGCAGACAGGGAATTAGTGCCCAGGCTAGACTGTATCATTGGGGTGCAGTCGAGTTTCGTGCAGGATGGTACTCATTTGTGGTTACTGGGTAGCCCCAGAGGGCAACGTTTTTCTTCTGGAGGGAAGAAACAGTGCCACATAGTGGCTGCAGAACTCTCAAACTGGATGGCTTGTGGGCCAGGAGTGTGAGGAAAAAATTCTGAGAACACAAGCCTGACTTAGATTTCGGGGTGAGGGGACGGCAGGCACCCTCTGCAGAGGTGATTCGAGATCCCGTATACCTGAAGACAGCGCTAGGATCAGACGTTGGCTTACGTCGGTGTTTCTGTCCATGAAGGCCCCTTCTTGAAGGGGAGGGTGTCACGAGGACATGGAGGTTTTCCCACGATGGGAATTGTGAGATGCTCCAAACCGCAATGATTCCTTCTGTGGGACAGTCGAGACCTGTTGGATGGCTCCAGGACATCCCATAAGGAAGTTATCCAGAGCAGGGTTCTAAGGATGGATGCCTGGGCAGCCTGCCTCCCATTCCAGGTGTCTCATAGAGCCAAGCCAAGTTCGATCTGCTGGATATAGGGGAGCAACCGAGGCGGGTGTTTTGAAATGAGTGAGTTGAGGATGGGTCATAATGTGCATTTGTGTCCATGTAGACCTTGGAATGGGGTGCTTGATCCGGGGCCTTGAGGGATGTTCATAACCGGAGGTTTTGATGGAGCTCTAAAGAGTATGTTTCCTATGTAGAGAAGAGAATTGTTTTGATGAATGCCTAAGGAATCTCCCATATGCTGGTATTGGAAACCAGGCCTCTGAGGAGAGATGACTGGAATCAAAAGCAATGGATCTGATTAGTGCCTCAGTGCCCGTCCAGTTCAATCTTATTCTATGGGGATATCTGTCTCTGGGTCTGAGTGGAGGTGGTTTCCTAACTTGTGAAAGATCATCCCTGTGTGTCCTGGGCAGCCAACACAATTCGGATGGCCTGGGGGAGTTTGGAGGATTCTCCTAATCTATAGGGTTGTGGCCAATGGAAATGGCAGAATTCCCCTGGAGAATGAAGCCACAGTCCTGAGGTGTGGCTCCAGGGGACCCAGCTTGGATGGTGTGTGGACCAGGACTGTGGGGACAGAAGTCTGAAAACACAAACTCTGCTTAGGTATGGGGATGTATGTATGAAGGCTCGATCTACAGACCGAGAGAATTTTCCAGGCTATGAACAAAGGGCGAGTATATGGCGCTTGCTCAGGGTTTTGTCCTTGGATTTTGTGTCAATGGTGGCCGTGGAATGTCGGGGTGTCCTCAAGGGCCATGGACAATTCTTTCTCTGGTGATTTGGCCTGGTCCCAAGGGGTTGGGATCATTCTGTGGATGGGAAGAGTCCTTGCTGTAATTTTTTTTTTTTTTTACCTCAGATGTACCACCAAAAAGGGATTCCAGAGTAGAGCATTGAGTAGGGGTGACTAGACATCTCGAGCTCTGGTTGAGATTGGGAGACTAGGGGCTTGGCAAGCCCCATATGTGGGCTGTTGTTCCAGTCACTAAGAGGCTTTACATGAGGATAGGGCTCACGCTGAGGGTCACAATGTGTGTTTGTGCAGATTGTGGCCCTCAGGGATAGGTGGGGCCTCATATTCCATGCTGCTTTCTCCTACAATGAACATTGGACAACATGCCAACCACTAGGTTTCTTGCCAAGGCGAAGGAGAAGTTCTGATTCTTGCATCACGTTCACTACTGAGCAGTGAGTGGAGATAAGTTCAAGGTTCTGAAGGTGAAAACTGAGGTTGGGTAGAGATGATGGCCTAAAGCCATTGTGGGTGTGATATGCTCTGTGTACGGCCAGCTGTCTGGGTGTTGGACTGGAGGTCTGCCCTCAGGCTCTGTCAGACAGGGCTTTAGTGCACAGGCTTGACTGTATGATTGGGGTATGGTCGAGTGGCATGCAGGTTGTTACTCATTTGGCGTTTCTGGTTAGCCCTATAGGGCAACATTTTTCTTCTGGAGGGCAGGCAAAGTGCTGCATTGTGTCTCCAAAATTGCCAAACTGGAGGGGTGTGGCCAGGATTGTGAGGAAGGAAGTCTGAAAACACAAGCTAGCACGAGTTTTGGGGCCAAGATCATGGCAGGCCCACTCTGCAGAGGCTGAATCGAGATCTCCTGCAGGTGAGGTCAGGGCGAGTATCAGATGTTGCCTCAAGCTGGAGTTTGTGTCCATGACGGCCCCTTCCTGAAGGGGGTGGAGGCGTCATGAGGCCAGGGAGGTTTCCCTACGCTGGGAGTTGTGAGCTGCTCCATACTTCAAAGTTTCCTTCTTCAGGACAGTCGAGTACTATTGGATGGTTCCAGGATGCCCCATACAGAAAGACTCGAGAGCAGGGCCCTAAGCATGGATGCCGAGAAACGCCAACTCACCTTCCCATTGCCTGGTCGAGACAAGGCACGCTCAATCTGCGGGCTCTTGGGTGAGCTACCCAGAAGGCTGAGTTTAAATGGACTCTGCTGAGGATGAGTCATAATGTGGGTTGGTGGCGATGGAGACTGTGGAATGTGGCAGTAGCTAAGGGACTCTGCAGGATTCTCCAACCCGAAGGGCTTGACACAACTCCAACAAGGAAGCTTCCCATGTGGAGATGAGAGGTCTTCTGTCTGGTGCCTCAGGAAAGCCCCGTATGCTGGTCTTCGAACCCAGGCCTCTGAGGAGTGATACCTGGACACCAAAGCAAGAGTTCATAATAGGGCCTAGAAGCCTGTCTGGTTCAATCTTCTGTCTCTGCGGATATCTGTCTGTGTGTCTGCATGGAGGTAGTAGTTGCTCAGCTTGTGTCATAATGCCCCTATTTGTCCAGTGCGGCTTGCGGTAGTGGGATGTCCTTGGGGACCTTGAGGTTTCTACTATTTTGTAGAGTTGTGGCCAATGGAATGGGCAGTTTCTTAAGAGAGAGCAGGCACAGTACTGTGGTGTGGCTCCAGTGACCCCAGCCTGGGGGCTGTGTGGGCCATGGCTGTGCAGACAGACATCCAAAAACCCTAACTCAGCTCAGGTTTGGGGCCGAGGTTACGGCAGGCCTGATCTACAGTCCATGAGGGGAGGTCCTCTGGATATGAAAGAAGGGTGATAGGGAGGCAGTCGCTCAGGCTTTTGTCTCTGGATGATTTGTCCACAATGGCCGTTTAATGTAGGAGTTGCCTCATGGGTCGTAGAAGTCTCCCTCTCTGGTAGTTTGTCCAGCCCCCAAGAGTTTGGGGTCATTCTGTGGGAAGGGAAGTGTCCTGTTTTCTGCTTCATGTGTCCCCCCAGTAGAGGGATTCTAGAGCATAGCAGTGGGTACTGACAACTGGAATTCTCGCCCTCTGGTTAAGCATGGGGGCCTATGGATATGACAAGCCCCATATGCAGGATCTTGGTCCAGCCACTGAGAGGCGTTACTTTAATACGGGACTCACGCTGCAGGTCACAATGCATGTCTGTGCCCTAGGCGGCCCTCAAGCACTGGCGTGGCCTTTCGGACAATGCAGGTTTTCCCACATTGAACGTTGGACAACATGCCAACCACAAGGTTTCTGGCCATGGGGAAGGAGGAATTCTAATTTCTGCATCTCGTTCACCCCTGGGCAGTGATTGGAGATAAGGTCTAGGTTCTGAAGCCTGAAAACCGAGGTTGGGAAGAGATGACGACCTACAGCCATAGCGGGTCCTATGTGTCCAGGTTGGGGCCAGGTGTCTGGGTGTCGTTTGGGATGTTTTGTCTCAGGCTGTGCCAGACAGGGCATTAGTATACAGGGTGGGCTGTATAATTGCTTTACAATCGAGTGGCATGCATTAGAAAATCATTTGGGGTTTCTTATTAGTAGCATAGGGCAAAGTTTTTCTTCTGGAGGGCAGGCAGAGTGCTGCATTGTGGCTTCGGAATTCCCAAACTGGAGGGCTTGTGGGCCAGGAGAGTGAGGACAGAAGTCTGAGAACACAAGCTAGGCTTAGGTTTCGGGGCAAGGACATGGCAGGCACACTCTGCAGAGCTGAATTGAGATCTCATGCGTCTGAAGTCAGGTCGAGGTTCAGACTTTGGCTCAGGTTTGAGTTCCTGTCCATGTTGGCCCCATCAAGAAGGGGGGGGGCATTATGAGGCCATGGGGGTTTTCCCACTATTGGAGTTGTGAGATGCTCCAAACCGCAAGGATTCCTTCTGTGGGACAATTAAGATTTGTTGGATGGCTCCAGGACGTCTTATAAGGTATTTTTCCAGAACAGGGTTCTAAGTATGGATGCCTGGGCAGCCAGCCTCACATTCCAATTGTCTCCTAGCAACAAGAAACGTTTGATCTGCTGGCTTGGGGTAGCAACAGAGTGGGCTGAGTTGATATGGACTTTCCTGAGGATGGTCTTAATGGTGGTTTGAGTCCATGGAGACCTTGGTAAGGGGCAGTGGCACCAGGGCCCTGAAGGATTCTCCTAACCAGAGGTTATGACAAAGCTCCAATGAGCAAGTTTCCATGGGGAGACGAGATTTGTTCTTATTGGTGCCTCAGGAAACCACCATATGCTGGTATTGGAAACGAGGCCTCTGAGGAGAGATGCCTGGAAACCAAAGCAATGGATCTGATTAGGGCCTAGGGGCCTGTCCGGTTCAATATTCTTCTCTGGGGACATCTGTTGTCTGAGTGGAGCTAGTTGCTCAGCTGGTTTGAGATCACCCCTGTTTGTCATGGGCGGCCTACACTATTGGGATGGCCTCGGTGACTTTGGAGGTTTTTCCTAATTTGCAAGGTTGTGGCCAATGGAATGGGAAGAATTCCCTTGAAAGGGAAGCACAGTCCTGAGGTGTGGCTCCAGGGACGGAAGTGTGGAGCGTGTGTGGTCCAGCGCTATTTGGACAAAAGTCTGAAAACACAAACTCCTCTTAGGTTGGGGGATGTAGGTATGGCCGGCCCCATCTATAGACCGTGAGGAGACCTCTTCGGGATATGAACAAAGGGCGAATGTGATGTGCATGCTCATGGTTTTCTTTTTTTTTTTTTTCTGGAAATGTGTCACCGATTGCCATGGAATGTCGCGGTGTCCTCATGGTCCATCGATGAGGCTCCCTTTCTGGGGATTTGACCCGATCCCAAAAGATTGGGGTCATTCTGTGGGAAGGGAGGAGGCCTTTTTTTTGTTTGTTTATTTTTTTTTTGTTTTTTGTTTTTTGTTTTTTTAACCTCAGGTGGTCCACCAAAAGAGGGATTCCAGAGCAGAGTCGTGGGTGGGGGCAACTGCACAACCAGAACTCTGGTTAACATTGGGACCTTAGAACATGGCAAGCCCTATATGTGGGCTATTGGTCCAAACACTGAGAGGCCTTCCTTGAGGATAGGTCTCACACTGAGTTTCACAATGTGTTTTTGTGCCCAAGGAGCCCCTCAAGTCAGGGCGTGGCCTAATGTACCATGCTGGTTTCTCCTACACTGAACGTTGCACAGTATGGGAACCACAAGTTTTCTGGCAATGGGGAAGATGGAGTTCTAATTTCTGCAACACTTTCACTCCTGGACTGTGATTGGATTTAAGGTCTAGGTTCTGAAGCCTGAAAACTGTGGTTGGGAAGAGATGAAGCCCTAAGGCCATGGTGTGTCTGATGTGCTCAGTGTTCGGCCAGCTGTTGAGTGTGGGTTGGGAGGTGCAGGCTCAGGCTGTGGCAGACAGGGAATTAGTGCCCAGGCTAGACTGTATCATTGGGGTGCAGTCGAGTTTCGTGCAGGATGGTACTCATTTGTGGTTACTGGGTAGCCCCAGAGGGCAACGTTTTTCTTCTGGAGGGAAGACACAGTGCCACATAGTGTCTCCAGAATTCCCAAACTGGAAGGCTTGTGGGCCAGGAGTGTGAGGAAAAAATTCTGAGAACACAAGCCAGACTTAGATTTCGGGGTGAGGGGACGGCAGGCACCCTCTGCAGAGATGATTCGAGATCCCGGATACCTGAAGACAGAGCTAGGATCAGACGTTTTCTTAGGTCGGAATTTCTTTCCATGACGGCCCCTTCATGAAGGGAAGGGTGTCACGAGGACATGGAGGTTTTCCCACGATGGAAATTGTGAGATGCTCCAAACCACAATAATTCCTTCTGTGGGACAGTCAAGACATGTTGGATGGCTCCAGGACATCTCATAAGGAAGTTATCCAGAGCAGGGTTCTAAGGATGGATGCCTGGGCAGCCTGCCTCCCATTCCAGGTGTCTCATAGAGCCAAGGCAAGTTCGATCTGCTGGATCTAGGGGAGCAACCGAGGCGGGTGTTTTGAAATGGGTGAGTTGAGGATGGGTCATAATGTGCATTTGTGTCCATGTAGACCTTGGAATGGGGTGCTTGATCCGGGGCCTTGAGGGATGTTTATAACCGGAGGTTTTGATGGAGCTCTAAAGAGTATGTTTCCTATGTAGAGAAGAGAATTGTTTTGATGAGTGCCTAAGTAATCTCCCATATGCTGGTATTGGAAACCAGGCCTCTGAGGAGAGATGACTGGAATCAAAAGCAATGGATCTGATTAGGGCCTAAGTGCCTGTCCAGTTCAATCTTATTCTATGGGGATATCTGTCTCTTGGTCTGAGTGGAGGTGGTTTCCTAACATGTGAAAGATCATCCCTGTTTGTCCTGGGCAGCCAAAACAATTCGGATGGCCTGGGGGAATTTGGAGGATTCTCCTAATCTATAGGGTTGTGGCCAATGGAAATGGCAGAATTCCCCTGGAGAGTGAAGCCACAGTCCTGAGGTGTGGCTCCAGGGGCCCAGCTTGGATGGTGTGTGGGCCAGGACTGTGATGACAGAAGTCTGAAAACACAAACTCTGCTTAGGTTTGGCGATGTATGTATGAAGGCTCGATCTACAGACCGTGAGAATTTTCCGGGCTATGAACAAAGGGCGAGTATGTGGCGCTTGCTCAGGCTTTTGTCTCTGGATTTTGTGTCAATGGTGGCCGTGGAATGTCGGGGTGTCCTCAAGGGCCATGGACAATTCTTTCTCTGGTGATTTGGCCTGATCCCAAGGGTTTGGGATCATTCTGTGGATGGGAAGAGTCCTTTCTGTATTTTTTTTTTTTACCTCAGGTGTCCCACCAAAGACAGATTCCAGAGTAGAGCCCTGAGTAGGGGTGACTAGACATCTTGAACTCAGGTTGAGATTGGGGGACTAGGGGCTTGGCAAGCCCCATATGTGGGCTGTTGTTCCAGTCACTAAGAGGCTTTACATGAGGATAGGGCTCACGCTGAGGGTCACAATGTGTGTTTGTGCACATTGTGGCCCTCAGGGATAGGTGGGGCCTCATAGTCCATGCTGCTTTCTCCTACAATGAACATTGGACAACATGCCAACCACTAGGTTTCTTGCCAAGGCGAAGGAGAAGTTCTGATTCTTGCATCACGTTAAATCCTGAGCAGTGAGTGGAGATAAGGTCTAGGTTCTGATGGTGAAAACTGAGGTTGGGTAGAGATGATGGCCTAAAGCCATTGTGGGTGTGATATGCTCTGTGTACGGCCAGCTGTCTGGGTGTTGGACTGGAGGTCTGCCCTCAGGCTGTGTCAGACAGGGCTTTAGTGCACAGGCTAGACTGTATAATTGGGGTATGGTCGAGTGGCATGCAGGTTGTTACTCATTTGGTGTTTCTGGTTAGCCCTATAGGGCAACATTTTTCTTCTGGAGGGCAGGCAGAGTGCTGCATTGTGTCTCCAGAATTGCCAAACTGGAGGGGTGTGGCCAGGATTGTGAGGAAGGCAGTCTGAAAACACAAGCTAGCACGAGTTTTGGGGCCAAGAGCATGGCAGGCCCACTCTGCAGAGGCTGAATCGAGATCTCCTGCAGTTGAGGTCAGGGCGAGTATCAGATGTTGCCTCAAGCTGGAGTTTGTGTCCATGACGGCCCCTTCCTGAAGGGGGTGGGGGCGTCATGAGGCCAGGGAGGTTTCCCTACGCTTGGAGTTGTGAGCTGCTCCAAACTTCAAAGTTTCCTTCTTCAGGACAGTCGAGTACGATTGGATGGTTCCAGGATGCCCCATACAGAAAGACTCGCGAGCAGGGCCCTAAGCATGGATGCCCAGAAACGCCAACTCACCTTCACATTGCCTGGTCGAGACAAGGCACGCTCAATCTGCGGGCTCTTGGGTGAGCTACCCAGAAGCCTGAGTTTAAATGGACTCTCCTGAGGATGAGTCATAATGTGGGTTGGTGGCCATGGAGACCTTGGAATGTGGCAGTAGCTAAGGGACTCTGCAGGATTCTCCAACCCGAAGGGCTTGACACAACTCCAACAAGGAAGCTTCCCATGTGGAGATGAGAGGTCTTCTGTCTGGTGCCTCAGGAAAGCCCCGTATGCTGGTCTTCGAACCCAGGCCTCTGAGGAGTGATACCTTGACACCAAAGCAAGAGTTCATAATAGGGCCTAGGGGCCTGTCTGGTTCAATCTTCTGTCTCTGCGGATATCTGTCTGTGTGTCTGCATGGAGGTAGTAGTTGCTCAGCTTGTGTCATAATGCCCCTATTTGTCCAGTGCGGCTTGCGGTAGTGGGATGTCCTTGGGGACCTTGAGGTTTCTACTATTTTGTAGAGTTGTGGCCAATGGAATGGGCAGTTTCTTAGGAGAGAGCAGGCACAGTTCTGTGGTGTGGCTCCAGAGACCACAGCCTGGGGGCTGTGTGGGCCATGTCTGTGCAGACAGATTTCCAAAAACCCTAACACAGCTCAGGTTTGGGGCCGAGGTTACGGCAGGCCTGATCTACAGTCCATGAGGGGAGCTCCTCTGGATATGAAAGAAGGGTGAGAGGGAGGCAGTCGCTCAGGCTTTTGTCTCTGGATGTTTTGTCCACAATTGCCGTTTAATGTAGGAGTTGCCTCATGGGTCGTAGAAGTCTCCCTCTCTGGTAGTTTGTCCAGCCCCCAAGAGTTTGGGGTCATTCTGTGGGAAGGGAAGTGTCCTGTTTTCTGCTTCATGTGTCCCCCCAGTAGAGGGATTCTAGAGCATAGCAGTGGGTACTGACAACTGGAATACTCGCCTTCTGGTTAAGCCTGGGGGCCTATGGATATGACAAGTCCCATATGCAGGATCTTGTTCCAGCCACTGAGAGGCGTTACTTTAATACAGGACTCACGCTGCAGGTCACAATGCATGTCTGTGTCCTAGGCGGCCCTCAAGCACTGGCGTGGCCTTTCGGACAATGCAGGTTTTCCCACATTGAACGTTGGACAACATGCCAACCACAAGGTTTTTGGCCATGGGGAAAGAGGAATTCCAATTTCTGCATCACGTTCACCCCTGGGCAGTGAATGGAGATAAGGTCTAGGTTCTGAAGCCTGAAAACCGAGGTTGGGAAGAGATGACGACCTACAGCCATAGTGGGTCCTATGTGTCCAGGTTGGGGCCAGCTGTCTGGGTGTCGTTTGGGATGTCTTGTCTCAGGCTGTGCCAGACAGGGCATTAGTATACAGGGTGGGCTGTATAATTGCTTTACAATCGAGTGGCATGCATTAGAAAATCATTTGGGGTTTCTTATTAGCAGCATAGGGCAAAGTTTTTCTTCTGGAGGGCAGGCAGAGTGCTGCATTGTGGCTTCAGAATTCCCAAACTGGAGGGCTTGTGGGCCAGGAGAGTGAGGACGGAAGTCTGAGAACACAAGCTAGGCTTAGGTTTCGGGGCAAGGACATGGCAGGCACACTCTGCAGAGCTGAATTGAGATCTCATGCGTCTGAAGTCAGGTCGAGTTTCAGACTTTGGCTCAGGTTTGAGTTCCTGTCCATGTTGGCCCCTTCAGGAAGGGGGGGCATTATGAGGCCATGGGGGTTTTTCCACTATTGGAGTTGTGAGATGCTCCACACCACAAGGATTCCTTCTGTGGGACAATTAAGATTTTTTGGATGGCTCCAGGACGTCTTATAAGGTATTTTTCCAGAACAGGGTTCTAAGTATGGATGCCTGGGCAGCAAGCCTCACATTCCAATTGTCTCCTAGCAACAAGAAACGTTTGATCTGCTGGCTTTGGGTAGCAACAGAGGGGGCTGAGTTGAAATGGACTTTCCTGAGGATGGTCTTAATGTTGGTTTGAGTCCATGGAGACCTTGGTATGGGGCAGTGGCACCAGGGCCCTGAAGGATTCTCCTAACCAGAGGTTATGACAAAGCTCCAATGAGCAAGTTTCCATGGGGAGACGAGATTTGTTCTTATTGGTGCCTCAGGAAACCACCATATGCTGGTATTGGAAACGAGGCCTCTGAGGAGAGATGCCTGGAAACCAAAGCAATGGATCTGATTAGGGCCTAGGGGCCTGTCCGGCTCAATATTCTTCTCTGGGGACATCTGTTGTCTGAGTGGAGTTTGTTACTCAGCTGGTTTGAGATCACCCCTGTTTGTCATGGGCGGCCTACACTATTGGGATGGCCTCGGTAACTTTGGAGGTTTTTCCTAATTGGCAAGGTTGTGGCCAATGGAATGGGAAGAATTCCCTTGAAAGGGAAGCACAGTCCTGATGTGTGGCTCCAGGGACCCAAGTGTGGAGCGTGTGTGGTCCAGGGCTATTTGGACAAAAGTCTGAAAACACAAACTCCACTTAGGTTGTGGGATGTAGGTATGGCCGGCCCGATCTATAGACCGTGAGGAGACCTCTTCGGGATATGAACAAAGGGCGAATGTGAGCTGCTTGCTCATGCTTATTTTTTTTTTTTTCTGTAAATGTGTCACCGATTGCCATGGAATGTCGGGGTGTCCTCATGGGCCATCGATGATGCTCCCTTTCTGGGGATTTGACCCGATCCCAAGAGTTTGGGGTCATTCTGTGGGAAGGGAGGAGGCCTTTCTGTTTTTTTTTGTTTGTTTGTTTGTTTGTTTGTTTTTTTTGTTGTTTTTTTTTTTTTTTAACCTTGGTGGACCACCAAAAGAGGGATTCCAGAGCAGAGTCGTGTGTGGGGGCAACAGGACAACCAGACCTCTGGTTAACATTGGGACCTAAGAACATGGCAAGCCCCTTATTTGGGCTCTTGGTCCAGACACTGAGAGGCCTTCCTTGAGGATAGGTCTCACACTGAGTTTCACAATGTGTTTTTGTGCCCAAGGAGCCCCTCAAGTCAGGGCGTGGCCTAATGTACCATGCTGGTTTCTCCTACACTGAACGTTGCACAGTATGGGAACCACAAGTTTTCTGGCAATGGGGAAGATGGAGTTCTAATTTCTGCAACACTTTCACTCCTGGAATGTGATTGGATTTAAGGTCTAAGTTCTGAAGCCTGAAAACTGAGGTTGGGAAGAGATGAAGCCCTAAGGCCATGGTGTGTCTGATGTGCTCAGTGTTCGGCCAGCTGTTGAGTGTGGGTTGGGAGGTGCAGGCTCAGGCTGTGGCAGACAGGGAATTAGTGCCCAGGCTAGACTGTATCATTGGGGTGCAGTCGAGTTTCGTGCAGGATGGTACTCATTTGTGGTTACTGGGTAGCCCCAGAGGGCAACGTTTTTCTTCTGGATGGAAGAAACAGTGCCACATAGTGGCTGCAGAACTCTCAAACTGGATGGCTTGTGGGCCAGGAGTGTGAGGAAAAAATTCTGAGAACACAAGCCTGACTTAGATTTCGGGGTGAGGGGACGGCAGGCACCCTCTGCAGAGGTGATTCGAGATCCCGTATACCTGAAGACAGCGCTAGGATCAGACGTTGGCTTACGTCGGTGTTTCTGTCCATGAAGGCCCCTTCTTGAAGGGGAGGGTGTCACGAGGACATGGAGGTTTTCCCACGATGGGAATTGTGAGATGCTCCAAACCGCAATGATTCCTTCTGTGGGACAGTCGAGACCTGTTGGATGGCTCCAGGACATCCCATAAGGAAGTTATCCAGAGCAGGGTTCTAAGGATGGATGCCTGGGCAGCCTGCCTCCCATTCCAGGTGTCTCATAGAGCCAAGCCAAGTTCGATCTGCTGGATATAGGGGAGCAACCGAGGCGGGTGTTTTGAAATGAGTGAGTTGAGGATGGGTCATAATGTGCATTTGTGTCCATGTAGACCTTGGAATGGGGTGCTTGATCCGGGGCCTTGAGGGATGTTCATAACCGGAGGTTTTGATGGAGCTCTAAAGAGTATGTTTCCTATGTAGAGAAGAGAATTGTTTTGATGAATGCCTAAGGAATCTCCCATATGCTGGTATTGGAAACCAGGCCTCTGAGGAGAGATGACTGGAATCAAAAGCAATGGATCTGATTAGTGCCTCAGTGCCCGTCCAGTTCAATCTTATTCTATGGGGATATCTGTCTCTGGGTCTGAGTGGAGGTGGTTTCCTAACTTGTGAAAGATCATCCCTGTGTGTCCTGGGCAGCCAACACAATTCGGATGGCCTGGGGGAGTTTGGAGGATTCTCCTAATCTATAGGGTTGTGGCCAATGGAAATGGCAGAATTCCCCTGGAGAATGAAGCCACAGTCCTGAGGTGTGGCTCCAGGGGACCCAGCTTGGATGGTGTGTGGACCAGGACTGTGGGGACAGAAGTCTGAAAACACAAACTCTGCTTAGGTATGGGGATGTATGTATGAAGGCTCGATCTACAGACCGAGAGAATTTTCCAGGCTATGAACAAAGGGCGAGTATATGGCGCTTGCTCAGGGTTTTGTCCTTGGATTTTGTGTCAATGGTGGCCGTGGAATGTCGGGGTGTCCTCAAGGGCCATGGACAATTCTTTCTCTGGTGATTTGGCCTGGTCCCAAGGGGTTGGGATCATTCTGTGGATGGGAAGAGTCCTTTCTGTAATATTTTTTTTTTTACCTCAGATGTACCACCAAAAAGGGATTCCAGAGTAGAGCATTGAGTAGGGGTGACTAGACATCTCGAACTCTGGTTGAGATTGGGGGACTAGGGGCTTGGCAAGCCCCATATGTGGGCTGTTGTTCCAGTCACTAAGAGGCTTTACATGAGGATAGGGCTCACGCTGAGGGTCACAATGTGTGTTTGTGCAGATTGTGGCCCTCAGGGATAGGTGGGGCCTCATATTCCATGCTGCTTTCTCCTACAATGAACATTGGACAACATGCCAACCACTAGGTTTCTTGCCAAGGCGAAGGAGAAGTTCTGATTCTTGCATCACGTTCACTACTGAGCAGTGAGTGGAGATAAGTTCAAGGTTCTGAAGGTGAAAACTGAGGTTGGGTAGAGATGATGGCCTAAAGCCATTGTGGGTGTGATATGCTCTGTGTATGGCCAGCTGTCTGGGTGTTGGACTGGAGGTCTGCCCTCAGGCTCTGTCAGACAGGGCTTTAGTGCACAGGCTTGACTGTATGATTGGGGTATGGTCGAGTGGCATGCAGGTTGTTACTCATTTGGCGTTTCTGGTTAGCCCTATAGGGCAACATTTTTCTTCTGGAGGGCAGGCAAAGTGCTGCATTGTGTCTCCAAAATTGCCAAACTGGAGGGGTGTGGCCAGGATTGTGAGGAAGGAAGTCTGAAAACACAAGCTAGCACGAGTTTTGGGGCCAAGATCATGGCAGGCCCACTCTGCAAAGGCTGAATCGAGATCTCCTGCAGGTGAGGTCAGGGCGAGTATCAGATGTTGCCTCAAGCTGGAGTTTGTGTCCATGACGGCCCCTTCCTGAAGGGGGTGGAGGCGTCATGAGGCCAGGGAGGTTTCCCTACGCTGGGAGTTGTGAGCTGCTCCATACTTCAAAGTTTCCTTCTTCAGGACAGTCGAGTACTATTGGATGGTTCCAGGATGCCCCATACAGAAAGACTCGAGAGCAGGGCCCTAAGCATGGATGCCGAGAAACGCCAACTCACCTTCCCATTGCCTGGTCGAGACAAGGCACGCTCAATCTGCGGGCTCTTGGGTGAGCTACCCAGAAGGCTGAGTTTAAATGGACTCTGCTGAGGATGAGTCATAATGTGGGTTGGTGGCGATGGAGACTGTGGAATGTGGCAGTAGCTAAGGGACTCTGCAGGATTCTCCAACCCGAAGGGCTTGACACAACTCCAACAAGGAAGCTTCCCATGTGGAGATGAGAGGTCTTCTGTCTGGTGCCTCAGGAAAGCCCCGTATGCTGGTCTTCGAACCCAGGCCTCTGAGGAGTGATACCTGGACACCAAAGCAAGAGTTCATAATAGGGCCTAGAAGCCTGTCTGGTTCAATCTTCTGTCTCTGCGGATATCTGTCTGTGTGTCTGCATGGAGGTAGTAGTTGCTCAGCTTGTGTCATAATGCCCCTATTTGTCCAGTGCGGCTTGCGGTAGTGGGATGTCCTTGGGGACCTTGAGGTTTCTACTATTTTGTAGAGTTGTGGCCAATGGAATGGGCAGTTTCTTAAGAGAGAGCAGGCACAGTACTGTGGTGTGGCTCCAGTGACCCCAGCCTGGGGGCTGTGTGGGCCATGGCTGTGCAGACAGACATCCAAAAACCCTAACTCAGCTCAGGTTTGGGGCCGAGGTTACGGCAGGCCTGATCTACAGTCCATGAGGGGAGGTCCTCTGGATATGAAAGAAGGGTGATAGGGAGGCAGTCGCTCAGGCTTTTGTCTCTGGATGATTTGTCCACAATGGCCGTTTAATGTAGGAGTTGCCTCATGGGTCGTAGAAGTCTCCCTCTCTGGTAGTTTGTCCAGCCCCCAAGAGTTTGGGGTCATTCTGTGGGAAGGGAAGTGTCCTGTTTTCTGCTTCATGTGTCCCCCCAGTAGAGGGATTCTAGAGCATAGCAGTGGGTACTGACAACTGGAATTCTCGCCCTCTGGTTAAGCATGGGGGCCTATGGATATGACAAGCCCCATATGCAGGATCTTGGTCCAGCCACTGAGAGGCGTTACTTTAATACGGGACTCACGCTGCAGGTCACAATGCATGTCTGTGCCCTAGGCGGCCCTCAAGCACTGGCGTGGCCTTTCGGACAATGCAGGTTTTCCCACATTGAACGTTGGACAACATGCCAACCACAAGGTTTCTGGCCATGGGGAAGGAGGAATTCTAATTTCTGCATCTCGTTCACCCCTGGGCAGTGATTGGAGATAAGGTCTAGGTTCTGAAGCCTGAAAACCGAGGTTGGGAAGAGATGACGACCTACAGCCATAGCGGGTCCTATGTGTCCAGGTTGGGGCCAGGTGTCTGGGTGTCGTTTGGGATGTTTTGTCTCAGGCTGTGCCAGACAGGGCATTAGTATACAGGGTGGGCTGTATAATTGCTTTACAATCGAGTGGCATGCATTAGAAAATCATTTGGGGTTTCTTATTAGCAGCATAGGGCAAAGTTTTTCTTCTGGAGGGCAGGCAGAGTGCTGCATTGTGGCTTCGGAATTCCCAAACTGGAGGGCTTGTGGGCCAGGAGAGTGAGGACAGAAGTCTGAGAACACAAGCTAGGCTTAGGTTTCGGGGCAAGGACATGGCAGGCACACTCTGCAGAGCTGAATTGAGATCTCATGCGTCTGAAGTCAGGTCGAGGTTCAGACTTTGGCTCAGGTTTGAGTTCCTGTCCATGTTGGCCCCATCAAGAAGGGGGGGGGCATTATGAGGCCATGGGGGTTTTCCCACTATTGGAGTTGTGAGATGCTCCAAACCGCAAGGATTCCTTCTGTGGGACAATTAAGATTTGTTGGATGGCTCCAGGACGTCTTATAAGGTATTTTTCCAGAACAGGGTTCTAAGGATGGATGCCTGGGCAGCCAGCCTCACATTCCAATTGTCTCCTAGCAACAAGAAACGTTTGATCTGCTGGCTTGGGGTAGCAACAGAGTGGGCTGAGTTGATATGGACTTTCCTGAGGATGGTCTTAATGGTGGTTTGAGTCCATGGAGACCTTGGTAAGGGGCAGTGGCACCAGGGCCCTGAAGGATTCTCCTAACCAGAGGTTATGACAAAGCTCCAATGAGCAAGTTTCCATGGGGAGACGAGATTTGTTCTTATTGGTGCCTCAGGAAACCACCATATGCTGGTATTGGAAACGAGGCCTCTGAGGAGAGATGCCTGGAAACCAAAGCAATGGATCTGATTAGGGCCTAGGGGCCTGTCCGGTTCAATATTCTTCTCTGGGGACATCTGTTGTCTGAGTGGAGCTAGTTGCTCAGCTGGTTTGAGATCACCCCTGTTTGTCATGGGCGGCCTACACTATTGGGATGGCCTCGGTGACTTTGGAGGTTTTTCCTAATTTGCAAGGTTGTGGCCAATGGAATGGGAAGAATTCCCTTGAAAGGGAAGCACAGTCCTGAGGTGTGGCTCCAGGGACGGAAGTGTGGAGCGTGTGTGGTCCAGCGCTATTTGGACAAAAGTCTGAAAACACAAACTCCTCTTAGGTTGGGGGATGTAGGTATGGCCGGCCCCATCTATAGACCGTGAGGAGACCTCTTCGGGATATGAACAAAGGGCGAATGTGATGTGCATGCTCATGGTTTTCTTTTTTTTTTTTTTCTGGAAATGTGTCACCGATTGCCATGGAATGTCGCGGTGTCCTCATGGTCCATCGATGAGGCTCCCTTTCTGGGGATTTGACCCGATCCCAAAAGATTGGGGTCATTCTGTGGGAAGGGAGGAGGCCTTTTTTTTGTTTGTTTATTTTTTTTTTGTTTTTTGTTTTTTGTTTTTTTAACCTCAGGTGGTCCACCAAAAGAGGGATTCCAGAGCAGAGTCGTGGGTGGGGGCAACTGCACAACCAGAACTCTGGTTAACATTGGGACCTAAGAACATGGCAAGCCCTATATGTGGGCTATTGGTCCAAACACTGAGAGGCCTTCCTTGAGGATAGGTCTCACACTGAGTTTCACAATGTGTTTTTGTGCCCAAGGAGCCCCTCAAGTCAGGGCGTGGCCTAATGTACCATGCTGGTTTCTCCTACACTGAACGTTGCACAGTATGGGAACCACAAGTTTTCTGGCAATGGGGAAGATGGAGTTCTAATTTCTGCAACACTTTCACTCCTGGACTGTGATTGGATTTAAGGTCTAGGTTCTGAAGCCTGAAAACTGTGGTTGGGAAGAGATGAAGCCCTAAGGCCATGGTGTGTCTGATGTGCTCAGTGTTCGGCCAGCTGTTGAGTGTGGGTTGGGAGGTGCAGGCTCAGGCTGTGGCAGACAGGGAATTAGTGCCCAGGCTAGACTGTATCATTGGGGTGCAGTCGAGTTTCGTGCAGGATAGTACTCATTTGTGGTTACTGGGTAGCCCCAGAGGGCAACGTTTTTCTTCTGGAGGGAAGACACAGTGCCACATAGTGTCTCCAGAATTCCCAAACTGGAAGGCTTGTGGGCCAGGAGTGTGAGGAAAAAATTCTGAGAACACAAGCCAGACTTAGATTTCGGGGTGAGGGGACGGCAGGCACCCTCTGCAGAGATGATTCGAGATCCCGGATACCTGAAGACAGAGCTAGGATCAGACGTTTTCTTAGGTCGGAATTTCTTTCCATGACGGCCCCTTCATGAAGGGAAGGGTGTCACGAGGAAATGGAGGTTTTCCCACGATGGAAATTGTGAGATGCTCCAAACCACAATAATTCCTTCTGTGGGACAGTCAAGACATGTTGGATGGCTCCAGGACATCTCATAAGGAAGTTATCCAGAGCAGGGTTCTAAGGATGGATGCCTGGGCAGCCTGCCTCCCATTCCAGGTGTCTCATAGAGCCAAGGCAAGTTCGATCTGCTGGATCTAGGGGAGCAACCGAGGCGGGTGTTTTGAAATGGGTGAGTTGAGGATGGGTCATAATGTGCATTTGTGTCCATGTAGACCTTGGAATGGGGTGCTTGATCCGGGGCCTTGAGGGATGTTTATAACCGGAGGTTTTGATGGAGCTCTAAAGAGTATGTTTCCTATGTAGAGAAGAGAATTGTTTTGATGAGTGCCTAAGTAATCTCCCATATGCTGGTATTGGAAACCAGGCCTCTGAGGAGAGATGACTGGAATCAAAAGCAATGGATCTGATTAGGGCCTAAGTGCCTGTCCAGTTCAATCTTATTCTATGGGGATATCTGTCTCTGGGTCTGAGTGGAGGTGGTTTCCTAACATGTGAAAGATCATCCCTGTTTGTCCTGGGCAGCCAAAACAATTCGGATGGCCTGGGGGAATTTGGAGGATTCTCCTAATCTATAGGGTTGTGGCCAATGGAAA
The DNA here is from genome assembly GCF_964662115.1 of Mustela nivalis. NCBI lineage: Eukaryota > Metazoa > Chordata > Mammalia > Carnivora > Mustelidae > Mustela > Mustela nivalis. The sequence continues at coordinate 19,126 of NW_028135892.1, read as the reverse complement.
TGGCAGAATTCCCCTGGAGAGTGAAGCCACAGTCCTGTGGTGTGGCTCCAGGGGCCCAGCTTGGATGGTGTGTGGGCCAGGACTGTGAAGACAGAAGTCTGAAAACACAAACTCTGCTTAGGTTTGGCGATGTATGTATGAAGGCTCGATCTACAGACCGTGAGAATTTTCCGGGCTATGAACAAAGGGCGAGTATGTGGCGCTTGCTCAGGCTTTTGTCTCTGGATTTTGTGTCAATGGTGGCCGTGGAATGTCGGGGTGTCCTCAAGGGCCATGGACAATTCTTTCTCTGGTGATTTGGCCTGATCCCAAGGGTTTGGGATCATTCTGTGGATGGGAAGAGTCCTTTCTGTTTTTTTTTTTTTTTACCTCAGGTGTCCCACCAAAGACGGATTCCAGAGTAGAGCCCTGAGTAGGGGTGACTAGACATCTCGAACTCAGGTTGAGATTGGGGGACTAGGGGCTTGGCAAGCCCCATATGTGGGCTGTTGTTCCAGTCACTAAGAGGCTTTACATGAGGATAGGGCTCACGCTGAGGGTCACAATGTGTGTTTGTGCACATTGTGGCCCTCAGGGATAGGTGGGGCCTCATAGTCCATGCTGCTTTCTCCTACAATGAACATTGGACAACATGCCAACCACTAGGTTTCTTGCCAAGGCGAAGGAGAAGTTCTGATTCTTGCATCACGTTAAATCCTGAGCAGTGAGTGGAGATAAGGTCTAGGTTCTGATGGTGAAAACTGAGGTTGGGTAGAGATGATGGCCTAAAGCCATTGTGGGTGTGATATGCTCTGTGTACGGCCAGCTGTCTGGGTGTTGGACTGGAGGTCTGCCCTCAGGCTGTGTCAGACAGGGCTTTAGTGCACAGGCTAGACTGTATAATTGGGGTATGGTCGAGTGGCATGCAGGTTGTTACTCATTTGGTGTTTCTGGTTAGCCCTATAGGGCAACATTTTTCTTCTGGAGGGCAGGCAGAGTGCTGCATTGTGTCTCCAGAATTGCCAAACTGGAGGGGTGTGGCCAGGATTGTGAGGAAGGCAGTCTGAAAACACAAGCTAGCACGAGTTTTGGGGCCAAGAGCATGGCAGGCCCACTCTGCAGAGGCTGAATCGAGATCTCCTGCAGTTGAGGTCAGGGCGAGTATCAGATGTTGCCTCAAGCTGGAGTTTGTGTCCATGACGGCCCCTTCCTGAAGGGGGTGGGGGCGTCATGAGGCCAGGGAGGTTTCCCTACGCTTGGAGTTGTGAGCTGCTCCAAACTTCAAAGTTTCCTTCTTCAGGACAGTCGAGTACGATTGGATGGTTCCAGGATGCCCCATACAGAAAGACTCGCGAGCAGGGCCCTAAGCATGGATGCCCAGAAACGCCAACTCACCTTCACATTGCCTGGTCGAGACAAGGCACGCTCAATCTGCGGGCTCTTGGGTGAGCTACCCAGAAGCCTGAGTTTAAATGGACTCTCCTGAGGATGAGTCATAATGTGGGTTGGTGGCCATGGAGACCTTGGAATGTGGCAGTAGCTAAGGGACTCTGCAGGATTCTCCAACCCGAAGGGCTTGACACAACTCCAACAAGGAAGCTTCCCATGTGGAGATGAGAGGTCTTCTGTCTGGTGCCTCAGGAAAGCCCCGTATGCTGGTCTTCGAACCCAGGCCTCTGAGGAGTGATACCTTGACACCAAAGCAAGAGTTCATAATAGGGCCTAGGGGCCTGTCTGGTTCAATCTTCTGTCTCTGCGGATATCTGTCTGTGTGTCTGCATGGAGGTAGTAGTTGCTCAGCTTGTGTCATAATGCCCCTATTTGTCCAGTGCGGCTTGCGGTAGTGGGATGTCCTTGGGGACCTTGAGGTTTCTACTATTTTGTAGAGTTGTGGCCAATGGAATGGGCAGTTTCTTAGGAGAGAGCAGGCACAGTTCTGTGGTGTGGCTCCAGAGACCACAGCCTGGGGGCTGTGTGGGCCATGTCTGTGCAGACAGATTTCCAAAAACCCTAACTCAGCTCAGGTTTGGGGCCGAGGTTACGGCAGGCCTGATCTACAGTCCATGAGGGGAGCTCCTCTGGATATGAAAGAAGGGTGAGAGGGAGGCAGTCGCTCAGGCTTTTGTCTCTGGATGTTTTGTCCACAATTGCCGTTTAATGTAGGAGTTGCCTCATGGGTCGTAGAAGTCTCCCTCTCTGGTAGTTTGTCCAGCCCACAAGAGTTTGGGGTCATTCTGTGGGAAGGGAAGTGTCCTGTTTTCTGCTTCATGTGTTCCCCCAGTAGAGGGATTCTAGAGCATAGCAGTGGGTACTGACAACTGGAATACTCGCCCTCTGGTTAAGCCTGGGGGCCTATGGATATGACAAGTCCCATATGCAGGATCTTGTTCCAGCCACTGAGAGGCGTTACTTTAATACAGGACTCACGCTGCAGGTCACAATGCATGTCTGTGTCCTAGGCGGCCCTCAAGCACTGGCGTGGCCTTTCGGACAATGCAGGTTTTCCCACATTGAACGTTGGACAACATGCCAACCACAAGGTTTTTGGCCATGGGGAAAGAGGAATTCCAATTTCTGCATCACGTTCACCCCTGGGCAGTGAATGGAGATAAGGTCTAGGTTCTGAAGCCTGAAAACCGAGGTTGGGAAGAGATGACGACCTACAGCCATAGTGGGTCCTATGTGTCCAGGTTGGGGCCAGCTGTCTGGGTGTCGTTTGGGATGTCTTGTCTCAGGCTGTGCCAGACAGGGCATTAGTATACAGGGTGGGCTGTATAATTGCTTTACAATCGAGTGGCATGCATTAGAAAATCATTTGGGGTTTCTTATTAGCAGCATAGGGCAAAGTTTTTCTTCTGGAGGGCAGGCAGAGTGCTGCATTGTGGCTTCAGAATTCCCAAACTGGAGGGCTTGTGGGCCAGGAGAGTGAGGACGGAAGTCTGAGAACACAAGCTAGGCTTAGGTTTCGGGGCAAGGACATGGCAGGCACACTCTGCAGAGCTGAATTGAGATCTCATGCGTCTGAAGTCAGGTCGAGTTTCAGACTTTGGCTCAGGTTTGAGTTCCTGTCCATGTTGGCCCCTTCAGGAAGGGGGGGCATTATGAGGCCATGGGGGTTTTTCCACTATTGGAGTTGTGAGATGCTCCAAACCGCAAGGATTCCTTCTGTGGGACAATTAAGATTTTTTGGATGGCTCCAGGACGTCTTATAAGGTATTTTTCCAGAACAGGGTTCTAAGTATGGATGCCTGGGCAGCAAGCCTCACATTCCAATTGTCTCCTAGCAACAAGAAACTTTTGATCTGCTGGCTTTGGGTAGCAACAGAGGGGGTTGAGTTGAAATGGACTTTCCTGAGGATGGTCTTAATGTTGGTTTGAGTCCATGGAGACCTTGGTATGGGGCAGTGGCACCAGGGCCCTGAAGGATTCTCCTAACCAGAGGTTATGACAAAGCTCCAATGAGCAAGTTTCCATGGGGAGACGAGATTTGTTCTTATTGGTGCCTCAGGAAACCACCATATGCTGGTATTGGAAACGAGGCCTCTGAGGAGAGATGCCTGGAAACCAAAGCAATGGATCTGATTAGGGCCTAGGGGCCTGTCCGGCTCAATATTCTTCTCTGGGGACATCTGTTGTCTGAGTGGAGTTTGTTACTCAGCTGTTTTGAGATCACCCCTGTTTGTCATGGGCGGCCTACACTATTGGGATGGCCTCAGTAACTTTGGAGGTTTTTCCTAATTTGCAAGGTTGTGGCCAATGGAATGGGAAGAATTCCCTTGAAAGGGAAGCACAGTCCTGATGTGTGGCTCCAGGGACCCAAGTGTGGAGCGTGTGTGGTCCAGGGCTATTTGGACAAAAGTCTGAAAACACAAACTCCACTTAGGTTGTGGGATGTAGGTATGGCCGGCCCGATCTATAGACCGTGAGGAGACCTCTTCGGGATATGAACAAAGGGCGAATGTGAGCTGCTTGCTCATGCTTATTTTTTTTTTTTCTGTAAATGTGTCACCGATTGCCATGGAATGTCGGGGTGTCCTCATGGGCCATCGATGATGCTCCCTTTCTGGGGATTTGACCCGATCCCAAGAGTTTGGGGTCATTCTGTGGGAAGGGAGGAGGCCTTTCTGTTTTTTTTTTTTGTTTGTTTGTTTGTTTGTTTTTTTTGTTGTTTTTTTTTTTTTAACCTTGGTGGACCACCAAAAGAGGGATTCCAGAGCAGAGTCGTGTGTGGGGGCAACAGGACAACCAGACCTCTGGTTAACATTGGGACCTAAGAACATGGCAAGCCCCTTATTTGGGCTCTTGGTCCAGACACTGAGAGGCCTTCCTTGAGGATAGGTCTCACACTGAGTTTCACAATGTGTTTTTGTGCCCAAGGAGCCCCTCAAGTCAGGGCGTGGCCTAATGTACCATGCTGGTTTCTCCTACACTGAACGTTGCACAGTATGGGAACCACAAGTTTTCTGGCAATGGGGAAGATGGAGTTCTAATTTCTGCAACACTTTCACTCCTGGAATGTGATTGGATTTAAGGTCTAAGTTCTGAAGCCTGAAAACTGAGGTTGGGAAGAGATGAAGCCCTAAGGCCATGGTGTGTCTGATGTGCTCAGTGTTCGGCCAGCTGTTGAGTGTGGGTTGGGAGGTGCAGGCTCAGGCTGTGGCAGACAGGGAATTAGTGCCCAGGCTAGACTGTATCATTGGGGTGCAGTCGAGTTTCGTGCAGGATGGTACTCATTTGTGGTTACTGGGTAGCCCCAGAGGGCAACGTTTTTCTTCTGGAGGGAAGAAACAGTGCCACATAGTGGCTGCAGAACTCTCAAACTGGATGGCTTGTGGGCCAGGAGTGTGAGGAAAAAATTCTGAGAACACAAGCCTGACTTAGATTTCGGGGTGAGGGGACGGCAGGCACCCTCTGCAGAGGTGATTCGAGATCCCGTATACCTGAAGACAGCGCTAGGATCAGACGTTGGCTTACGTCGGTGTTTCTGTCCATGAAGGCCCCTTCTTGAAGGGAAGGGTGTCACGAGGACATGGAGGTTTTCCCACGATGGGAATTGTGAGATGCTCCAAACCGCAATGATTCCTTCTGTGGGACAGTCGAGACCTGTTGGATGGCTCCAGGACATCCCATAAGGAAGTTATCCAGAGCAGGGTTCTAAGGATGGATGCCTGGGCAGCCTGCCTCCCATTCCAGGTGTCTCATAGAGCCAAGCCAAGTTCGATCTGCTGGATATAGGGGAGCAACCGAGGCGGGTGTTTTGAAATGAGTGAGTTGAGGATGGGTCATAATGTGCATTTGTGTCCATGTAGACCTTGGAATGGGGTGCTTGATCCGGGGCCTTGAGGGATGTTCATAACCGGAGGTTTTGATGGAGCTCTAAAGAGTATGTTTCCTATGTAGAGAAGAGAATTGTTTTGATGAATGCCTAAGGAATCTCCCATATGCTGGTATTGGAAACCAGGCCTCTGAGGAGAGATGACTGGAATCAAAAGCAATGGATCTGATTAGTGCCTCAGTGCCCGTGCAGTTCAATCTTATTCTATGGGGATATCTGTCTCTGGGTCTGAGTGGAGGTGGTTTCCTAACTTGTGAAAGATCATCCCTGTGTGTCCTGGGCAGCCAACACAATTCGGATGGCCTGGGGGAGTTTGGAGGATTCTCCTAATCTATAGGGTTGTGGCCAATGGAAATGGCAGAATTCCCCTGGAGAATGAAGCCACAGTCCTGAGGTGTGGCTCCAGGGGACCCAGCTTGGATGGTGTGTGGACCAGGACTGTGGGGACAGAAGTCTGAAAACACAAACTCTGCTTAGGTATGGGGATGTATGTATGAAGGCTCGATCTACAGACCGAGAGAATTTTCCAGGCTATGAACAAAGGGCGAGTATATGGCGCTTGCTCAGGGTTTTGTCCTTGGATTTTGTGTCAATGGTGGCCGTGGAATGTCGGGGTGTCCTCAAGGGCCATGGACAATTCTTTCTCTGGTGATTTGGCCTGGTCCCAAGGGGTTGGGATCATTCTGTGGATGGGAAGAGTCCTTTCTGTAATTTTTTTTTTTTTACCTCAGATGTACCACCAAAAAGGGATTCCAGAGTAGAGCATTGAGTAGGGGTGACTAGACATCTCGAACTCTGGTTGAGATTGGGGGACTAGGGGCTTGGCAAGCCCCATATGTGGGCTGTTGTTCCAGTCACTAAGAGGCTTTACATGAGGATAGGGCTCACGCTGAGGGTCACAATGTGTGTTTGTGCAGATTGTGGCCCTCAGGGATAGGTGGGGCCTCATATTCCATGCTGCTTTCTCCTACAATGAACATTGGACAACATGCCAACCACTAGGTTTCTTGCCAAGGCGAAGGAGAAGTTCTGATTCTTGCATCACGTTCACTACTGAGCAGTGAGTGGAGATAAGTTCAAGGTTCTGAAGGTGAAAACTGAGGTTGGGTAGAGATGATGGCCTAAAGCCATTGTGGGTGTGATATGCTCTGTGTATGGCCAGCTGTCTGGGTGTTGGACTGGAGGTCTGCCCTCAGGCTCTGTCAGACAGGGCTTTAGTGCACAGGCTTGACTGTATGATTGGGGTATGGTCGAGTGGCATGCAGGTTGTTACTCATTTGGCGTTTCTGGTTAGCCCTATAGGGCAACATTTTTCTTCTGGAGGGCAGGCAAAGTGCTGCATTGTGTCTCCAAAATTGCCAAACTGGAGGGGTGTGGCCAGGATTGTGAGGAAGGAAGTCTGAAAACACAAGCTAGCACGAGTTTTGGGGCCAAGATCATGGCAGGCCCACTCTGCAGAGGCTGAATCGAGATCTCCTGCAGGTGAGGTCAGGGCGAGTATCAGATGTTGCCTCAAGCTGGAGTTTGTGTCCATGACGGCCCCTTCCTGAAGGGGGTGGAGGCGTCATGAGGCCAGGGAGGTTTCCCTACGCTGGGAGTTGTGAGCTGCTCCATACTTCAAAGTTTCCTTCTTCAGGACAGTCGAGTACTATTGGATGGTTCCAGGATGCCCCATACAGAAAGACTCGAGAGCAGGGCCCTAAGCATGGATGCCGAGAAACGCCAACTCACCTTCCCATTGCCTGGTCGAGACAAGGCACGCTCAATCTGCGGGCTCTTGGGTGAGCTACCCAGAAGGCTGAGTTTAAATGGACTCTGCTGAGGATGAGTCATAATGTGGGTTGGTGGCGATGGAGACTGTGGAATGTGGCAGTAGCTAAGGGACTCTGCAGGATTCTCCAACCCGAAGGGCTTGACACAACTCCAACAAGGAAGCTTCCCATGTGGAGATGAGAGGTCTTCTGTCTGGTGCCTCAGGAAAGCCCCGTATGCTGGTCTTCGAACCCAGGCCTCTGAGGAGTGATACCTGGACACCAAAGCAAGAGTTCATAATAGGGCCTAGAAGCCTGTCTGGTTCAATCTTCTGTCTCTGCGGATATCTGTCTGTGTGTCTGCATGGAGGTAGTAGTTGCTCAGCTTGTGTCATAATGCCCCTATTTGTCCAGTGCGGCTTGCGGTAGTGGGATGTCCTTGGGGACCTTGAGGTTTCTACTATTTTGTAGAGTTGTGGCCAATGGAATGGGCAGTTTCTTAAGAGAGAGCAGGCACAGTACTGTGGTGTGGCTCCAGTGACCCCAGCCTGGGGGCTGTGTGGGCCATGGCTGTGCAGACAGACATCCAAAAACCCTAACTCAGCTCAGGTTTGGGGCCGAGGTTACGGCAGGCCTGATCTACAGTCCATGAGGGGAGGTCCTCTGGATATGAAAGAAGGGTGATAGGGAGGCAGTCGCTCAGGCTTTTGTCTCTGGATGATTTGTCCACAATGGCCGTTTAATGTAGGAGTTGCCTCATGGGTCGTAGAAGTCTCCCTCTCTGGTAGTTTGTCCAGCCCCCAAGAGTTTGGGGTCATTCTGTGGGAAGGGAAGTGTCCTGTTTTCTGCTTCATGTGTCCCCCCAGTAGAGGGATTCTAGAGCATAGCAGTGGGTACTGACAACTGGAATTCTCGCCCTCTGGTTAAGCATGGGGGCCTATGGATATGACAAGCCCCATATGCAGGATCTTGGTCCAGCCACTGAGAGGCGTTACTTTAATACGGGACTCACGCTGCAGGTCACAATGCATGTCTGTGCCCTAGGCGGCCCTCAAGCACTGGCGTGGCCTTTCGGACAATGCAGGTTTTCCCACATTGAACGTTGGACAACATGCCAACCACAAGGTTTCTGGCCATGGGGAAGGAGGAATTCTAATTTCTGCATCTCGTTCACCCCTGGGCAGTGATTGGAGATAAGGTCTAGGTTCTGAAGCCTGAAAACCGAAGTTGGGAAGAGATGACGACCTACAGCCATAGCGGGTCCTATGTGTCCAGGTTGGGGCCAGGTGTCTGGGTGTCGTTTGGGATGTTTTGTCTCAGGCTGTGCCAGACAGGGCATTAGTATACAGGGTGGGCTGTATAATTGCTTTACAATCGAGTGGCATGCATTAGAAAATCATTTGGGGTTTCTTATTAGCAGCATAGGGCAAAGTTTTTCTTCTGGAGGGCAGGCAGAGTGCTGCATTGTGGCTTCGGAATTCCCAAACTGGAGGGCTTGTGGGCCAGGAGAGTGAGGACAGAAGTCTGAGAACACAAGCTAGGCTTAGGTTTCGGGGCAAGGACATGGCAGGCACACTCTGCAGAGCTGAATTGAGATCTCATGCGTCTGAAGTCAGGTCGAGGTTCAGACTTTGGCTCAGGTTTGAGTTCCTGTCCATGTTGGCCCCATCAAGAAGGGGGGGGGCATTATGAGGCCATGGGGGTTTTCCCACTATTGGAGTTGTGAGATGCTCCAAACCGCAAGGATTCCTTCTGTGGGACAATTAAGATTTGTTGGATGGCTCCAGGACGTCTTATAAGGTATTTTTCCAGAACAGGGTTCTAAGTATGGATGCCTGGGCAGCCAGCCTCACATTCCAATTGTCTCCTAGCAACAAGAAACGTTTGATCTGCTGGCTTGGGGTAGCAACAGAGTGGGCTGAGTTGATATGGACTTTCCTGAGGATGGTCTTAATGGTGGTTTGAGTCCATGGAGACCTTGGTAAGGGGCAGTGGCACCAGGGCCCTGAAGGATTCTCCTAACCAGAGGTTATGACAAAGCTCCAATGAGCAAGTTTCCATGGGGAGATGAGATTTGTTCTTATTGGTGCCTCAGGAAACCACCATATGCTGGTATTGGAAACGAGGCCTCTGAGGAGAGATGCCTGGAAACCAAAGCAATGGATCTGATTAGGGCCTAGGGGCCTGTCCGGTTCAATATTCTTCTCTGGGGACATCTGTTGTCTGAGTGGAGCTAGTTGCTCAGCTGGTTTGAGATCACCCCTGTTTGTCATGGGCGGCCTACACTATTGGGATGGCCTCGGTGACTTTGGAGGTTTTTCCTAATTTGCAAGGTTGTGGCCAATGGAATGGGAAGAATTCCCTTGAAAGGGAAGCACAGTCCTGAGGTGTGGCTCCAGGGACGGAAGTGTGGAGCGTGTGTGGTCCAGCGCTATTTGGACAAAAGTCTGAAAACACAAACTCCTCTTAGGTTGGGGGATGTAGGTATGGCCGGCCCCATCTATAGACCGTGAGGAGACCTCTTCGGGATATGAACAAAGGGCGAATGTGATGTGCATGCTCATGGTTTTCTTTTTTTTTTTTTTCTGGAAATGTGTCACCGATTGCCATGGAATGTCGCGGTGTCCTCATGGTCCATCGATGAGGCTCCCTTTCTGGGGATTTGACCCGATCCCAAAAGATTGGGGTCATTCTGTGGGAAGGGAGGAGGCCTTTTTTTTGTTGTTTATTTTTTTTTTTGTTTTTTGTTTTTTGTTTTTTTAACCTCAGGTGGTCCACCAAAAGAGGGATTCCAGAGCAGAGTCGTGGGTGGGGGCAACTGCACAACCAGAACTCTGGTTAACATTGGGACCTAAGAACATGGCAAGCCCTATATGTGGGCTATTGGTCCAAACACTGAGAGGCCTTCCTTGAGGATAGGTCTCACACTGAGTTTCACAATGTGTTTTTGTGCCCAAGGAGCCCCTCAAGTCAGGGCATGTCCTAATGTACCATGCTGGTTTCTCCTACACTGAACGTTGCACAGTACGGGAACCACAAGTTTTCTGGCAATGGGGAAGATGGAGTTCTAATTTCTGCAACACTTTCACTCCTGGACTGTGATTGGATTTAAGGTCTAGGTTCTGAAGCCTGAAAACTGTGGTTGGGAAGAGATGAAGCCCTAAGGCCATGGTGTGTCTGATGTGCTCAGTGTTCGGCCAGCTGTTGAGTGTGGGTTGGGAGGTGCAGGCTCAGGCTGTGGCAGACAGGGAATTAGTGCCCAGGCTAGACTGTATCATTGGGGTGCAGTCGAGTTTCGTGCAGGATAGTACTCATTTGTGGTTACTGGGTAGCCCCAGAGGGCAACGTTTTTCTTCTGGAGGGAAGACACAGTGCCACATAGTGTCTCCAGAATTCCCAAACTGGAAGGCTTGTGGGCCAGGAGTGTGAGGAAAAAATTCTGAGAACACAAGCCAGACTTAGATTTCGGGGTGAGGGGACGGCAGGCACCCTCTGCAGAGATGATTCGAGATCCCGGATACCTGAAGACAGAGCTAGGATCAGACGTTTTCTTAGGTCGGAATTTCTTTCCATGACGGCCCCTTCATGAAGGGAAGGGTGTCACGAGGACATGGAGGTTTTCCCACGATGGAAATTGTGAGATGCTCCAAACCACAATAATTCCTTCTGTGGGACAGTCAAGACATGTTGGATGGCTCCAGGACATCTCATAAGGAAGTTATCCAGAGCAGGGTTCTAAGGATGGATGCCTGGGCAGCCTGCCTCCCATTCCAGGTGTCTCATAGAGCCAAGGCAAGTTCGATCTGCTGGATCTAGGGGAGCAACCGAGGCGGGTGTTTTGAAATGGGTGAGTTGAGGATGGGTCATAATGTGCATTTGTGTCCATGTAGACCTTGGAATGGGGTGCTTGATCCGGGGCCTTGAGGGATGTTTATAACCGGAGGTTTTGATGGAGCTCTAAAGAGTATGTTTCCTATGTAGAGAAGAGAATTGTTTTGATGAGTGCCTAAGTAATCTCCCATATGCTGGTATTGGAAACCAGGCCTCTGAGGAGAGATGACTGGAATCAAAAGCAATGGATCTGATTAGGGCCTAAGTGCCTGTCCAGTTCAATCTTATTCTATGGGGATATCTGTCTCTTGGTCTGAGTGGAGGTGGTTTCCTAACATGTGAAAGATCATCCCTGTTTGTCCTGGGCAGCCAAAACAATTCGGATGGCCTGGGGGAATTTGGAGGATTCTCCTAATCTATAGGGTTGTGGCCAATGGAAATGGCAGAATTCCCCTGGAGAGTGAAGCCACAGTCCTGTGGTGTGGCTCCAGGGGCCCAGCTTGGATGGTGTGTGGGCCAGGACTGTGAAGACAGAAGTCTGAAAACACAAACTCTGCTTAGGTTTGGCGATGTATGTATGAAGGCTCGATCTACAGACCGTGAGAATTTTCCGGGCTATGAACAAAGGGCGAGTATGTGGCGCTTGCTCAGGCTTTTGTCTCTGGATTTTGTGTCAATGGTGGCCGTGGAATGTCGGGGTGTCCTCAAGGGCCATGGACAATTCTTTCTCTGGTGATTTGGCCTGATCCCAAGGGTTTGGGATCATTCTGTGGATGGGAAGAGTCCTTTCTGTTTTTTTTTTTTTTACCTCAGGTGTCCCACCAAAGACGGATTCCAGAGTAGAGCCCTGAGTAGGGGTGACTAGACATCTCGAACTCAGGTTGAGATTGGGGGACTAGGGGCTTGGCAAGCCCCATATGTGGGCTGTTGTTCCAGTCACTAAGAGGCTTTACATGAGGATAGGGCTCACGCTGAGGGTCACAATGTGTGTTTGTGCACATTGTGGCCCTCAGGGATAGGTGGGGCCTCATAGTCCATGCAGCTTTCTCCTACAATGAACATTGGACAACATGCCAACCACTAGGTTTCTTGCCAAGGCGAAGGAGAAGTTCTGATTCTTGCATCACGTTAAATCCTGAGCAGTGAGTGGAGATAAGGTCTAGGTTCTGATGGTGAAAACTGAGGTTGGGTAGAGATGATGGCCTAAAGCCATTGTGGGTGTGATATGCTCTGTGTACGGCCAGCTGTCTGGGTGTTGGACTGGAGGTCTGCCCTCAGGCTGTGTCAGACAGGGCTTTAGTGCACAGGCTAGACTGTATAATTGGGGTATGGTCGAGTGGCATGCAGGTTGTTACTCATTTGGTGTTTCTGGTTAGCCCTATAGGGCAACATTTTTCTTCTGGAGGGCAGGCAGAGTGCTGCATTGTGTCTCCAGAATTGCCAAACTGGAGGGGTGTGGCCAGGATTGTGAGGAAGGCAGTCTGAAAACACAAGCTAGCACGAGTTTTGGGGCCAAGAGCATGGCAGGCCCACTCTGCAGAGGCTGAATCGAGATCTCCTGCAGTTGAGGTCAGGGCGAGTATCAGATGTTGCCTCAAGCTGGAGTTTGTGTCCATGACGGCCCCTTCCTGAAGGGGGTGGGGGCGTCATGAGGCCAGGGAGGTTTCCCTACGCTTGGAGTTGTGAGCTGCTCCAAACTTCAAAGTTTCCTTCTTCAGGACAGTCGAGTACGATTGGATGGTTCCAGGATGCCCCATACAGAAAGACTCGCGAGCAGGGCCCTAAGCATGGATGCCCAGAAACGCCAACTCACCTTCACATTGCCTGGTCGAGACAAGGCACGCTCAATCTGCGGGCTCTTGGGTGAGCTACCCAGAAGCCTGAGTTTAAATGGACTCTCCTGAGGATGAGTCATAATGTGGGTTGGTGGCCATGGAGACCTTGGAATGTGGCAGTAGCTAAGGGACTCTGCAGGATTCTCCAACCCGAAGGGCTTGACACAACTCCAACAAGGAAGCTTCCCATGTGGAGATGAGAGGTCTTCTGTCTGGTGCCTCAGGAAAGCCCCGTATGCTGGTCTTCGAACCCAGGCCTCTGAGGAGTGATACCTTGACACCAAAGCAAGAGTTCATAATAGGGCCTAGGGGCCTGTCTGGTTCAATATTCTGTCTCTGCGGATATCTGTCTGTGTGTCTGCATGGAGGTAGTAGTTGCTCAGCTTGTGTCATAATGCCCCTATTTGTCCAGTGCGGCTTGCGGTAGTGGGATGTCCTTGGGGACCTTGAGGTTTCTACTATTTTGTAGAGTTGTGGCCAATGGAATGGGCAGTTTCTTAGGAGAGAGCAGGCACAGTTCTGTGGTGTGGCTCCAGAGACCACAGCCTGGGGGCTGTGTGGGCCATGTCTGTGCAGACAGATTTCCAAAAACCCTAACTCAGCTCAGGTTTGGGGCCGAGGTTATGGCAGGCCTGATCTACAGTCCATGAGGGGAGCTCCTCTGGATATGAAAGAAGGGTGAGAGGGAGGCAGTCACTCAGGCTTTTGTCTCTGGATGTTTTGTCCACAATTGCCGTTTAATGTAGGAGTTGCCTCATGGGTCGTAGAAGTCTCCCTCTCTGGTAGTTTGTCCAGCCCACAAGAGTTTGGGGTCATTCTGTGGGAAGGGAAGTGTCCTGTTTTCTGCTTCATGTGTTCCCCCAGTAGAGGGATTCTAGAGCATAGCAGTGGGTACTGACAACTGGAATACTCGCCCTCTGGTTAAGCCTGGGGGTCTATGGATATGACAAGTCCCATATGCAGGATCTTGTTCCAGCCACTGAGAGGCGTTACTTTAATACAGGACTCACGCTGCAGGTCACAATGCATGTCTGTGTCCTAGGCGGCCCTCAAGCACTGGCGTGGCCTTTCGGACAATGCAGGTTTTCCCACATTGAACGTTGGACAACATGCCAACCACAATGTTTTTGGCCATGGGGAAAGAGGAATTCCAATTTCTGCATCACGTTCACCCCTGGGCAGTGAATGGAGATAAGGTCTAGGTTCTGAAGCCTGAAAACCGAGGTTGGGAAGAGATGACGACCTACAGCCATAGTGGGTCCTATGTGTCCAGGTTGGGGCCAGCTGTCTGGGTGTCGTTTGGGATGTCTTGTCTCAGGCTGTGCCAGACAGGGCATTAGTATACAGGGTGGGCTGTATAATTGCTTTACAATCGAGTGGCATGCATTAGAAAATCATTTGGGGTTTCTTATTAGCAGCATAGGGCAAAGTTTTTCTTCTGGAGGGCAGGCAGAGTGCTGCATTGTGGCTTCAGAATTCCCAAACTGGAGGGCTTGTGGGCCAGGAGAGTGAGGACGGAAGTCTGAGAACACAAGCTAGGCTTAGGTTTCGGGGCAAGGACATGGCAGGCACACTCTGCAGAGCTGAATTGAGATCTCATGCGTCTGAAGTCAGGTCGAGTTTCAGACTTTGGCTCAGGTTTGAGTTCCTGTCCATGTTGGCCCCTTCAGGAAGGGGGGGCATTATGAGGCCATGGGGGTTTTTCCACTATTGGAGTTGTGAGATGCTCCAAACCGCAAGGATTCCTTCTGTGGGACAATTAAGATTTTTTGGATGGCTCCAGGACGTCTTATAAGGTATTTTTCCAGAACAGGTTTCTAAGTATGGATGCCTGGGCAGCAAGCCTCACATTCCAATTGTCTCCTAGCAACAAGAAACGTTTGATCTGCTGGCTTTGGGTAGCAACAGAGGGGGCTGAGTTGAAATGGACTTTCCTGAGGATGGTCTTAATGTTGGTTTGAGTCCATGGAGACCTTGGTATGGGGCAGTGGCACCAGGGCCCTGAAGGATTCTCCTAACCAGAGGTTATGACAAAGCTCCAATGAGCAAGTTTCCATGGGGAGACGAGATTTGTTCTTATTGGTGCCTCAGGAAACCACCATATGCTGGTATTGGAAACGAGGCCTCTGAGGAGAGATGCCTGGAAACCAAAGCAATGGATCTGATTAGGGCCTAGGGGCCTGTCCGGCTCAATATTCTTCTCTGGGGACATCTGTTGTCTGAGTGGAGTTTGTTACTCAGCTGGTTTGAGATCACCCCTGTTTGTCATGGGCGGCCTACACTATTGGGATGGCCTCGGTAACTTTGGAGGTTTTTCCTAATTTGCAAGGTTGTGGCCAATGGAATGGGAAGAATTCCCTTGAAAGGGAAGCACAGTCCTGATGTGTGGCTCCAGGGACCCAAGTGTGGAGCGTGTGTGGTCCAGGGCTATTTGGACAAAAGTCTGAAAACACAAACTCCACTTAGGTTGTGGGATGTAGGTATGGCCGGCCCGATCTATAGACCGCGAGGAGACCTCTTCGGGATATGAACAAAGGGCGAATGTGAGCTGCTTGCTCATGCTTATTTTTTTTTTTTTTCTGTAAATGTGTCACCGATTGCCATGGAATGTCGGGGTGTCCTCATGGGCCATCGATGAGGCTCCCTTTCTGGGGATTTGACCCGATCCCAAGAGTTTGGGGTCATTCTGTGGGAAGGGAGGAGGCCTTTCTGTTTTTTTTTTTGTTTGTTTGTTTGTTTGTTTTTTTTGTTGTTTTTTTTTTTTAACCTTGGTGGACCACCAAAAGAGGGATTCCAGAGCAGAGTCGTGTGTGGGGGCAACAGGACAACCAGAACTCTGGTTAACATTGGGACCTAAGAACATGGCAAGCCCCTTATTTGGGCTCTTGGTCCAGACACTGAGAGGCCTTCCTTGAGGATAGGTCTCACACTGAGTTTCACAATGTGTTTTTGTGCCCAAGGAGCCCCTCAAGTCAGGGCGTGGCCTAATGTACCATGCTGGTTTCTCCTACACTGAACGTTGCACAGTATGGGAACCACAAGTTTTCTGGCAATGGGGAAGATGGAGTTCTAATTTCTGCAACACTTTCACTCCTGGAATGTGATTGGATTTAAGGTCTAAGTTCTGAAGCCTGAAAACTGAGGTTGGGAAGAGATGAAGCCCTAAGGCCATGGTGTGTCTGATGTGCTCAGTGTTCGGCCAGCTGTTGAGTGTGGGTTGGGAGGTGCAGGCTCAGGCTGTGGCAGACAGGGAATTAGTGCCCAGGCTAGACTGTATCATTGGGGTGCAGTCGAGTTTCGTGCAGGATGGTACTCATTTGTGGTTACTGGGTAGCCCCAGAGGGCAACGTTTTTCTTCTGGAGGGAAGAAACAGTGCCACATAGTGGCTGCAGAACTCTCAAACTGGATGGCTTGTGGGCCAGGAGTGTGAGGAAAAAATTCTGAGAACACAAGCCTGACTTAGATTTCGGGGTGAGGGGACGGCAGGCACCCTCTGCAGAGGTGATTCGAGATCCCGTATACCTGAAGACAGCGCTAGGATCAGACGTTGGCTTACGTCGGTGTTTCTGTCCATGAAGGCCCCTTCTTGAAGGGGAGGGTGTCACGAGGACATGGAGGTTTTCCCACGATGGGAATTGTGAGATGCTCCAAACCGCAATGATTCCTTCTGTGGGACAGTCGAGACCTGTTGGATGGCTCCAGGACATCCCATAAGGAAGTTATCCAGAGCAGGGTTCTAAGGATGGATGCCTGGGCAGCCTGCCTCCCATTCCAGGTGTCTCATAGAGCCAAGCCAAGGTCGATCTGCTGGATATAGGGGAGCAACCGAGGCGGGTGTTTTGAAATGAGTGAGTTGAGGATGGGTCATAATGTGCATTTGTGTCCATGTAGACCTTGGAATGGGGTGCTTGATCCGGGGCCTTGAGGGATGTTCATAACCGGAGGTTTTGATGGAGCTCTAAAGAGTATGTTTCCTATGTAGAGAAGAGAATTGTTTTGATGAATGCCTAAGGAATCTCCCATATGCTGGTATTGGAAACCAGGCCTCTGAGGAGAGATGACTGGAATCAAAAGCAATGGATCTGATTAGTGCCTCAGTGCCCGTCCAGTTCAATCTTATTCTATGGGGATATCTGTCTCTGGGTCTGAGTGGAGGTGGTTTCCTAACTTGTGAAAGATCATCCCTGTGTGTCCTGGGCAGCCAACACAATTCGGATGGCCTGGGGGAGTTTGGAGGATTCTCCTAATCTATAGGGTTGTGGCCAATGGAAATGGCAGAATTCCCCTGGAGAATGAAGCCACAGTCCTGAGGTGTGGCTCCAGGGGACCCAGCTTGGATGGTGTGTGGACCAGGACTGTGGGGACAGAAGTCTGAAAACACAAACTCTGCTTAGGTATGGGGATGTATGTATGAAGGCTCGATCTACAGACCGAGAGAATTTTCCAGGCTATGAACAAAGGGCGAGTATATGGCGCTTGCTCAGGGTTTTGTCCTTGGATTTTGTGTCAATGGTGGCCGTGGAATGTCGGGGTGTCCTCAAGGGCCATGGACAATTCTTTCTCTGGTGATTTGGCCTGGTCCCAAGGGGTTGGGATCATTCTGTGGATGGGAAGAGTCCTTGCTGTAATTTTTTTTTTTTTACCTCAGATGTACCACCAAAAAGGGATTCCAGAGTAGAGCATTGAGTAGGGGTGACTAGACATCTCGAACTCTGGTTGAGATTGGGGGACTAGGGGCTTGGCAAGCCCCATATGTGGGCTGTTGTTCCAGTCACTAAGAGGCTTTACATGAGGATAGGGCTCACGCTGAGGGTCACAATGTGTGTTTGTGCAGATTGTGGCCCTCAGGGATAGGTGGGGCCTCATATTCCATGCTGCTTTCTCCTACAATGAACATTGGACAACATGCCAACCACTAGGTTTCTTGCCAAGGCGAAGGAGAAGTTCTGATTCTTGCATCACGTTCACTACTGAGCAGTGAGTGGAGATAAGTTCAAGGTTCTGAAGGTGAAAACTGAGGTTGGGTAGAGATGATGGCCTAAAGCCATTGTGGGTGTGATATGCTCTGTGTATGGCCAGCTGTCTGGGTGTTGGACTGGAGGTCTGCCCTCAGGCTCTGTCAGACAGGGCTTTAGTGCACAGGCTTGACTGTATGATTGGGGTATGGTCGAGTGGCATGCAGGTTGTTACTCATTTGGCGTTTCTGGTTAGCCCTATAGGGCAACATTTTTCTTCTGGAGGGCAGGCAAAGTGCTGCATTGTGTCTCCAAAATTGCCAAACTGGAGGGGTGTGGCCAGGATTGTGAGGAAGGAAGTCTGAAAACACAAGCTAGCACGAGTTTTGGGGCCAAGATCATGGCAGGCCCACTCTGCAAAGGCTGAATCGAGATCTCCTGCAGGTGAGGTCAGGGCGAGTATCAGATGTTGCCTCAAGCTGGAGTTTGTGTCCATGACGGCCCCTTCCTGAAGGGGGTGGAGGCGTCATGAGGCCAGGGAGGTTTCCCTACGCTGGGAGTTGTGAGCTGCTCCATACTTCAAAGTTTCCTTCTTCAGGACAGTCGAGTACTATTGGATGGTTCCAGGATGCCCCATACAGAAAGACTCGAGAGCAGGGCCCTAAGCATGGATGCCGAGAAACGCCAACTCACCTTCCCATTGCCTGGTCGAGACAAGGCACGCTCAATCTGCGGGCTCTTGGGTGAGCTACCCAGAAGGCTGAGTTTAAATGGACTCTGCTGAGGATGAGTCATAATGTGGGTTGGTGGCGATGGAGACTGTGGAATGTGGCAGTAGCTAAGGGACTCTGCAGGATTCTCCAACCCGAAGGGCTTGACACAACTCCAACAAGGAAGCTTCCCATGTGGAGATGAGAGGTCTTCTGTCTGGTGCCTCAGGAAAGCCCCGTATGCTGGTCTTCGAACCCAGGCCTCTGAGGAGTGATACCTGGACACCAAAGCAAGAGTTCATAATAGGGCCTAGAAGCCTGTCTGGTTCAATCTTCTGTCTCTGCGGATATCTGTCTGTGTGTCTGCATGGAGGTAGTAGTTGCTCAGCTTGTGTCATAATGCCCCTATTTGTCCAGTGCGGCTTGCGGTAGTGGGATGTCCTTGGGGACCTTGAGGTTTCTACTATTTTGTAGAGTTGTGGCCAATGGAATGGGCAGTTTCTTAAGAGAGAGCAGGCACAGTACTGTGGTGTGGCTCCAGTGACCCCAGCCTGGGGGCTGTGTGGGCCATGGCTGTGCAGACAGACATCCAAAAACCCTAACTCAGCTCAGGTTTGGGGCCGAGGTTACGGCAGGCCTGATCTACAGTCCATGAGGGGAGGTCCTCTGGATATGAAAGAAGGGTGATAGGGAGGCAGTCGCTCAGGCTTTTGTCTCTGGATGATTTGT